>NC_143520.1:5130000-5730000 GCF_031878675.1 Megascapheus bottae | reverse complement strand
TTGGGATTGGATCACCTCCAACTTTTGCAATGAATGTGGCGGTGGTCTCTAAGGAATAACAAAAACAAATACTTTAAAAAGTAGAAAATTTTCCCAAATTGGTTCCTCTAAAATGAATTCAGCTCCTAAGAGGAGTAAGAGAGATAAAGATGAACTTTTCATGAAGCACTTACTTTCTACCACTCTAATGCTCTGAGGTTCAGATACGAAAAACAGTTTTCCATCTACTGCTGCTTTCTTAGCTGCTGGGGCTGCGGTTGGTTTTTCTGAAAAGCACAGTGACATGTTTTGTTATTACAACCTTAAAACTATGCCTAATATTCCTCCATGTAAAACTAGGACTTAAGAGCTTGGAAGTATCATAAATGGCATGAGCACCAAGATTTGCAACATGTCTGAGAATGAGAGGATAATCAGCCATACATATATGTATATATATATATATAGACACACACACACACACACACATATATATATATATATATATGATAAAGCTGTTCACCAGACTTCTCTAGTGACAAGTATTGCAAACTGAGATATAGTAGGTTGTGAACGTGGGGTAACTTCAAATTGTTTGTGGTGAAATTATTTCCATTAAATCATCTAATATTTCAGATATAATAAGGAAGTTAAAATTACAAATAATCAAGTATTTCTAAAATTTCCATTCATTGGTCGTTGAGGTGTCTCTACCTTTAATGGTTACTTTGGATTTGGAGGTGTCACTTCCAGCCACATTTGAAGCTTTACACACATAATCGCCAGAATCTGCTTTAGCCACATCCTTAAGTTCCAGCACAGCTGTCCCACTAGAAAAACTGAAGCTGTATCTGTCTGAAGGCTTTATTTCTCTGCCTGCCTTCAACCACTGGATCCGGATTGGCTCAGATCCCCAGACATGGCAGCTGAGCTGTACAAATTCTCCTTCACTCGCTGTTATTGGGGTAAGATGCTGATCAAATACAGGTGGCTTCTTAGGTTCTGGAATTGAAAAGGGATTTGCATGAAGAATAAGATGTAAAAGAAAGTTTCAAGTTTCACAAAAGAAACAGAGTAAAATAGTTATTCAACAGGTCAATCATTCTATCCGCTAATAGGAATGGGATGGAATTATGTACCATGGTTTATTCTTCTCAGAGGCAAGTGTTAACATCTGTTGATTTCTTTTTTCAAAGATAAAGATTTTAGAAACTAGTAAAGAACAGATGCCAGACTGTCCACAAACCACTCAAGCATCTGGATCATTATTAAGCCCTACAAACATGACATGGGCATTTTCCAGCAACTTCTAAGTCATGTAATAAGTTTTTTAGTTTCTCAAACCTGCCTCCAGCTGCATTTTCATTGAAACCTAAAAGCCTAAAGGCTTTTGGGGGGAATTTTGCCCACCAAAGGCAGTAAAATTCAGGACCCTCTGGGAAAGAGAGCCATTCTCTGAGCAATATATGAGCCCAAATCTTAATGTATGATTTTTCTCTGATATTTATTTTTAGCTATCAAATACAGTAGTTTAAAATTCAATTTTAGCACAAGAAATTTATAGTGAAATTTAGTGCTGTAATGAAAACCAAATATGAAACAGTGATATGAGAAGAATTCTATGTACAATTTGATGCTATGTAATCATTTGATTCATTGATTCCAGGACCTATAACTACAAAGAATGAGGGCAGTATTCATGAAGGTAAAGGCAACAACTTCTGATACCTGGGCAGCCTCAGAATTCTATAGAAAGCATTTATCTCTTTAATGGGAAAACCACCATGAATATAGACCTGATAAGAGTAACTTTAATAAATGTACCAACTAGATGCATTTCAATTCTAACAAATGAGTGAATTAGAATGTTTACATAATTCATTAGTACAAACTTGTTAATGATATTAACCTACCAATATTAGCCCACTATCTGTGTACTCTGAGATGGCCAACCAAATTGTCAATTAGTAATTAGCTCTAAGACATTCTAAGAAGTTAGTTTGTAAGTAATTCTCAGAATCTCTAATGGAATCTAGATGAAGCCATTATAGCCATAAAACCAGATAATGATCCCTTTAAGCAAAACAGTGCATTTTATTACTTCATATTATGACTGTGTATTTATTATATCTATTATAATGATATATAATGTTTTTAATACTCATCTTTGGTTTAGAGAAAATTTTATTCTATTATCTAAAATTCATATTCAATTATGGGCCAAAAGCTTTGAGTAATAAATGTTAGGCAGCAATCTTTTAGAAATATACTTAGAAGGTATCTTTTCAACATTTCATTAATACTAAGCAAAACAAGTACATTGTTCTGTTGCTGTTTCTAATGTTTTTCAAAGTAAATGTGCTTTGGAAAAAATATCTGTCACTTGCTCAACACATTTCAAATATAGGCTTTAACTTATAATGGAATTTATGATTTAAAAAGCTGATCTTAGTCTGTTTGTTAAATGGCTTCTACCTAAAGGATTATTAGATTATATAATTTTTATTTTTAGTGAACATATGTGGTGTGATGGAATTCTGGCTAGATAGTGGATATTTTTATCTCATATAATTAATCCAGATATCAGAGTAATTATACAGTGTTAGATAATGGTGAAAAGAAAATGCAACAGCATGCGGCTGTGAGGTAGCTAACCTTTGATGACAATTGAAGATGTGCACAGAGCAGAGCCTGCATCATTTGACACTTTGCAAGTATACAAGCCAGCATCTGCCATGCCTGCTTTCTTGACCTGCAGCAGTAGAGCATTGTTCTTGAATGTGATTTCACAGTTTGAAGTTGGATGTATCTCTACATTATTTTTGTACCAAGCAACAGTTATGGGCTGGGACCCGGCTACACGCCCTTCAAGTTTGAATGAATTTCCTTCTGTTTCTTCTACTGTCTCAGAGAGCTTTTTCGTGAAACTTGGTGGGATTAGCCGTTCTGTAAAAAATTGAGAGCATACAAATTATATAGAATCCATAACTAGATGTTTTACATAAGGCTTTTCAAGAAAGGGAAGTCCTGTTTTTAGTTAAAATGATCAAGGCTAATCAATTCAAATTACTTTTGTTGTTTAGAGAAATTTATTACCTCTTAGACATATGGGGCACCATTTGTAAGCAGATGACATGAAAATATCATCTAAGAGGTAATAAATTTCTCTAAAGAACAAAAGTAATCTGAAACCATGTTTTAAAACCTCTGCCACTAGGACAGTTGTTGCTGCTTTCCATGCAAAAAAATAATTGCTACCTTTTATATTAAGCTGAGCTGTGCAGGAGTCTTTCCCCACTTCATTCACTGCAAAGCAGGTGTATTGTCCAGAGTCTCCTTTGTCTACTTTGAGGATTGTCAGGTGGGCACTATTTTCCAGGTAACTAATCTGATAGTTGCCACCACTTCGAATCTCTCTTTTATCCTTGGCCCAGCTGACTTTGATGGGCTGTGTTCCAGTGACGTGACACTCAAAGTCAGCACTCTCTCCAACCACAGCATCCAGAGGCACCAAAGGAATGTCAAAGAATGGTGGGTTCTTCCCCTCTAAGAGGAAAGCACAGAGATAAGGCTTCAGGATCTAGACTGGATCACCCCAGCTTATAGTAATATGAATATTTCCTCCCCAATTTTGTAGTTGATTATTACACTTATAGAAATGTACGAATCTACTGACCTGTGAGGATGAGTTTGGCACTGGAAGATGCAGAGCCTATTGGGTTTGTAGCAGTGCAAGAATACTGGCCTGCAAGACTCCGATCTGTCTTAAAAATATTGAGAGTGGCCATATTATCTAAAAATGATGTTTGCACATTTGAACTGTCTTTGAGTGGTCTGCCATCTTTAAACCAAGACACTGAAATTGGTTCGGATCCATTTATGGCACATTCAAACACCACTGGCAGTCCAACTGTTTCTTGTATATCTCTCAATTGTCGAGAAAAGGATGGTGGAAGCTTTTGCTCTACGGGAAGAAGATTGGAGTAATCAACCTTTGCTTCAGGATATTTTTAGCTCACTACATATTTTTTCTCACAAATACACATGGCATTTCTGTAAAGTTATTATGGAATAGACCGAACTCTTAAACGTGGGGATAGAGAGGAACATGTAGGCATTTGGAAGAAAGTCTTAACGCAGTAGGAGGCATAAAATCCACTGCAGAAATGGATATGACAATGTAGTCATGTAGAGCTCCTCTTACTGTTTAAGACTTCCTTCTAGAAATTTGGATAAGACATTCATGGAGTGGAGTTTTAAAATATAGTCCTTTTTTTCTTAAAGAGTTAATTATAGAGGAAAATAGCCAACCACTGTTCCAAATGCACTTAGTCATTATTTGTCTCTGTAAATAATATAGCAAAGGATCAGCTATTGACTAAAGATAGAATCACATAAGTAGAAAACTTAGAATTCAGGAAGATTTTCTCCCAAAGAAAGCCCTCACCAGACATTTTACATCCTGTCCAAAAGAAGCCCCAATTGATTCATTTTTCATATTGTAATCACCTTGAACAGTAAGGAAAGTTGATGAAGAAACTTCTCCCACACTGTTTTCAGCTCTGCAAATATATTCTCCACTATCATTACTATCAACCTGGTTGAACACGAGCGTAGCCACGTTGTTCTTGAAATGCATTTTGTAGGTAGTGGTGGGTCTCAATTTTGTATCTCCCTTAAACCAAGACACACTAATTTCAGGGGTTCCAGCAAGCTGACACTGTAGAGAGGCAGAATCTCCCACAGTCACCTTCACAGGCTCCAATTGCCTTACAAAATATGGCGGTTCTATAGATAAGAGAGATAATCAATCAGTCATTGTGGTAACAGGTCAGAATCATAACTTGGATAAAAAGGTGTGAATGAACAACCATGGCAAACCTAGTATCAGAATTTGGGCTGAACAGGAATCTTTTCCAGAAGCATTTTCGATGTAGCAGTTGTACTGTCCTGCATCCTCTACAGTGCTACTTGGGATCTCCAGGATGGCTGACTTTTCAGTTGTGGTTATATTACACTTCTGAGAAGGAGTTACATTTATGCCATTTTTCTTCCAGGTAACTGAGATAGGCGGAGTTCCTGAGAATGTCCCCTCTAGGATCAAGGGTTTTCCTTTCTCTATGCTGTAATCATTCAGCCTCTTCACAAATTTGGCTGGAGCTAAAGTAAACAAATTGAAAGCGTGAAACCAGTGCTTATACACACAGATACAGCCTATCTGATCAGTCCATTAATATTAATTTTGTAAACATGGGATAGCAGACAAACCTTTTATGAAGAGACTTGTTGTACAAGAAGCCCTTCCAGCCTCATTAGTAACAATGCAAGTGTACTCTCCACTTTGGGATGTGTCCACATCAAACAACTCCAGTTCAGCTACTGAATCTTCCAAGGACACATTACATCTGGCCCCAGGGACGAGCTCGCTGCTACCTTTGAACCAACTAACATTGAAAGGAGGCGTTCCTTTGATGATACTTGTGAAAGTGACATTGGTCCCGGTTAAGACATCCATGGGCTCAGGCTTTTGAGCAAAAGATGGAGGTTCTAAACAAAAAGGCATATATCGTGGAATATTTAATATTTATGAACTATGATGGACACAAAGCTAAACCAAGTGTGAGGTATGATTCCATTTTACTGTATTTTGAACTAACCTCTCACAGTCAAGGGTGCACTACATTCATCAGAACCGGCTACATTTGTAGCTATGCACGTGTAGTCGCCTGCATCAGATTCTTCGAGCATGTTGACAGTTAAGGCACAAGTGTTGTCTGTTAGAGTGGTCTGGTATTTTCTTCCACTGCTGATCTCATTTCCCTCATGGAACCAAGAGACAGAGATTGGGGGTGATCCATAGACTTTGCACTCCATCACGATGGAGGAACCAGATAAACCATTTGCCTCTTTCAGTTTTCTTGTAAATGAAGGAGGAATGATCCGATCTGAATGTGATTAAAAAAACAATAAAAGGGAGAGATATAGTTATAAAGTCACTTGAGACAATTGTGGTTTAAATGATTGCTTTTAGGTATTGTTTGAGTAGCTCAGGCTGGCTTCAAACTCACAATCCTGCCTCTGTTTCCTATGTGTTTGAAGTAAAGGAGTGTTTAATCACATTGAGTTCAGAGAATTCTTATCTTTTCAGTGGAATTTCACTGGATCTGTTAAGATCTTTTATAAGTCTTTTAAAAAAATCCCCTTTGAGATTATATGACCAAAGGATTATTAGTTGGGGTCTTTTTTGCCCTCCTCTCTTCTTACTGAGAATTGAATTCAAGTCCTCATGCTTGCTAGGCAAGTGCTTTATCATTGAGCCACATTTGCAGTCAGAAGTTTTAGCCTTTTGTTGTGACTGTGAGTCTTCATATGGTAACACACTGTAGCATAAATTATAGTGGAAAAATACTCTAACACTTTACAAGGTTTAGTTTTCCCTCATACCATGCTTTTGGAAACCCTTCCAAAAGAAAGGGATATAACTTGTGCATATGGCTCCTTTGAATTATTATTATTATTATTATTATTATTATTATTGATTATGGGAATTAAACTCAGAGTTTAGGAACTGTGCCTGAACTCTGTTTATTCAAGGCTAGCACTCTACCACTTTAAGCCACAGCACTACTTCCACTTTTCTGGTGGTTTATTGGAGATAAGAGCCTCACAACCTTTCCTGCCTGGACTGGCTTGAAATAATGATCCTTAGATCTCAGGCTCTTGAGTAGCTAGAATTACAAATGTGAGCCACTAGCAGCTGGCTCCTTCATTTTAATTTTATAGGCAGGTTAATCTCTAGTTTGACTGACTCAGTGGATATGCGAGTCATGTTAAACTGAAGAATACAGATAGTTGGGAACTATGTTATTACAATGAAGAATGAAAAGCTTAGTCAACTAACCTGAAACCTGGACAGAGATTGTGCAGCTGTCTTTGCCAACAGGGTTTTGTACCTCAAAACTGTATACCCCACTGTCACTGGGAGCCACATTAATTATCTTAAGGCCAGATACTTTGTTGAAGAAGCTTATTTTGTATTTGCTGTCACTTGTCAGCTCCTTTCCATTCTTAAACCACTTAGTACTGAGTTCGGGTGTGCCAGATACTGTACACTCCAAGGTACAGGTGTCTCCTGCTGTAACTTTGATGGATTCTGGCTTTTCCACAATTGCTGCAGGCTCTGGAATAAGATGAAAATCACATCACATTGTGAAATCAAAATTTGTAAAAACTGAAGGAAACAGATCCTGGTAAGAATGTGCTTTGCGTTTATAACTTTCTATTTGTACTAACCAAGAACAGATAGTGTGGCAAAGCACTCTTGCATTCCAGCATCATTTTTGATCTGGCAGGTGTATTTCCCAGCATTGGCTGGCTCTGCTCTTGAAATTTGCAGAGTTGCAATGTTTTCTGAATAGGAAATCCATATGTTGTCACTCTCTCTAACGATTTCCCCCTTATCTTTGAACCACAGCACTGAAATTGGCTCAGCTCCTTCAATTGTCGTCTGCATCTGGACTTCTTCTCCAATGATGGTAGAAATGTCACCGAGTTTTTTCACAAATCTTGGTGGTGCTGATGCAAAAAGAAGCAAGTCAATGTTTCAAGATGTGTAGGACTGATAGAATTTCCTTCAAATTACATAAGCAAGGAATGAAACAAGTGATAATATAATATTTCCTTTTCTTAAATAAAGCAACCTTGGCAAATGAGGTCAAGGTTACTTTCAAGTATGCACTAAGTAATGAAAAAAATTGAACATATTATCTTATCTAACTGTGTGTGTGTGTGTGTGTGTGTGTGTGTGTGTGTGTGTGTGTGTGTGTGTATGCCGATTCTGGATGTTGTACCCAGGATCAGGGCACTGTCACTGGTCTTTTCACTCAAGCCTATCAATCCACCATTTGAGTCACAGCTCCATTTCTGGAATTTTTGCTGGCTAACTGGAGACTAGTTTCATGGACTTTCCCATTAAGGCTAACTTCAAACTGTGATCCTCAGCCCTCTGAGAAGCTAGGATTACAGGTATGGGCTGTAATTCTATTATTACCTGCCTATTGTAATCCCATTGGTACCTGGCTCTTAGCTAACTTCTTAAATCCCATAGAAACCAACTGGCAAGATCATCTAAATATATTGGTATGATTTTTTTAATGGAAGCAGGTTATATATAAAACGATTTAGAAAAGTGAAAAAGCACTCGAAATCTATTCACAAGGGTGGGCAAGTATTGAAATAAGTGGGAAACTAATAAAGCCGAAGAGAATGAAGCTAATCTAACCTTTCATTGTGATGAAACCAACACAAGTGTCACTCCCCACATCGTTGGTGGCTTTACACTGATACTCCCCAATGTCGGCCACATCAACATTCAGGATGTGGATGCTCGTAAGAAAGTTCTCTGACATTATCTTATACTTCTTGCCACTCCTGAGTTCTCTCTTGTCTTTCTGCCAAGAAACTTGAAATGGGGGAGTGCCCTGTAGCTCACATTCAAGGTGCACATCTGCTCCTTTAAGTGTCTCCACAGGGTGAGGCTTTTTGCGGAAAATGGGTGGCTCTAGGAGTATAAAATAGGAAAATCAGGATGAATTTAGGTCAACATCTGGGTAAAGGTCAGAATCAGTTTCTTATTCTATTGGAGAAAGAGTTAATGTCTTACAGTTTCTTTTATTGTTTCCATATACAATTTTAAATCAGTGATGGACTATCAAAGAAAATGAAGAAGACCCCACTATGAGGTAATATGCAAACCCAGAGGCAGGGGAGGGCCTGACCTTTCACTTTGAGGGAGGCGCTGCTGCTTGCGCTGCCTGCTGCATTGTGGGCCTCACACGTGTAGTCTCCACTGTCTTCCACAGTGAGATTGTGCACTTCCAGCACTGCCACTGAGTCCACAAATGACATCCTGAACTTACTGCTCTCCTGAATTTCAGTTTCATCTTTGTACCATAAAACTTTGATTTCTGGAGATCCGCCTATTTTGCATTCATATCTTGTATATTCATTTTGTTTCACAATTCTTGAAGGTTCTAGCTTCTTGATGAACCTAGGTGGTTCTACAGAGCCAAGAAGGAAAACACAGGGTAAGAGACAGAAAAATAGAACATATATAATTCAAGATAAGGGGAAAAAAGAGAAAATACTGTCAGAGAGGTCTTTAGCTCCAAACACCAAATATCATTTGAGGCAGGTCAGAAAATGATAGGTAAATGAAACCTAATAGAAAATGTGTAAAATAAAATATGTTTATCTTTTTGTGAGTATCTATCATAAATGATGAGTACAAGAAGGAAGAAGAGACATTCTCTAAGGTATGTTTCTCTTTTCAGCAAGAGAAGTCACTTCTTTAGTGCTAGACTGAGTCAGTAGCACAGAACTTCTCTGAAATCAGAAGAAATGAGACAATCGGGTTACCTGTCTGCATGTGAGCCACTGCAGAACTATTTTCTAAGGCTGCAAAGACATTAATTTTGTACCATGAAGTCCAGAGAAAAATGAGTCAGATATTTCAATATTTTAAAAGTACAATGATCTCTTCTATACCTTAACAGAGATTTCTTCAACCTTGGTAATTTCCTTGAAGCGACTGAAGCAAAAGCTTGCTTCAATACCCATGGTGAAAATATTGAGACTTAGGGTGGGAAAAATGATGAATTATATACCATAGAACAAAGGGGCTGCTACTTCTAATTCTACTTTAATTCCAAGGTATTTATAAACTGCTGCCACAAAGAGTCTTAAAAATACTCTAATGGGTTAGCCTAATAGTCCATTAGGGTAGGCATTTAGTTTCTGGTAACAGAAGTTCTGAAAGGCCTGAGAGTTTTCCATAATATCAGATAATGGGCTGGTGGAGGAAAAACAAAGCTAATTTGGTTTTTAATCTGGATTGTTTTTGAAAGAATTTTTAGGCATTACACTGGGGCGGGGAGGGAAATCCATTTGTTTACTACGGAAAATAAGTTGTTTAAGACTTTTTCCACTTTTAGTTCTATGATAATTTCTTTCAAAGTAAGATTTTTGGGGGGGAGAGATTATTTTTGTGGGTCATGGGTCTTGAACTCGGCCTGGGCCTTGTCCCTGTGCTCTTCAGTCCAAGGCTACCACCCCACTCTTGAGCCAAGCCCCACCTCCTCCTTTTGTGCTCGGGATGACTTAGAGCCTTGATCCTCAGAGTAGCTAGGATTATAGGCGTGAGCCACTGCACTGGGCTTGGCTGGGGTTGGGGGGGGGATTTTTGTTGGATTCTTGCCCTAGTTTCTCTATTTGGATACTTAGAAAAAAAATCTTTTCAATTCATGTCTTTCTAGTTTCATCTTTTCAAAGGAATTTTTAAATCTTGCCCCTAGACTGTAGGCCCTTGAGTGCTTGGTGCATTTGATACCCCCCCCCCCAAGGATTTGTAGCTGCAAGCTAGCCAAGCAATCTGCCGTTAATTTTATCTCCAAGGTTCTGTCCCAGGCTCTATGTAGTCACTAAACTGTAGTTCTAAATATAGTTTACCAGTATGTCCACCTGTCTATAAAGAGATTAAAAGAATCACAAAAGACATCTTGGGTGTGTTCTTCTAACAAGTACCTTGTACACCCAGCTGAGCAGAACAAGAGTCTTTTCCAGCAACATTGCTTGCATAACAGGTGTACTGCCCAGCATCACCTTTGGCTACTTTGAGAACAGTTAGTGTGGCAGTATTTTCAACCAAAGTCATCTTGTAGTTGCCTCCAGGGCGAATCTCTCTGTTATCTTTGGCCCAGGTAATTTTGATCGGTGCAGTTCCAGTGACATGACATTTAAAAGAACCACTCTCTCCAAGAGCAAGATCTACTGACACAGGTTTTAGATCAAAGAAAGGAGGCACTTCATGCTCTGAAAAGAATGAAGAACAATACAGTGATTTCAATTTTTGAAGTTCCAGACAGAGCACAAACTAAAGAGTACTGGTTCCTTGGACAATCTGCTTTGTAATAGAGTTGTGCAAGAAGCTGTTCTACTCACTTACCTGAGAGAATGAGTTTGGCACTGGAGGAAGCAGTCCCAAGAGGATTAGAAGCTGAGCAATTGTACTGACCAATGTGAGACTGGTCAGTTTGCAAAATCTGAAGAGTTGCGACATTATTAATAAAAGATGTTTGCAAATTAGAATCATCCTTCAGAAGTACCCCATCCTTGTACCAAGACACTTGAAGTGGCTCTGAGCCATTGATGCGACATTCAAATGCAACAGGGAAGCCAAGGGTCTCTTGAACATCTTTCAACTTCCTTGCAAAAGAAGGTGGGAGTTTGCGTTCTGTAAAGAAGTCACAGATAATACTTGTTTACAAGTGAGAAAATATCTGTTGCAACAGATCTCATTCCATTAAAATTTTGGGTTTTAAGAAATTTAATCTGTCAACACATTGCAAGACTTGTGAAGCAAAACGTCATCACCTTTGATAACAAGCACAGCAGAAGAAGCCACTGCCCCCACACTGTTTTCTGCCTTGCAGGTATATTCTCCCACATCACTGTGATCCACTTTATTGATGACTAAAGAGGCAACATTATTTTTGAATTGCATTTTATATGCAGGAGCTGATCGTAGCTTTGTGTGTTCTTTATACCAAGAAATTCTAATTTCTGGGGTTCCATCCACTTTGCACTGTAAGGTTGTGGACTCTCCAATGGCTGCTTCAGTATGTTCCAGAGGTTCAATAAAATAAGGTGGTTCTAAGGTACAAAGGATGACAATCAATCAATGGTGCTAACTGCAGAGGACACTTTAAGAGAAAGAGAAAACAACAAGAAATACCCATCACTGTCAACACACCTAAGACAGACACCAGAGCATCGCATATATCTTGCCCAGCCTCATTTTCAATCAGGCAACTATATTGGGCATAATCCTCTATGGTGCTGTCGAGAATTTCCAGGATGGAAGATTTTTCTGTCATGGTAATACTGCAGTTCTGAGACTGTGAAAGCTCATACTCGTTCTTCAGCCAGCTCACAGAGATGGGAGGGGTGCCCGTGAATGTGGCTTCTAGAACAATAGGATTTCCTGTCTCGACACTGAAGTCAGCCAATCTTTTCACAAAGGTGGCTGGTTCTAGAAGGAGAAAAGATGAAGGTCGATTTCTACTTTGCAATGAACACTTAGGAAAAGCTCAGACAGGTACAGAGAATAAGAGAAGCCAAAGCAAACCTTTCACAAAGAGATGTGTGGTACAGGAAGCGCTGCCGGCATCGTTGGTCACCAAGCAGGAATAGTCTCCGCTCTGCAGCGGATCCACTTCAAGTAACTCCAGCTCTGTGATGAAGTCTTCCAGAGAGATAGTGCACGACTCCCCTGACACCAGTTCTCTGCTGCCTTTAAACCACTTGACCTTGAAGGGAGGAGTGCCTCTAATGACACTGGTGAATGTGAGGCTTGTCCCAGGCAAGACTTCCACAGAATCAGGGGTTTGTTCAAAAGATGGTGGCTCTATATATCCCAAGGAGAAGGCAGATCCAGAGAGAGAGAGAAAGGGAGAAAGAAATCCAAGTGAGAACTGTTCATTACTTAAAGAAAAGGGAACTAAGATGAAAAATGAAGACAAAAGAGTCCCCCTGGAATTAATTCAGGTAGCAAAAGGTTAGAGAAGCCTTGCCCCAGCCTGGAACACTGACCTTGGACAGTCAGAACTGCAGAGCATTCATCAGAACCAGCCACGTTGGCAACCACACAAGTGTAGGTGCCAGTGTCAGAGGACTCCAGTAAGCTCAGATTCAAGGTACAGACATTTTCTGAAAAGCTGGACTGACATTTGGGTCCACTAACAAGCTCATTTCCATCCTGAAACCAGCCAACTGAGATGGGGGCCGAGCCAGAGACTCGGCACTCTAAAACAACCGAGGCTCCCAGGGTGGCATTGGTGTCTTTCAGCTTGCGGATGAAGGAAGGAGGCACAATTCGATCTAGGTGGAGAAAGATGTTTTCCATTTAAAGAGCAGCTCTATTGATCTACCACATCAAAATTGTTCTATTCCTGAATCAGCTTACTCACCAGACACATGGACAGAGACTGTGCAGTTACTTTTGCCAACACTATTTTTCACTTCAAAGCTATATAACCCCTTGTCATTCATTTCTGCAGAGGGGATTTTAAGGGAGGCCACATTTTTGACAAATGTGATATGATGTTTACTATCTGAAGATAATTCTCTTCCATCTTTGAACCATTTGGCTGAAAGTTCTGGTGTTCCAGCCACAACACACTCCAGTGCAAAAGGGTTTCCAGTAGTGACTGTCATGGGTTCTGGTTTTTCTATGATTCTGGCTGGTTCTAAAAGAAGAAGCATTTGGCATTGAGAACACAGTCACCTTTCAAACAGCCTAATTGAAGATTATTACAGATTTGAGTTGGGTCTGAAGACAATGTACCCATTCAATGAGCTTCATTTTTGTCACAGACCACTTGGCTACTAACCTAGAACAGTCAAGATTGCCGAACATTCTCTCATCCCAGCATCGTTTTTGATCTGGCACACGTATTTCCCAGAATGTGATGCTTCTGGGCTTCCCAAATGGAGAACTGCAATATTGTCACTGAATGATATCTTGATGTTTTCACTCTCTCTGATGACTTCACCTTTATCTTTGAGCCAGGTAACAGAAATTGGCTGGAACCCTTCCACTACAGCTTGTAGCTCAACAGCATCCCCAATAAGGGTGGAGGTATCACTTAGTTTTTTCACGAAGCGTGGAGGTTCTGATGAAATAAATGCAGAGTTGTAGGAAAAAATGAGAATCCAAACTATATTATTAGTCAAGCAAGAAGAGTTCTAAAGAAAGATGCATCTGTGTCCCTCCCACACAAACCTTTAAACTTGACTGCGCAGACACAACTGTCACTTCCCACCTCATTAGTAGCTTTGCAATGATATTCGCCTAGATCAGAGGCTTCAAGGTTAAGGATATGAAGACTTGTATCAAAATTTTTTGAAGTGATTTTAAATTTCTTGCTGCTTCTGACTTGCTTCCGATCTTTAACCCACACCACTTCAAATGGGGGTGTCCCTGAAATTTCACACTGGAGAATCACATCAGAACCCTTAAGGGCTCCAACTGGAGGAGGCTTCTGGATGAAAACAGGAGGAGCTACCAGAAGAGAAAGAAGATGGAAATGAGACCAACAGCTTACCAAGAAGGAAAAAATAATCTGGATTCTAGATTTCAAATTTCTAGAATCTAGGGCTGTTTTCTGTGTATTGGGGGTCTTGAAGAGTGACTGGTATGACCAAGTGATAACACACAATGACAGAAGACAAGACAGCTCATGAAAATTAACTGAAGTGCAGGGTGGCTCAAGTGGTAGAGCACCAGCCATCCGTGGCCAAGTGAGACAATGAGGCCCTGTGGTTAATCCCCAGTTCCAGAACAAACAAACAAAAACAAATTTGCTACAAGCAAATAACCTTAGCTAGTCTTTTAATTTTGAGGCTTCTAATATTGCTAGGAAGGAAGTCCTGATCAGAGAACAAGGAAAAAGAAGTAGAGAATATCTAACCTTTAACTGTCAGAGCTGTGCTACAGCTGGCATCACCAACGCCATTATGCGCTTCACAGATGTAGTCTCCGCTGTCCTCAGCACTGGCTTCATTGATGGTAAGCAGGGCCACAGAATTAGTGAAGGACATGTTGTATTTCCAGCTTTCATGGAGTTCGCTGTCATTTCGGAACCATACAACTTTGATTTCTGGGGAACCACTTATCTTGCATTCCAGTTGGATAGAGTCTCCCTGCTTTGCCACCTTGGAAGCATCTAATTTCTTAATGAACTTTGGAGGTTCTATGAAACCAAAGGAAAAAAATCAGTAAGCATGTCTACATGTTAAAATAGTTCCTTTTCATAGTGGAAGACACTATTGAAAAAACTTCACCTAACCTGATTTATTCCTATATCAATATGCTATTAAGAATATATATTCTAAGAGTCTTGTGGTAAAAGAAATGATCTCTTAATATCTTGAAAGAGAATTTAATACATTGTCGTGTGTTAAATTATATTAGCTAATATAGTATAGATAGATCTGACCAAAATTTAGTAATACTAACAGAAAAAGCTATATAACAGGGAAGAATGTAAATGTAGAAGGGATGGTTGAAATAACATCTCACAAGATTCAATAAAATAATTTCCTTTGATAAGATTACACTTAGAAATAAACCTAATGAACATGATAAAGAAAAGACCACTTTGGTTGAATATTGACTCTAACATTAACATACAAGTTCCAATATGATTTAATTATTTTTGATCAAACATTGAAAAACTTTTCTCCTACAAGTTTTCCTTGTAGGAGAAAATTAAATACACCTGTTAAAAAGTACAACTGTAAGTCAGTGTCATGTGGGGATACCTTTTACACTCAGCTGAGCAGAGCACATGTCTTTACCAACATCGTTGGTTGCTTGACAAGTATAATGACCGGAGTCTCCTTTGCCTACTTTAAGAATTCTCAGATGAGGAGTATTGCCCACACATGTGATTGTATAGTTTCCTCCAGGACGAATCTCTTTGTTGTCTTTCGACCAAGTGATTCTCATTGGTTGGGCACCAGTAACATGACACTCAAAATCAGCACTTTCTCCAGCAATAACGTCTATTGATACAGGCTTGATGTCAAAGAAGGGAGATTTCTTAGGTTCTGGAAGATGAGAAGAAAAAGGTCAAGTTTTTGTTGTTGTTGTTGTTTTGTCCTGTTTTGTTTGCTTTGTTTTTCTGTTGGCTATTTCTAACTTCACAAAGGTGTGATGGTTTGCTAAGAGAAAGAATGATATGGAAACCAACCTCTGGCTGTCAGTCTGGCACTGGAAGATGCTGTTCCAAGTGGGTTGGAGGCTGAGCAAGAATACTGGCCAGAGTGACTCAAGTCAGTTTGCAAAATTTTTAAAGTTGCCACATTATCCACAAATGACATTTGCAGGTTTTCCTCATCCCTTAAAAGTACACCATCTCGGTACCAGCACACTTGAATGGGGGCAGAGCCATTTAGTCGGCAAGTGAGTGTAACAGGCAAGCCCACCGTTTGTTCAATGTCCTTTAACTGTCTGGCAAAGGAAGGTGGGAGCTGGCGTTCTGTAGAGAGACAAGTAATACTTGAAGCATTAGTAGTTGAAATTTAAAAAAATGCCCATAAAGGTGAAAGAGTAAAAATAGAAGAAAATTCTTCATGTGTAAAAGAATATCATCACCTTGAATTCTAAAGACAGTCTGAGAAGTAGCAGTTCCTATGCTGTTTTCTGCCACACATGTGTACTCGCCACTGTCATTGATGTTCACTTTATTAAAAACCAGAGTGGCCACATTGTTTGTGAAGTAGGTTCGGTATTCTGGAGTTGAACGCAACTTGGTATCTCCTTTGTACCAAGACACTGTGATTTCTGGTGTTCCAGCAACTTGGCATTGCAAAGAAACGGAATCTCCAACTGATGCCTCCAGAGGCTCCAGCTCCGAGACAAAGTAAGGTGGTTCTAGAGAAGAAAGGCTCACAATCAGGAAACCAAATGGGGATACAGAAAACCAAATACACTAGGCCCCAGTGTAGGGGGATGCAAAACATTTGCAAGATTAAGACAACACACCTAAGGTAGATACCAGAGCTTCGCACATATCTCTTCCTGCCTCGTTTTCAATCTCACAGGAATAATGTCCTGCATCTCCTTTTGTACTATTCAGAATTTCCAGGATGCAAGTCTTCTCTGTTGTGATGATGTTGCATCTTTCAGATGGAGATATTGCAAAACCATCCTTTTTCCAGGTGACTGAAATTGGTAGTGTTCCCGTGTAGGTGCTCTCTAGAATTATGGATGTCCCTGGTTCTACAGAGTGATCACTTAACCTCTTCACAAATGCAGCTGGTTCTGGTAAAGTGACAAAGTACAGGAGTTACACACACACACACACACACACACACACACACACACCCTCTCCTCCAAAAAAAGGATGAAAGAACATGGAATGTAGGAAGAGGGAATACATTGGAGCAAACCTTTTACAAAGAGATGTGTAGTGCAGGATGTCTGGCCAGCGTTATTAGAAACCACACAGGTATATTCCCCACTCTGAGATACGTCAGTATTAAATAGTTCCAGTTCTGCCACAGTGTCTTCGAAATAGATATTACATCTGTCTCCTTTCACCAGTTCTCTGGCACCTCGGAACCAGCCAACCTTGAATGGAGGGGTTCCTCTGATAACACTTGTGAAGGTTACATTTTTTCCTGGAAGAACTTCTAAAGGCTCAGGTTCTTTCACAAAAGAGGGGGGTTCTAGAGGGACAAGAGACAATGAAAAGATCCCATAAGTTTCAAAATTCATTGCGATTTTGAATGAAAATGAAAACACTAAGGGAGCCTTTGAGGGGGTATCACGGAATAAGCATGCAAAGAATTTGGAAAAAATTCCTTGAAAAATGGACTGTAACACTGACCTTGTACAGTCAATACAGCACGACATTCATCAGACCCAGCAACATTAGCAGCCACACATGAATAATTGCCCATATCTGATGAATCCAGAGAATTCAACTGCAATGTACAGACATTGTCTGAAAATGTAGTTTGGTACTTTGCTCCACTGACAATCTTAGTCTTTTCATGAAACCAAGCAACGGAGATAGGTGATGATCCTGCTACTTTGCATTCTAGAATGCAAGAGGCACCTAGGACCCCACCAGTATCTTTCAGTCGTCGGGTAAAAGAAGGAGAAACCATTCGGTCTGCAGGAGGAAAGCAAAAGACTCATCACAATTTGAAAGAGGTAGGAAAGAAGAATAATTGCAGAAGGAATGTGAATAAGAAACGAGAACCAACCTGAGACATCAACCACAGCTGTGCAGCTGCTTTTTCCAACATTGTTTTGAACCTGGAAAGTGTATGTGCCTGCATCTTGTCTGTCAACAGAGAGAATCTTTAAGGAAGAGATTTTGTTGTAGAAGCTAAATTTGTGTTTTTGGCTGCTGGTCAACAGCTTTCCATCCTTATACCATTCAACGGAGAGCTCAGGAGTGCCAGCCACCTTACATTCCAAGGTGCAAGTTTCTCCTACAGTCACTGTCATGGCTCCTGCCTTTTCAACAATGACCGCAGGCTCTGAAATACAATGTGATATCCAACTGTCAAGATCTGGGGTCTTTGTAATTGAACTCAATGAGATTGTTTCTCCCAGTGAGACTTAGGTTAGGCTTCTCTCTCTTTCTTGGTTGGCTTTGAATACGACTCCAGGATTATAGGCAATTATAAATTATAGCAGCCATTATGAGAAAATATTTGTGAATGCTACAACTCCCCAAGCAATTTAGATACTGTAAAAATAGGCAGTGTGTTTTGATTTACACTTGACCCTTTTTAGTCTAAGACTCCCTGTAATTATGAATTGGTATTTTTCCCTTCATTAACATACTAACAACAAAAGTTTTAAAGTTGTTAGGCAAACAATTCTTGTACCTATCAAATGTTGCTCTTTGGAGTCTCATCAATTTTAACAACTAGTCCTCTGGAAAAAAAATTTGCTTGTATTGCATGTTGGGCTTCCAATTGATTGTTTCTTAGTCAAATGATAGCTAAGACTGCATTTGCTGTTATCTCAAGAAAAGTGGTATATCCACCATAAGGCAGATGGCTAGTTATTTTTTAATCACACAAAAATTAGGGAGTGTTTGAGAGAGATTCATTAGACCTTTCCCCTAAGTCTTCCAAATAGGTGAGTACTAAATAAGTGCTAGAAGAATTCAAAACAAAAGATTCTGCCGATAAGTCCTTCTGAAATCTGACATCCATTTCAATTAATGGACTGTGGTACCAACCTAAAACAGTCAGTGTGGCCATGTTTTCCCTCATGCCACCATCGTTCTTGATCTGGCAGACATACTTCCCAGCATTAGCTGGCTCTGTTTTTGCAAACTGCAGGGTTGCCACATTGTCCACAAATGAAATTCTGATGTTGTCACTTTCTCTAATCACTTCTTTCTCTTTAAGCCACTGGACGGAAATGGGCTGGGCACCTTCTATGGATGCTTGTAACTCCGCTGGCTCACCAGCTACCACAGTGAGGCTGCTCAGTTTGGAAACAAATTTTGGTGGTTCTGAACAGGAAAAGATGGATGGAGATTGTTGAAAAGAGGGTCCAGATAATAGAAGAAAAAAGCGAGCATTGCATGCATTCCTGACATATCTGCCACACTCAGGAAACATGTTTACCTTTTAATTGAATTCTACAAATACAAGTATCACTTCCCACTTCATTCTGTGCTTTGCAGTGGTATTCGCCGATGTCTGAGGATTCCACATTGAGGATGTGAATACTGGCATGGAAGTTTTTAGAGGTGATTTTGTATTTCTTGCTGCTTCTGAGCTGCCGCTTGTCTTTATACCACACCACCTCAAATGGTGGTGTTCCTGATAGCTCACATTCAAGGCTGATTTCAGTATTTTTAAGAGTTTCTACTATAGGAGGGAAACTGCTAAAAACAGGAGGCTCTGTGAAAAACAAGAATGTCTCATGAATTGGACCAGTTAATTTCATTAGAATAAAGGGGTTTTGCTTATTTCTTGTTTATAAATCGTGAGGAAGTTGTAAGAGACCATAATGGATAAATGACATCTCATAGGATGATTATTGAACAGTAACTGCTTCAAAGAGGCCATTAATCTTTACAAGATAACTGAGTGAGTAGAAAGCATAGATGCTAGATATTGTGACTGAACAGTTCAAAATTCAGTTTATTCTTCCTCATTACTTTACATTTGACTACCAAGTTGGTACAAAACTTATAATCAAATAAGTATATTACCAAAATTGGTTTGCAGGAGTTATGGAATTCTACCTTCAGTAATGCTTCAGGAATGTATGTTTCACAAATGATGTAGCCTGAAGCCACCATGACAGCTGAGATTTATGCCTTCTATTTGGAAAATAGTGATTGCAACACTATTGCAACATGATACACCTGGGCTTAGTGGCAAAAATAAATAAATAAATCTTTCTCCCTATATATCTATATTTTACACATATACTATATAGATATTTAACAGTGGGAAATGATAGCAGGAAATACCAACACTATTTTTATCATGGAATAGTCCTATGTTTAAAAATCTTTGGAAAGAAAACATTACTTTTCCTTCAAAAATTTAATATTAAAGCATATAATGCTTGTGCATTAAATAAATATAATAAATACTCAATGTTCTTAAGGCATACATTATAAGTGAAAAAAATACTATATATGTAAGTTTATGGAAGGAAAAAGACTAATTTTAAAAATGCTTATTTTTTTTTGCCAGTCCTGGGCTTGAGCTCAGGGCCTGAACACTGTTCTTGGACTTTCTCAAGGCTAGAACTCTACCACCTGATCTTTAGCACTACTTCTGGCTTTTTTCTATGTATGTGGTACCGAGGAATCAAACCTGGGTCTTCGTGTATGCTAGGCAAGCACTCTACCACTAAGCCAAACTCGCGGCCCCCTAAAACTGCTTTTTTGGGGGTATTTTTTTTTACAATATAGATGCTTAGCCAATGTATTTTAAGGTACTCAATATTATGGTGTTGGAATAAGAGGAAAAATATCTCAACATGACTAAATACACAGAGAAAACATAGGGAAACATCCTATGATTTAAATGGAAACTGAGATAGCAGAAAAGAATACAGAGCTGTGATGCCCAGGGGAGAAGATTAAGTTCTAATTAATTAAGAATATGAAAATAAGATTTCTACCTTTTACTATAAGCTTGGTACTACAGCTTGTGCTGCCAGCAGGATTCTGGGCCTCACAAATGAAATCTCCACTGTCCTCAGTACCCAGATTGTTCATCTGTAGGACAGCCACTGAGTCGATGAATGTCATTTGGTACTGATCAGTGGCTAAGAGTTCATGTTCGTTTCTGTACCACACAACTCTGATTTCTGGAGATCCGGTTATCTTGCATTCCAAGCGTGTGGAATCACTGGCTTTCACTATTTTGGATGCTTCTAGTTTCTTTACAAACTTTGGTGGTTCTAGAGTCAAGAATGAGGAGATAATGAGGGAACAGAAGTGAATAGCACAAGTTTAGTCATATACAGGTAAAAGAAAACTTGAGAGTGATGTCTGACAAACACAGTCTATTGTGTTAGAATGATCCCTTGTAACAGCACAGAAGGAAACAGAGCAACAGGTCAGACAGAAACATAAAACAATCAAACTTGCACACCTGTCACAAGCAACATTGTAGTGCAAGAGTCACTACCAACATCATTGGTAACTTGGCAAGTATATTGTCCAGTCTTGGAAGCATCCACTGAATAGAGATTTAAGAAACTAGTTGAGCCTTCCAAACCAATGAAGCATTTAGGTCCAGAGGCAAGTTCCACATCATCCTTGAACCATCTTATTTTAAATGGTGGTGTTCCTTTTAGTACGGCCTTAAATTCTACAGTAGAATCAGGTATGGCTTGTTGTCGCTCAGGTTTTTCTAGGAAACTTGGTGGTTCTATAGATTTCAAGAGAGATAAACTTTTAATATACTTCTTGTAGTTGAGATGTTTTGACAGTTTGATGTACATATAAGAAAACTTAGGAAAAGAGATAATAGCTGAATATTTCTTGAACTCAATGAACCTATATCTAAAGAAATAGAATTTTTACATTTTAGCTTTAAATGATGTAATATAAGAATAAGAGAAATGTATTTTCAAATATTCCCAAAGAAGAACCAAGAAGGTAAGGAAATTCTAACCTTTCACAGTTAAGATGCCACTGCATGCATCATCTCCTGCTACATTTGACACCTTGCAAGTATAATTTGCAGTATCTTCTAATTCCAGATTATTAACTTCCAGTGACACTGTGTTCTCGTGGCACACGAGTCTGTATTTTGCACCTGTAGATATTTCTTTCCCATCTTTAAACCACTGAGCACTAATAGGAAGTGAGCCAGAAACTTTACACTCCATATGAATAGAAGAGCCCAGAACTTTATCCATTTTACTTAATTTCTTGGTGAATGATGGAGGAATATCTTGATCTATCCAATAGAAACAGCAAAAAGGTTTCCATTAATGTGGATTTTATATGACCTGGACTTTATATTACAAAGGACATAATTGAGACAAGGGAGTTGACTGGGAAATGATACACACCTAGCACTCTCAGGTAGGCATCACAGCTACTGCTTCCAAAGTCATTTTCCACCTTGAAAGTATACTGCCCACTGTCTTGTTTCATTACTGACTGAATCCTGAAACTGGCTACGTTATTTTCAAAACTCATTGAAAAATATCTACTGGGTACAATTTGTTTCCCATCTTTAAGCCATTTCACTTTGAGTTCTGGTGTTCCAGCCACAACACACTCCAAGGTCACAGGATCTTTCTCAGTAACATCAAACGATTTAGCTTTCTCTATGATTTGAGCAGGTTCTGCAATAAGAATGGAAATGGACGTAAGTTACATTGATGGTTTCACTAAAGCTAAGCTATGTTTCTGAAACTGTTTCCATGGACTTCTGGGAAAGAGGATGGTCACCAACCTTGTACTAAAAGGAAAGCGTAACACCTCTCAACACCTGACTCGTTCTTGGCTTGACAGGTATATCTCCCACTATGTCCATTATCCACACTCCTGATGTGAAGTGTGGCCACATTGTCCACAAATGAAATATGAACATTGTCATCTTCATCGAGAATCTGGTCATCCTTTAGCCATGCTATGGAGATGGGGGGTGAGCCTGCCACAGTACCCTGAAATGTAGCAGAACTTTTCAAAACAGTGGTGACATTTTCTATCTTCTTGGTGAACGATGGTGGATCTGTGATCAAACAAGACAATGTGTAAAGATGGAGTAGATTTTTAATTCTAACTCATCCTATGATTAAAGAGCCTTCAGAAGTTTTAGCCTTTCATATGACTGACCTTTCAGGGCAACTCGAGTACTGCAAGAGCAGCTGCCACCTTCATTGGTTATGATACACTGATATTCACCCGTGTCAGAAGGGTCGCATTTGGTTATGTGGAGGTGAAACACTGACACCTGGTCAGTCACTATATATTTTTTGCCACTTCTAATTTCTTTATTATTCTTCAGCCACGTGACTTCAAATGGAGCTGTTCCTGTAACCTCACACTCCAGCTCCACGTCACTGTCTTTCACGACTTCCACAGGCCTCAGTTCTCTAACAAAGGTGGGTGGTTCTACAGAGTTTAAAGGAAGACAAAGAATAGCTTACTCAAGAGAAGCCCCAGGCCCATCAGGCAGTACAGCAAAGCAGAATCCATTAACTAACCTTTCACTTTCAGTTCAATGCTGCAGCTTGCTGTGCCTGCTTCATTTCGAGCTTCACAGACATAAGTCCCGCTATTTTCTACCCTGGCACCAGAAATCTGGAAACTGGCTAGGCCATCCACAAAGGAAATGCTGTGTTTCCTAACATCTGTTATTTCATTCCCATCCAGATACCAAGACACTCTGATCTCTGGAGTGCCTGTTATTTGGCATTCAAATGTTGCTGATTGTCCATTCCTCAACACTAATACCGGACTGGGCTTCTTAATGAATTGAGGAGGTTCTGAAGATGGAAAAAGAAGAGTGTGATGTTGGGATTTTTTCTTATAAGAAGGTACAATTAGCAATATTTTCTTAATAGACTTATTTCCTCTATCCCCTCTCCAAGAGAACATAGAGAAACAAGAAAATGAGAAGATATTGAGACCAGACCTTTGACAAAGATAGTGGCTTTACTGGTTGCTGTGCCCACATCATTGCTTAGTTGGCAAATGTAGGTCCCAGAATCAGAGGCTTTGGCTGAAAAGAGCTCTAGAATAGTGGAGGTGTCATCCTTCCAAATGGAGCGAGATGCCCCAGAGTGCAACTCTTTGTTATCTTTAAACCACTTGATGGCCATGGGCGCAGTGCCACCCACAAGTGCCTTCAGGTGAACCCGTGTACTGGGGTTGACATCTTGTGACTGAGGCTTTTCCACGAAGTAGGGAGGTTCTGGGGTAAAAGAACCAAAAGCAAAAATAGAGAGAGGGAAATTTTGTTTTAGAATGGAACAATGAAGCTAAGAGATAAGAACTGAATGGCCAATAAATCCTTGATGAGTAGAGATAAAAGTTGCCAACCTTTGACAGTCAGATGCCCGCTGCACTGGTTGTGGCCTGCTTTGTTGGTGGCAGAACAGGTGTAGGTACCACTGTCTGAACCTTCTAGCTGAGTTATTTCCAGGAAGGCAGTATTATCATGGAAAGAGAACTTGTACTTGTCACTAGCTGATATTTCTTGGTCATCTTTGAACCACTGGATGCTTATGGGATGTGACCCAGCCACTATACATTCTAAGTCAATAAAGGACCCTTTAATACTGTCCATTTTCTTCAGCTTTTTGGTGAATGAAGGAGGTATGATAAGATCTATTTTTAAAAAAGGAAAAGGAAGAAAAAGGTTATAATCTCCTCTCTCTCTCTCTCTCTCCTCTGTCTCTCTCTGTCTCTGTCTCTGTCTCTCTCTCTCTCTCTCTCTCTCTCTCTCTCTCTCTCTCTCTCTCTCTCTCTCTCTTTCTCCCCCCTCCCTTTATCTCTTTTAGCATGCTGGGATAGGTAGTGACCTCAGGGTCTCTCCCATGCTAGGCCTGTGCTCTGCCTCTGTGTTATACCCAAGCCCTGCATTTTCTCTAACTATAAGAGAGAAAGAAGCTTAGAAATACCCAGCTTCTCTTGATAGGTAAGAAATACCAACCTAAGACATTAATTCTAGCCTTGCAGCTGCTTCTCCCAACATCATTTTGGACTTCGAATGTATATTCTCCACTATCTTTCTTTTCGGTAGAAATAATCTTCAGTATGGAGACCCTGTCGGTGACGCTGATTTTGTATTTTGGACCTAGTGTCAGTTCTTGGCCATCCTTAAACCACTTGGCTACAATCTCCTTGGTTCCTGAAAATTTAACTTGCAAAGTGGCTGGGTCTCCTTGGGTGACATCTATGGACACAGCCTCTTCAGTGATTGTCGCAGGTTCTGTAGAAAACAAAGTGACAGATGTAGGCTCTGATCTGCTGTTCTGATAAACCAATATCTGGATTTCTTCAAAGCCAAGGAAACTTTCTAAACTAACCTTTGACTGAGAGCAATGCTGAACATCTTTGTATCCCGGCATCATTTTTGGCCTGACAGACATATTTCCCATCATGTTTGACTTCAATGCCACTGAGGTAAAGACTGGCCACATTGTTCTCAAATGTCATTCTTGTATTATCATCTTCAGTGATTTCATCATTATCTTTTAACCAAGTCACTGTGATTGGCAAGGAGCCCTTCAGAGTGGCCTGGAAGGCAGCTGTGCCTCCACGAAGGGAGCTGGTGCCCTCGATCTTCTTTATAAAGGAGGGGGGTTCTAACAGAAGAAAGGATTTTTCAATCAATACTAGCTCTATAGAAAAACTAGCTATTTTTTCCATTTAAAGAATTAACTCTACAGAAGAGCCAGGTTCTCGTTTGAGCCGATACTAACCTCTTAACGTCACCCTGGCACTGCAGGTGCTGCTGCCCACTTCGTTGGTCACCCGACACTGATATTCACCAGCATCAGTGGCAACGAACTTGAGGATCTGCAGGCTAACTAGCTGATCCTGAAGGAAGGTTTTATACTTTCGACCACTTCGCAGGGTTGTATTGTCTTTGAACCAAGTGATCTCAAATGGAGGTGTGCCTGCCACCTCAGCCAACAACATGACGTCGTATTCCTTCAATACTTCAATGGGCTTAAACTCCTTCGTAAAGTAAGGTGACTCTATAGTAGAAAAGGAAGGACTTGAGTTAACTGGCAAGGGGTCTGTGCTATGGCCTCAAAAGTTGGCAATTCAAGGACAAAGTAGACACAAACCTTTGACTATTATAATGCTAGTGCAGTGGTCACTGCCAGCCTCGTTTTGAGCCTCACACATATATTCACCACTGTCTTCAATGGCAATATCTGTAAGTCTTAAAATGGCAATGGACTCCATGAAAGACATTTTGTATTTGTTGCTGTCCTTGAGTTCTCTATCATTTGCAAACCATGTTATTTTGATGGGAGGAGTACCAGTTACTTTGCAGGCTAGTTGTGTGGCATCTCCTTTCTTTAACAGTTGTGATGGCTCTAACTTTTCCACAAATGTAGCAGGTTCTGTGGAAGGAAGATAGTTTATTAAGAAATGTGATGAAGAGGATCTTCCATAACAAGAGTAGCACAAAGATGTCAAGAAAAGAAGGCCAACCTTTTACAAACAAGTTCGCACTGCACTCCACGCCTCCAGCAACATTGTTAACTTTGCATGTGTAGGTGCCTGAATCAGTAGTTTTTACTGCATAGAGTTCCAAGGAACTCTCCAAAGCTTCTTTGGTAATATAACAGCTTTCACCAGAAACCAGCTCTTTGTCATCCTTAAACCATTTGATAGTAAGTGGAGTGGATCCTTGGAAAGTGCTCTTCAGGCAGACTGCTGAGCCAGGGAGAACAGCCCTGGATCCTGGTTTAGTTACAAAACTGGGTGGTTCTGAAGAAGGAGTATAAGAACGAATTTTAAAGAGTTAAGAGATGGGAACTCAGGGAAGAACACTTAATTTGAACAAGGTCTATAGTAAAAATGAAACACAAAGTCTCTGCCAACCTTGAACAATCAGGGCTCCACTGCTGTCTTTGCTTCCCACGGAGTTGGTGGCTCGACAAGTAAAATTCCCTGCATCGCTCATGTCTACTCTGCTGATCTCCAAAGATGCTGTGCCTTCCACAAATGCTATTCTGTATCTGTCAGATGCCACTATTTCTTTCCCGTCCCTCAACCAGGACACCCTCATGGGGAGAGAACCCGCAATCTTGCAGTCTAGCCTGCAGGCACCGCTAAGGATACTGTCCACATTACGTAAAGGTTTGGTAAAAAATGGAGCGATGTCTCTATCTGTTCATGACACAAGAAGAAGAAAAAAGATCAACATGGAAAAGTGCTCAGTTGCTCAATGGCTCATTTTTGGTCGTTTGTTGGGTTCTAAAGATACTAACCTAATACTGTGAAGGTAGTCTCACAGGAGCAGCTGCCAGCCTCGTTGGAAACCTCAAATGTATACTGGCCACTGTCATGCAATTCAGCCGAATAAAATTTGAGTTGGGCAACATTGTTTTTAAAACTTATTCGGTACTTTTTACTGGCAACCAAGGGCCTCCCATCTTTGTACCACTTGGTCTTGAGTTCGGGGGTGCCTGTGACTGTGTATTCCAATGTGGCTGGGTCCCCAGCTGTCACCTGGATTAGCTCTGCTCTCTCAACGATTTTTGCAGGTTCTACAAGGGCATGAAATAGTTAGTATACTTTGGTGTGAATGAGGGGTTCACTTTCAAGGGAAAGGGTGACTCAAGTTCAAACTGTTCCTACACTAACCTTTCACTGTCAGTTCACCAACAGATGTTTGGCTTCCAGCTTCATTTTCAGCCAGACATGTATATTTGCCAGCCAAATTAATCTGGACATCAGGGATTATCAAGACAGCAACACCATTGGAAAAGCTCATTTTGGCTTTTCCATCTTCTTTAATAACCTCATGGCCTCTCATCCAGGAGACAGAAATGGGTTCAGACCCTCTGACTGCTGCTTGCAAGGTAACAGTTTGTCCTGCAAGTGCGGTAAAATCATCTACTTTCTTGACAAACGTTGGTGGTTCTAGTTAAGGAAAAAGCATGTAACACATCAGTTTTCACAGACTCTCAACGCCATCTTTCCCTAAGAGATTCTATTTAGATTATATTTGTCTTTCTTACTCCTACTATTTGATAGCATTGGTTAATTAGAAAGAAAAAAGAAAATTCAAGAATTTAACAATTCCACCAAGAGACTGACATAGAAGATAAATGCTTATCGGCTGACAAAACACCTAATTATCAGGTAATAAATATTCACAATGGCATTGCGATAAGATCACTGGCTTTGTTCCTTGGGGCCCCCAAATCAAACCAAGATGATGTTAAATGTAAGGTTAACAGAAGACAAGAGGAACAAAGTGTCAGCTTTCTGTTCATGCATTACCCAAAACTATCTGGGCAACTCGTTAAAGATATAGTGGCTTTTCACACACTGACCTTTTAATAAATGTGTTGCACTGCAGCCACACTTTCCGACTTCATTGGCTACAACACATTCATATTCACCAACATCAGCACTATTGAAAGAAAAGATTTCCAGAGACACAAGAGACTTCTGGGAAAACAGCCTGTATTTTTTACTACTTCGTATTTGCTTCTTATCTTTGAACCAGCTAATTTCAAACGGTCCTGTGCCTGCGATTTCACACTGTAGCACAGCATTTGTTCCTCTCACTATGTCTGCAGGCTCAAGAGTTTTGACGAAAGAAGGAGGCTCTACAAAAAGCATGAAAGGATTGGTAAATAATGCGTGCCCAGCAGAGAAAAAGAGACTTTTTCCCCCTCAGAGAAACAGCAGCCCTCATCACAGCACACAAACCTTTGATAACTATCTCCGTACTGCAGTTGTCACTACCCACATCATTCATGGCTTCACACGAGTATGTCCCACTGTCTTCCACTTTCACGTCTGTGATGTCAAGGACAGCCTCAGAATTGACAAAGGACATTCGGATTGTGTTACTCTCACTAAGTTCTTTGTTGTTTTTAAACCAGGTCACTTGGATCACAGGTGAGCCTTTTAGTTTGCAATGCAGGCGTGCTGATTCACCCGGGAGCATTAAGTAAGAGGGGTCCACCTTCTTCACAAAGGATGGTGGTTCTACGTGAAGTGTACAAAAGAGAGAATGGCAAAAAGAGCTGACACATAAACTCCATACAAGAACACAGGTCACAGGAAAATACCTGCATGACTTTTCTGAAACATGAGTGATGTATTTGATAGCTTTCTGGCAATCTCAAACTCTTCACTCATTCATCCCTTGATTTAACAACAAACAAGCAAACAAACAAGCAAATGGACTATACCTACGCAAAAAAGATGAACTTAATAAAAGAAGATAAATATGAATTGCCAAGACATGAAGATCTTAGAAATTTTAAGCAAGTTTTGTTAATGGCAGACATTTATTTGAACAGAACAAATATAAGAATTCTGAAGAAGATTCAAACAAACACAGTCAAATAATGCCAGGATGTTCCCAGGTCCACATGTTGGCTAAATGGAATTAGTTTTTATAACAAAGGATATGAACGATGTTATACTGAGATTCTCTTTCAAAGAAAGAAGTGATAAATGGTTCCCTGGGAATCTTACCTCTGATAGTGACTGTGGCTGATGAAGAGCTACTTCCAGCCTCATTGGAAGCTGTGCACACATAGGTTCCAGAATCTTTTAATTTGGCCAGAGGGATCTCAAGTGATGCTATTTTATCTTCAAAATATATCTTATAATCTTTCCCAGGGGGAATTTTCTGCCCATCTTTGTTCCACGTGACAGTGACTTTCCTGTCTTCATCCACTTGACACTCAAGGTGGACCTTCTTATTGATGGCTGACTGTGCAGGCTCTAACTCTTTAATGAAGTGCGGTTTGTCTATGATGATCAACTCTGCTTGGCACATATCTGCTCCAAACTTGTTGGAAGCTTTACAAGAGTAAACTCCCCTGTCCTGGATAGTAAGATTTGAGAGTTCTAGACTGTGCTTGTTCTCTGCATCCGAAATCCTGCAGTTAGGTGAAGGTGACAGGGCAGAGCCATCTTTCTGCCAAATGGTTTCAATCACAGGAGTCCCTGACACCGTGCAGAGAAACTTGGCTGCCTTACCCACAAAAGTTGTAAGAGACTTGGGTCTGGAGAGAAAAGTTGGTGGATATGCCTCTGTAAAAGAAAATTTTTTAGCATTAAAGGGAGTCTCACCAAAGCTCTTGCCACAATTATATTATCCCAAGATAGAGGTGAGTTATTCTTTAGGTAGACACGGGATGTTATCAAAAATAAAGTAATCCATTTAATAAGACCAAAAGATTCTTTGAAGGAAAAGGAGGAGTGTTCTTTATAAAGGAATGACACATCACTTTGTGTGTATGAAAGAACAAATGTTTCTTTGGGAAGCAACATTGCTATAGCTTTGTCCTTATTGTGATGGATTCATATAAATTATTTGATAAGCAACTAAGCTGGTATTTTAATTCTGCAAATGAGAAGAATATGCAAGAAAGATCAAGAGAATATACTTGATTATTTTGAAGGTGTTAGGTGAGAAGATTGAGTTTTGTAAGGTCTTTCTATCCCCCTTGTTAAATGCCAGGATATTTTAAATGGTTTGACTGAAAATGTATCCCATGAGCAATCTCAAACCTATAAAAATATTTAATTGGACTCATTTCCCAATTCCATTCCATGTTATAACAAGATTTTAGAATTATTTTTGGCTTACTAGCTTTTAAAAATCAACCTCCTTTGTCCTTTCCTCTTGCTGAAGCTTTGATTCAGTGATATTACTAAAATTGGCATTATTTGGGTAAAGAAACATCCAAAGACATCATGTAAAATATTTCAATATACTTGGTTTCACGGAAACGTTTTGCTTACAAAATGGAAACCACTGACTAGTAGGGTCTGGGTTTCTTGGAATGAGTGATTTTTTTATATGTACAGAGGTGTCTAAAATGAGAAAGCTTAGTAGAACTCTGGCTTGTTTATGTCCAGGAGTCATGCTGATATATTTTTCCCCTAGATGCTTTTTATTGAAAAGCACATTACCTTCCAATGGCCAGTGTATGATTTTGGGGTACTGCTACCCTATTGCTCAAACTACAGTTCCTATTCACGCTTTGTCTTAGAAGAAAAAAAAAGTGTGTGTGTGTGTGTGTGTGTGTGTGTGTGTGTGTGTATGTGTGTGGGGGGGGGTAGGGGGAGAGGGCATAAAAAAACTATTAATGTTTTGTATACCAATTTCAAGTGCTTTGCAAATACTAACTTGTTAAAAAAATCCCATATGTCAATTAGAAAGCAGAACACTATTTGTGTAGTGATTCTCCTTAAGTTTAGAAAACAGCTTTTGGTGAGAATCTCTGTAGTACTATATTTAGCAATCCTCCCTCATCTTACTTCAGATTTAATTTTAGTCTTATAGGCTGGCTTAATTTCTTTTGTAATTCTGTTTCTGATTGATGATTTAGTTCTAAATTCCAAATGCATGGAGATATCATTGATGTTTTATTAGCTCTGCACTCTTTTGAAATATATTATAAGGGACCAAACCAAGATGATTTTATAACTTAACCCTGTTCTTAATCCACTCTTTCCCTTTGGCTGCTGATGAAAATAGAAGTATATAGAATAATGGTTTATCCTACACAGGCTCTGCATCCCTTGCTATTCTGTTCACACCATGTTGTTGGTGTGTCTGGCTGGTAGCACTTCCTGCGCCTGCAAAGGAAACAACATAAGCAACAATGTGAAATGAAATGACAACCTTCAAGACCATGCGCACTGTTACCTGTAACGGTTAGTGTGGCCATACAGCTAACGCTGCCGTATTCATTGGAAGCTTTGCAGGTGTACTCGCCACAGTCGACTACCTGGGTTCTCAGGATTTCCAGGCTGGACACATAATTTGAAGATCGAATGGAACACTTGTCACTCTCAAAAATTTCCCGGCCAGCTTTAAACCACTGGAACCGGACATTGGGTGCACTTTGGATCTCACAGGTGAATTTGGCCAGGTGGCCCAGAGCTACTTCCAGAGGTTCAATTCTCCTTTTGATCACCGGGGCAGCTGCAAAGGAAACAGAACCCATTAGTATGCCACTTTATCAGGCATCCCATATTTTTCTCTTTCTTCTAACTTTTGCTGCTGCTAATGAAGTAATTGAAATTGGTGAGATTACAGCAGTTTAAGACAAACGCCTAGAAAAAATGAGAAAGATCATTGAAGGCAAAAGAAGACAATAAGCAGCTTTCAATATATTCAATTGTTACTGTGCAGTGACTTGTGAAAACAATGATTGAAATGTGATGCTATGGGTGTACATGCATTACAGCATGATATATAAATATATATAAATAAATATAAATATACCATGCTTACCAGGAACACTGCAACTAAAGTGAGAAAATACAATACATTAAGTAAAGTGATTAAGTGAAACAATAGCAAAAAATAAACCCAAACAACAAACACAAATGGACCACTAATCATGGTTATTTCAATTTATAGATGGGAGTGGTTATTTTGGAATGGTTAGCTATTCACAAATAGCTTTCCATTAGATATCATCAAAGTATTATTAGATAAAATAACTAAAATGTATATTCATCAGTATCATAAAAAGATATGTTTTAGTTTTAAAAATAGTATCATAGTCTGATAACATACTATCAGGTAAGGCAGTTGAAGAAAGTACAATAACCATGATTATGTCTGTGAATTCTTTCTTGTTCTAAATAACTTGTAGTCCAAAAGTGAAAAATAAGTGACAATTCTGTGCCAAAACCTAAATTATTCCAATCCAGTGGGTATTAGAGTTTGAGCCATTTCATCCATAATATCCAACCTCTTTTTCCTACAGTGAGTTTTGCTGAAGTTGTTGTTTTCCCACTGTCATTCGAGGCCTCACAGATATATTCTCCTTGATGTTCTTCTGTATTTACTGTGTTGATTACAAGCATATATGTATTTTGCTCTTGTAAACACTTGAACTTTTCATCTGAATGTACCAGTTTACCCTCAAAATACCAATTCACCTCTTTAGCATTTGCTATTGATGATGTGAGGTGTATGACATCACCTTCTTCAGAAACGACATCTACTAAAGGTGTAAGTATAATGGGGTGCTGCTCTTTAGTTAAGCTATTCTCAGCCCCCTGTGTCTTTCCCAAAGCAACCTCATGGGTACCACTCTCCAAAGATTTCTCTTTTTCCTCTAGGGATTTCAGAATCTCTTCCTGGATTTCATCAGTCACAGCAGAGGAAGCAGCCTCATCAGTGGCAATGGGATCCACATCTTTGACCTGACTTTTCACATAAGAACAACTAACCTCTTCAGTGGAAACCAAGTATTTTGATGCAACTTCTGGTTCAGTGGCAGCATAGACTTTCTGTGGATCTGAAACACAGACCATTTTGTCCTGTATATCTAGTGTGTTTCCTGTCTGAATTCTGGGATCCTCAGCGGATAAGATGTTTATTTCTTCACATATAATAGAGCACAAAGCATCCTTAAGTTCGGTTGTCAGGTGAGCTATTTGAGGATCAGTATCTTCAATAGCAACGGTCACTTCTTCTATTAAAGACTTCATTGACGTAACGAGGTAGGTGCACAAGATTCGTTTGGGCTCTTGGGTGAGGTTTATGGCCTTGACCTCCACCTTTGCTATGTTCTGTAACCACTCAGCTAAAAGACTTGGCTGATCACTGGCCACAGCAGTTTGCAGAGCTCTCCTGATCTGAGCTTTCAGGTTTAATCGTTGCTCTTCTGGACTACCAGGAAGCAGACTTTCCTTTGATAGAATGCCACTCCCCTGCACTTCTTGTACTCTTTTTGTCATCTGCGGCTCTTTCTTATACTCTATGTTTTGGGTCAGGGATATTGCTGGGTGATCAGAATGTTCCTCCATGAGTAAGACCTGCTTTTCCTCCAGTGCTAGAGGAAACCGGAAGGACTTGCTTTCCTCAGTCTTGACTGCAAAGTCTTGCCCTGCACTTTCTAGTTGATCTGCAGTTTCCATCAGGATTTTTCCTTCTGTGTATATGTGTTCTGAAGTAACCTGGGGCTCGTAGTTTGCCTCAGAGACCTCCATATCTGGACCCTGAAAACTTTCCACATGTCCTTCAAGTAAACTCTGACTCAGGAGCAGAGCATGTCGTGTCTCTTGTTTTGGAAGAGTTTTTCTTTGTCCTGTTTCCACTCTAGAGACAGGTGTTTCTTCAGTCACAGCAGTAGAATCAGTAGAATCAGAATGTGCTGATGGTTCTGTTGAAGATTGTGGAAGAACGCATTCAGATCCAGATATTGTTCCTGAACTTACTTGTTCTACGGACAAAGCACTCGGAAAAATGTTTTCAGGCTCTTGACTCTTCAGAGTATGCTCTTTGGAGAGGGTTTCCTGGGCCTGGACACTCTTCAGCTGTTCATTGGAAGGTGGTTCCTGGATGGGCTGCGCTTGAGCAGGACCACCTATAGAAGGGAGCTCCCTCGTGCTTTCAGGAGTGAGCATGTCCTGTTCCAAAAGACTTGAGGGCTGTAATTGCTGATCCCCTAAATTAACTCCATGGCGCATGTCACTTGTTTTAACAATATGTTCGTATTGCTCCTTTTCTTCCGCAATTAAAGCACCTTTCAAAATGGTGTCCTTAACAAAAACTACATTTTCCTGCTCCGAGACCAGTGTCTCAAGTGCAGGACTCTTCAGCAGCACCTCTGCACCATCTCTGGGAGCCTCAGACCTGGACTGTGCTTTTCCTGGGGCTTCAGGCCCCTCTGCGTCTTCCGGGAGCACCAGCAGCTGTGCGGCACAGGCAGACTGGCCCCACACGTTCTCCGCTTTACAGATGTACAGGCCACAGTCCTCCCTCTGAGGATCATTGACTATGAGCTTCCCGGAGCCATCGGCATTATCAATAATGGTGTAATAAACATTGGTGCAAAGCTGCTTATTCTCTTTGAACCATAAAACAGTGGGGGCAGGATCCCCGTGCACCAAGTACTCAAAGATGGCAGGGAGCCCCACAGCACAGCGCACTGGGTTTAACTCCTTAAGAAAGCAAGGAGGACAGGGACCCTCCGGCTTTCCCTGAGATGTATGCCCCGCTGGATCAGTTTCTATCTCTTTGTATCCTTCTCCTTTGGGATTGACCTTTAGATAGGCACTACATACTGATTTTCCATACTCATTACTGGCCATACATGTATACTCTCCCTCATCCTCAAATTTGGTGAATAAAATAATCAGGCTGTAATTATCACCATCAAAAACAAATTTGTAGTCAGTAGAGGAGGTTAACATTACTCCATTAAAGAACCATTGAATTTTAGGTTTGGGGAGGCCAGTGACAGTGACAGACAATTTAGCAACATCCCCAATACTTGTTTCAGTATTTGCAACTTCTTTGATAAAAACCGGAACCTTGCCTTCCTTTTGGGAATCTATTTTGGTTGAATGAACTGGTTCAGACAAAAGTTCAAGTGTTTCACTTATATTACATAGCTGAAGCTCAGAGTTGTAGGTTTGAAGTTCTTCCTCAGCAGATAGAAAACTAGAAATCTCTGTATGGAGAAAAATTATTATTTTACTATAAATTTTTAGCAACAACAATGACCACAACAAAAAACAACCAAAGAATTAAGTGCCAATTGAAAACCTTCAGCCTGCTTTTCTTTCTGGAACCATTAGATTATTCTGAGATTATCAAAACATATTTCAAATTCATTGTTTATACAAAAATGACACAATTGTAATATAGCAAAACTACAAGTTTTGATCCACTTCATTTGGTATAGTTTATAAAAATAAAATACTATTTTTATGAGTTTTCCTTGTAATATAGTTTGAATTTTACAGTTTGAGAAATTGCTACCAAAATATTTTGATAAACAAATCCAGAATTACCTAAGTTGAGCTGAAAAGATCCAAAATTACCAAGTAGGATTTTCTTAAGTTTAAAAGTGATTTTCATTGTTAAAGACTGATTGTTTCCAAAGAAAACTTCATATTTTATATAGGATATATTATATGAGATGTTTATATAGGATGTTTGATACTGGCAACAGCTTAGAGGCTGATCTAGGGTAAACATTTAATTTAGTTTAATAAAAACTAATTTGCACAGGAACCATTATTGTCAGTTACTAGAAAATCAGGTTTTCTTTTGCCTATGTAAATTGTCACATTACTTTAACAGCTCTTATAAGACATTGACCGCAAAAAATCAAGGGGGGAAAACAAGATGATTGGGAAGGGATTGGGGGAAGGAAAGGGGAAGAAAAACATGAGAAGGGGTATCAGTGTATGAGAAGGAATACACCTACTACTTGATGAATGTAACTGTAACCCCTCTATACATTACCCTGACAATAAATTTAAAAAATGTTTAGATAGTTCAAGGACAAAAAAAAGAAATAAGAGAATGACTCCAATGTTAAATTTTTGATTGCAGTTTATTCTGTAAGGAAAATCTATACAGCCATATTAAGCAGGAAACTGAATGACAGATAATCTTAAAGAGCCCCAGGGATGACTGGATGAAAGAATGTAATTTGATAATAACGAATTAAGATTTTCCATTAAATACACTAGAGACATAACAGAGCCTTGCTACAAATAGTTTCATGGCCTAGCTGAAAAGCTGTTGTATTATGTTATTAGTGTGCTTCATTTGTTTTATATGGGATATTAATATGTCTCAATTTCTTTTTTGAGTAATGAGTAAGCATAGAAGACTGAAATTATGGCTGTTGGCTATAAATATACTGTTAGAATATGGAACATTTAGACTACATACTTAGTTGTTTAGCCTTCCTCCTAGGAAGCCCATAAAAACCATTGGTTAGCCTTATAAACTAAGGATATCCACTAATTTTATCTCTATTATTTCTATTAGCTTTCCCTTCTTTTTAACTCCTAAAATATCAAGAAGAGGAATAAATGTGAATATAGTTAAAATACCCTTAGTCACCAATGTGTTAATATTTTCAAAGGCTTGTGCCTACTTCAAAACATAGTGCATTAACCATGAAAACATAGTATGAAATTCAAATGTGCAAAAACATGGAAGTGAAGTTAAAAGCACATGAAGCAGTAATAACTAATAATTACATCTAAAATCAATGGCATAATAAAATGAATTCTTTATCATCAAGGAAATTAATATTTCAGGCTGAAAAAAATATTTCAGGCTGTTAAGTTATATGTCTTTAAGTCAGAAAAGAAAAAATTCATTTAATTACCCACAACAATAAATATATAAGCCAGTGTGGGAAAGGATTATTTTTGTTTAGACATCTATATATCCTCAAGTTCAGTGCATTAGAGGCTAACAGAATTCTAATGGAGAAAATGACATTAATTCCTCTTTTTAAGTAAATAAAATACATAATTTGCAGATCTTCTTAAAAATGTAGCCAAAGAAAACATGTCCTTCCCTTCCTCCCTCTACTCCTTTTTTTCTTTCAGGAAACAGATTGCACTGCTTAGTTTTGTTTTATCTATCTCATTTTGAGTTAAGCCTGCTATAAACTAATTATTATTATTATTATTATTATTATTATTATTATTATTATTATTATTATTTGCCAATCTGGGGCTTGAAATCAGGCTTTGGCACTGCCCCTGAGTCTCCGTGCACAGGCTAGCATTCTACCACTTGAGCCATGGCACCACTTCTAGCTTTCTCTGAGTAGTTTATAGGGGAAAAAGCGTCTCACAGACTTTCCTGTTGGGTTAACTTTGAACTGTGATCCTCCGATCTCAGCCTCCTGAGTTGCTGGATTACATGCATGAGCCACCAGCACCTAGCTCTCTAAATTAATTTACAACATTTTGTGCATGGTAAACATGGATAGTTCCTTTTAGTTTGGATAGCTGTTAAGATATTCCCACTTTGGAAATAAGAATTTAATAGCTGAAATAAATATAATAAACCATCATATATGCAAATTATTTTGAAAATCAAATATACATCAAATGACACATATTTAAAATAAAGATTAGTAACAATGTGCAAGAAGTAATACACCTACCACGTGACAAATGTAACTGTAACCCCTCTCTATGCTATCCCGAAAATAAAATAATAAAAATTAACGTGCTTACTATAATCATGACAATATTGCTCTCTGTTAGATAATACTAATTAATTTAAGAATTGGAAAGGGGTTAGATTCATAATTAGTTCGTTCTAGTTTTTCTTTCATCTATTAGAGAACTAAAAACATATTATAAGTCATTGGATATCATCTCTGAGGTCTTATACAAGCCATTCATTTTAGATAAGAAAACTGAATTTCTTCATGTTTATTACATGAGAACGTTTAGTTCCACATGGATTCATAGGCAAAATATTAACAAATTAGTGAATTTGTAATCTATAATTAAAACATAAACATCTTAGTGAAATTTGCAGCTACTTTCAACACTAAAAACAAGTAAAATACGATATTGAAGCTGAGGATCTTGTTATTTGTCTATAATCTATAACACAGATTACCATATTGAGTTGCATCCTAATAATGTCTCATTTTTTTATTTTTCTACTTCAAAATATTCTGCAATAAGAATGCATTTTTAAATATATATAGAAATGCAATATGCTAATCCCCTTCTTTTAGTACAATATTAAACATATGCTGCACTTTTCACCTAATGCCCTCTCAAAAATTGAGAAAGTATTTCCAAATTTGAAAATATCATTGTACACATATAGAGATTCCATAGAAAACAAAAAGAGGGATATTAATTATAAAAATACTTTCTAAAGAGGTAAATTAAAATATGGGAGAAAATGAGGGATGGGGTAACAGTATTCAAGATCAAATGCACTCATTACCTTACTTATTTAACAGTAATTACCTTACTAATCACCTTTTCAATAAAAATAAAAATAAGTGAATAGGGGCCAGAAGTTTGGCCTGCTGGTAAAGTGCTTGCCTAGCATGCATAAAGACCCGAGCTAGATTCCTCAGTATCACATACATAGAAAAAAGCTGGAAGTGATGCTGAGGCTCAAGTGGTAGAGCTCTAGACTTGAGAAAGTCCAAGGACAGTGCTCAGGCCCTGAGATCAAGCCCAGGACTGGCCAAAAAAAAAGTGAATAAATAAAAAATTAAAGACATGAAAGTTACACTGTAGAACATATTATAAACTTATAAAGTTATATAACCTGTGAGCATACCTTGCTTGAGTTAGCTTATTTTAAGTGTGAGCAAGTAAACATAGGTTTGGATGCAAATGGCTAGTGTTTTACCCTTTCAGCCATAGCACCACTTCCAGCTTTTTCTGAGTAGTTTATTGGAGATAAGAGTCTCACAGACTTTCCTGCCTGGGCTGGCTTTGAACAGTGATCCTCATATCTCAGCCTCCTGAGTAGCTAGGATTACAGACATGAGTCACCAGCTCTGGCTTGGGGCCACATCTTCACTCTGAACTTTTATTCCCTGCTTAATCAGACACAAGTGTCTCATGTACTATATGCCTGTGCTAGCTCCAAACTGTGGTCCTCAGATCTCAGCTCTCTGAGTAGCTAGGATTGCAGGTGTGAGCCTCCAGCTTCTAGGAACTGTTCCATTTTCTATTATACTTTTGCATATATAATTTATCTGTTCAAAGAGAATGCATTTTATGGAATAATTGTATAGAAGAGGAAGTAGGGAAAAAGACAAAGTACAACAATTGTGTAGCCAAGAAGAGTTTTAATGATGCTTGAGGATACACAGCATTATTGACAGAAGTGATGACTCCACCGTACAGATAACAATATTTACATGGATTACAAAGATGAGATTTCCACATGGTGAGAATTTCTCTGGAGATCTTCAGAATCATGACTCAAATAGAGCAGATATATTTGAAAGTTTATGGGATTCATATCCTTTTGAAAAAATGTGAAAGCCCTTCAGGACTACTAATCACTGAAGCCCTGAAGCACGCACGGCTCTTTACGTTAGGATGAGGGCTGCACAGCTCTCGGCCATTCCAGAATTGTTTGTAGCTACGCACCTGTACTCACCTTCGTCACTTTTTACTAAACTTGTTATGAATAAGTTGTGGAATCCTATGCCACGTTCCTCAGCACTGAACCTTATTCCTTGGACTTGTTTCCCATCTTTGTACCAGTTAACTGTGGGTCTTGGAGAGCCACGGACTAAACACTGGAAATATGCAGCTGTTCCTAATGGTGCTTGACAGTCAGAAATGCCTTTGATAAATCTGGGAGGCCCTTCCACCACCTGAAATTCAAAAAAGCTGTCTGCATATTTGCTCCTTAAGACTAATTCTTCCTTCATGCTGCTTAAAGTCACTTTACTCTTCTGTGTTAGCCTACTGAATATTTCAGCATCTCCCATGGTGAGAAAGCCTCGGCAGATGGCCTCTCCCACACAATTCATAGCCCTGCACCTGTATGTTGCACTATCATAAGGACAGACATTTCGAATCATAAGGGTATGGCATCCTTTCTCTTCACTGATCATATATTTTGCATTATCTGGTTCAATGCACATATATTCTTTATACCATTTAACTTCAGGAGTAGGGATGCCTATGACTGAACATTTGAATACAGCATCTGAATTTTCTGGAATTTTAAAGTCACAAATAGGTGTTATAAAGCGAGGAGGCATTTCAAATACTTCTAAATCAATTTTTAAATCCCTGTCTTCTTTCCCTGTGGAACTCATGTTAGGATCTGCCAGATTCAATGGCAGAACATCTAGACTCACAATCATGCTCTTATGATCAGGAGTAAATTCAGGAACTGTGACTATTTTCACTTGTTTCTCAAATTCTTTGACATCTTTTTCACTCAATTCAACTTCCAGAACAATTTCTTGAGGAGAGGGTGTTCTTGATGAAGATGTATTTTCCAAATCAAACTCCATGACATGCTGATGTGTGACTGGAGGGGGGAGTGCAATTGCTCTTTCTTCTTGGGGTATTACATCCACCTTTGCGAAGCTCTTTGCTTCTCCTATGATGTTTACTGCATGGCACATGTACTCTCCTCCATCTCCCTTTTGAATGTTAGAAATTTCCAAAGAACACACATTACCCACTCTTTCCATTTTGATTCTTTCATCTGGATCTAGCAAAGATTTATTTCGATACCATTTCACACCAGGTATTGGAAGGCCCTCTACTTCAACAATGAAGCCTAATGTTGTGTTTTCATATACCTTCCTTTTGGTCAAAGGTTCAATAAAAGATGGAGGCATTTCATTGTCTTTTGGTTCAATGGCTTCATTAGGTGTACCAAATGAGTCAGAACGCCACATTTCAGAAGCTGAACTTCTCTCTTCGGTAGGTGTATGGAAGGGCTCATTTGAACCACTATCTTCCCTTTCTAGTTTTGATGGGTGTATTTTTACATTTCTAGTGGGATTTGTTCTTCTAGTAGACATAAAATCTTTCTCTGATATCTCCCCTGGGGGTGTCAAAAATCTCTCCAAAGCCTCCCCTGGGGGTGTTGAAAATCTCTCCAGAGCCTCTCCTGGGGGTGTAGAAAATCTCTCCAGAGCCTCTCCTGGGGGTGTAGAAAATCTCTCCAGAGCTTCCCCTGGGGGTGTTGAAAATCTCTCTAGAGCCTCCCCTGGGGGTGTTGAAAATCTCTCTAGAGCCTCCCCTGGGGGTGTTGAAAATCTCTCTAGAGCCTCCCCAGGGGGTGTGACATATCTTTCCATTATTTCACCTTCAGAAGGTGTTACATCTTTTTCAGCAACTTCCTCAAAGGGTGGGCAATATCTTTCACAAATTTTGCCTTCTATATTGAGTGAGGATTGTTTAGTTGTATCTGAAGTATTCAAATAGAAATCAGGAGATTTCTGAGACTCAAAGTGTTCCACAGATGATGGAGGGGTATAGAACTGATCTAACTCAGAGATATCTTCACTGCTGGTACTTCCCACATCAATTGAAATATCAGATTCAGGAGAATATGGGCGATCGAGGGATTCCTGTTTCTGTTTGTAATATTCATACACAGTGTTGAATGTGACTTCTTCAACCTCCATTGATGTGACCGATTCACTCTGGACAAGTTCTCCTTTGTGTTTGGTGTCTTTAGTTTGAGGCACCTCATGCTTTCCTGCGGCTAGTAAATACTGTGTTAGAGAGCTCTCGGATTCTGTTTCTTCAGTTGTATGTACTTCCACTTGAGGAAGATGTTCGGAAAAACAAGCTTCTGTCTTTTCTCCTTCTGTGGTAGAGAAAGAGACTTCATTTTGAACTTGAACTTCTTCATAACAATTGTCTTGTGAGGCATTGATTGTTTTGCTTATTTGTTCACTTGGATTCTGTTCTTTGGTCATCAAGAAAGGCAAGCACTGACTCAGAGAGAGTTGTCTGTGGAATATGACTGTTTCTTCAACATTATCTCTGTGGTCTTCCAACTTTCCGTTTGTAAATTCCTGTGTCCCACCCTCTTGCTTTTGGTTTGATGCCAGCTCACCTGCAAAAGTGGGTTCTTCACCCATTACATTAGCCTCTAAGAGCCTTTCCTCTCTTGCTGCCTTTTTCAAATGTGAGATGAAACTGCCACCTCCATTTTCTAGAGAACTGTCTTTCTCAGAAATATCACTTTCTCCTCTCTCTGTAGATGGGGCTTGAAATAAGGCCCATGATTCATTATGGGTTGTTTCAGAAAAAGATTTAAGAGAATGATCTGTTACTAAATTTGTTATGCTTTGTTTCTGTCCATGTTGTAAAGTTTCAGAGCTAGAAAGTTCTTCTTTATAATGTGTTTGCTGTTGTTGCCTACTTTCTTGACCTTGGAACTCCTGGGCTGAATCTCCTATCTGAGAATATACTTGTTTTAGATCAAATACAATATGTGGAATGTCTGTGATTTCTGGAGAAGGGTGTTCAATCTGGGAACAAACTTCTTGTCTACTCTCTAATTCTTGGAATTCTGAATCTGCAGTTTCTATTTGTGAATGAAATAGCTTTAGGTCAAAGGTAATAGGAGCTTCATTTTCAGTGGTTTCAGGAACCATTGATTGATCTGGGGGCCCTATTTCTTCCTGTTGCTCTTTTCCTTGTACTTCAAATTCTTTATGAATTTGAGAGGAAAGTAGCTTTAAGTTCATGACAATGTTAGATGTATCTGCTTCTGCGTTGGGAGATATTTTCTCTTCCTCGTGTATATTTTCATTTAGATGGCATGATCTTGATTCTCTTTGCTTTAAAGAAAAGTCTGTGTCATTAAGCTTCCTTTGAGGAGGGTTAACAAATGATTTCTTTGTAGGTCTTTTTTCTAGAACTCCTTTTTCAACATGTTTTAACTTTTCAAATGCAATGATTTTATGTTTTACCTTTTTCCCAGGGTAGTATCTCTCTTCCACCAGGGGTTCTTCATATACAATTCTAGATGAATCATTTGTATTTTGAACTTTTTCAGAAGTCTTTTTGGAGTGGAGACTTAATGTATAGTCACTTGTGCCATGTACACTTTCCCATTCAAATTCACTGGGTCTCCCAAAACCATGTTTTTCATCTTTCCTGATATCAACTTTGCTTGAAGAATCAACAAATGGATAAATAACACCTTCTGCTTGGTGAAGCGTTGCCTTTTCATTTACACGTGCATGTTCCTCTTTCTCTTCATCTGCCAATTGTAGGAGTTCAGCTGTGAGAGGCTGGTTGGTTTTTGTGGGTTGCGAAACATCTTGTGTAAATCTGGATAGTCTTTCTCTAGATGTATGGTATGCCTGATCTTTCTGGTTTACCTGATCGATTTTCTCAACGCTTTGGAAATACTCCCTTACGGAATATTCTTTGACATTTGACTGAGGAGTGAAAAGACCAGCTGCATTATCATAAGAATGAGCCTGAATAGATTTTCTCTGAATTTGTGCTTGCTGATCTCCAGGATATTGTACACAAATTCCACTAATATCTTCAAAATGACTATATTCCCTAGAAGTGTCTGGCTCTACAGTTAGATTCAAAATACTCTCCGTTGTACCCAAATTGTTTTTAGCAACACATTTATAATTTCCCAAATCTTGAGAACTGACATTATTGATGTATAATCTGTAGCTACAATTAATTTCCTCACATTGGAACTTTGGGTTTGGCTTTAAAGGGACGCCATTTTGAAACCATGTTACCACTGGCTGAGGCTCGCCAGATATTACACATTCAAGTATTACAGAATCTCCTTCTCTACACCTGGCATGCTTTGGCATCTCTTGCAATATTTTTGGTGGCTCATTAGTAATATCACTAGAGAATATAAATTTGTGTTTTGGTGACCGACGAACTTGATCTCTGTATGTTACTTCAGGTTCCAGTTGAAATATTTCTCTTGAGTCTTTATCCTGTTCTGGGGTTGGAGTGGCTGCTGTTATCTGAATTTCTACAGGGAAAGAAAGCAGTTCTGTGTCTGAAGAAGGGCATGGTGGGTTCATTGATACCATCTGGACATTGGTTTTTCCCACTTGACTCAGAGATGGGTGACTGCCTTTCCTTTGGTCAAACATCAAAGCCAGCTCTTCCTCCTCTTCCTCTGTGTAGTCATGGAATGCTGGGACATTGTGTGGATGAATATCATATCTTTGTTTTGCTCTCACCTTGAGTATACCAGTTGTCTTCACTGTTCCATATTGGTTAAAGAGCACACAGATCACAGAACCTTCATTTTGTGGATGAACAGAAGGAAAAGTGAGTGTTGAGTAGTTTTCTATAGTATGAGTGATAAACCCTTGATTCCGTGGGATCGGTTTATCATTGTTGTACCATGTCACTATGGGCTGAGGATATCCTTGAAAATGACATACAAATTTACAACTGTCACCTTCATATACTTCTTGAGATTCAATCTCTTGAAGAAAGGAAGGTGGGCAACGTTGAGGATGTTTTTGGAAAGGACTTTGAAACAATCTTGCTCTTTCTTCTGATTCAACCTGAAATGCTTCAACTTCTGTGGAAGCAGAGTACTGACATTCTCTCCAATGACCCTGTGAAATTCTTTCACTGCTTATTTCTTCCCTTTCTTTGATATTTATAAATGTATCCAAAGATTCCCTGTTTGGTGGCATTGGAGCCTGAGATACCTTGTCAGGCATCTCATATATTTCTTCATTCTTATATTCATTAGTGGTATATGCAGTTGACTCTTCACTTTTGGTGCTGCTCATAATTCCTTCAAGTGGTTGTCTTGCTTGAGTATTTTCATCTATCAGAGTACTATCATATACATAGACTTTTGGTGGACTTTCTTCTAGAAGTGCCTGTTGGTTCAGTTTAATTTCACTCTGGGGAAGATCTTCATAAACAGATGGTTGAACACGTGTGGGAGATTCTCTAGATTCTATGTTCTGAGCTATTTGATTAGGAAAGGCATATGGATTTTGGATGATATTCTGACTTGAAAGATCTATTTTCTCCCTATTTTCACCTAGATCAGACAAAGACCTGCTCTTCATTTCCTCTCTAGAGAACAGAATGCCTCTATCACCAGCTTCACTTCTCACAGTCTTTAAGCTTATTTCAGAGGGCATATCTAAGAGAGATAATTTCTTTTTCTCCATTAATATTTTTCTGGCCTCTCGTAAACGTTGCAACTTCATTTTTGTCTCCTCATCCAGGAAACTTTCACCTATATTAAACCATCCTCCTACATCAGATTTACTGTCTGTACATTCTTCATCATATATGAAATCTGTTTTCTTGCCAGGACTTAATGTATTAAAATGTATAGTTCTCACCATACCTTTTTGTTCTACATCTTGTTTTTTGTTAAAGGGAGAGCCAGTAAACCTCAGGTCAACCTTTATCCTATCTTCTTTCCTTTTCACTAGAGCCTCCAAGTTTTCAGACATCTGTTCTGCCTTTTTGAGACATTCTAAGTATTTCTCATCTTGCCCTTTTTGGATTATAAGCAATGATGCACTGGATTCAGCAGACCCTTCACTGTTAACTGCCAATAATCTATAACACCCAGAGTCTCTATCTTGGACCCTTTTTACTTCTAAACTGGAAGAGTGATGATGTAAATCACTCTCAGTCTTTATAACCCGACGAAGACCTGTTGGAATAGGCCGATTATTATGAAACCAAGTTATTTCTGGAGTTGGACAAGCAAGTAAGCTACATGTAAACACAACAGGTTCACCCTCTAACACATATTTAAATGTAAGTTTTTGTGTAAAAGAAGGCTTGAAATAGTCAGGCCAGGAGCTTGTAGATGAGATTCTACTTGCATATCTCTTAGCAGTCATGGAACCATGGTCTATGTCTTCAGAATCTGAAAAGGCATCTCGTGTATCTCTTTCAGAACGTTCAGCTTCCTCCTCGTCGAATAACTCTAAAAAAATATTAAATTACAAAGCATTTTACTATTTTCCACAGTACTTAAAAAAGTTGAATAAATGAAATTGCAAAATAGGAAATGAAATAAAGTACATGCTCAGATTCTCACAAATCCAGAAAAAAATTCACTCACCATATTTGTTCGAATAAACGCAACACCATGCTCTGTTTAAAAGATTCTGACACGAAAATCGTTCGTTGTCTGGTCTTTTCTTCAAACTGTTGAAATTTCTTCTTGAACAAGTAAAAATGCATTTCAAAATAACATATTCCTGTGCATGTTTGTTTTGAGAGCAGGAAAACTTTGTTGTTTTGATGGCAAAGAGGGAAGTCTTACCTGACTTGCAGAGAGTGGAATAAACGCCCTTTCTGATCCTTTTGATTGTAGGTTAAATTACTACACTTTTGAGAATTAACTAGTTAAGGTATATGCAAGAAATATAACCATAAATAAGTAGGTAATATGAGAAGGCGTTTATTCGAACTAATACAGCCATAAAGTCACAAGGTTATGCAAAGAAAAGCAGGCAATAGGATCACATGAGAAAGCTATCTGCAAGCCAGTGTAAGACACATATCAATGTTAAAATGATATATGTGCATGAAGTGTAAACCAAGAATGAGAATGTAATATATCACACATCCTAAATACAGTAGCATTTCAGTCATAATTCATTCATGACATTGCATTCTGAAAATGATAGGTTATTTTCAATTGCTCAACTTTAATTCTCTATGATTCGGAAAACAAAACTCTACTTCATGATTTCATGCATTAAGATGAAAACGTTTTATAATGTACACTTCTAAAAATGGCTGAAAACATGAAATTGAATATGCTAATAAAACTCCAATATGAGATTTTTGAAACTACCATAACAATAAATTACTATGGAATGCATGTAACCATTAGCATACTAAACCAAGCATGCGACGTAGTAATAATATATGCTCTAAGAGATATATTTGAACATCTATGTCAATTTTTCTTCTATAATTCTAAAAGAAATAAGAGTACTCAAGGATTCTAATCCTTTGGAACTTCTACTTTAATTGTACATTCATTAAAACAATACCTTTCATCTCCACTTCAATCTGTTGTTCAATTCTCTCATGTAAAATTGATTCTGGGACTAAAAATGAAAAAAAAAAGACTTTGGTGATTAACTGCATATACTTCCTATTTAATTCATGACTCAGATGATTCAAAAGTTCTCTTTCTTATCAACCCAGAAAAAGACATCCCCAAAGTTCACCAGAGTTCATGCCAAAGAAAATAATGAGTTGATGAAGTACATGACCAGGTAGACAAAAAGATATAAAAACGTTTTTATTTTAGCTGCTCTCTGATATTTCAACTTTTAGTTCTTAATTTCCCCATGCTGTTGTAACATGCATTCAGAAAAGCAATCCACATATAAAGGAATATTCTGTGTTTAAAGTGTTCTATTGGCCACAACACCAGCTACAAGGTGAAATCGCATTTGTTAGGAACATGCATTTTCTTGCTTGGCACTTTTAGTTGAGGGCTATTCTCAGTTCATCCTGGAGAATGAAACTTTTTTTTCTAGGAAGCCGTCCTTTGATTTGAGCTAGCTTTGAAACTTTAAATTACAAGCCCAATTATGTGTCAAAGAGTAAGACAAAGACTCCTAAACTCAAAATTGTTTTCATTATATGAGGAATGGGTTTAATGGCTTTAGATATAGTAGTCTATAAGGCACATCCCTGGGGAAAGCTGGCAGTCTGAGTCCAGTCATTCTTCAGAGCATGTGGCACCACTCTCAGTAGACTCGACTCCTTTTTTCTCAATTTGTGGTCTTTGAAGTAAATGACAAACTCAATGTTTCCTTTGATGGTTCTCTTTTAACTGCACGGGTTGTTTTAGTTAGTGATTCTTTGAGTGTTTGTAATACTTTTGGTATCTGAACCAAGAGTAATTTTTGTAACTGTTCTGGCTTGTGACTCTTTTGCTAGTAAGAATGAAGTTTGAGGGGCCGGGAGTTTGGCCTAGTGGTTAAAGTGCTTGCCTTGCATGCATGAAGACCCGGGTTCGATTCCTCGGTACCACATACATAGAAAAAAGCCAGAGGTGGTGCTGAGGCTCAAGTGGTAGAGCTCTAGCCTTGAGAAAATCCAAGGACAATGGTCAGGCCCTGAGCTCAAGCCCAGGACTGGCAAAAAAAAAAAAGAATGAAGTTTGGAACAGGCACAATTAACTATATTTGAAAGAATGCTGAGAAGATGGAATGTCATTAGGAGGAAATAGAAAGGCTGCATGTTAGTCTCCAAAGTAATATATGATACATTTTTGATTTTTATAAACACAAGAATTCCACTCAAACATACCTAAGTGCTAGGCTTATCTGATTTGGGCAGACAGATATATCACCTACACAAGCTTATTAGGCCAAAATAAAAGAGAAATACGTAAATATTGGCTTAAGGTTAAATAATTAGACAACTATGCTTGAGCCTTCATTTTTCAAATATCTAAGGTATATTTTCTCTTAACTTTTTAAGTACAAAAAGGCTGTCTGGGCATTTACAGATTGTTCTTGCTTTATGAACACTAATGTTGTTAATTGGAACCAAGTAAACTCCTAGGGGGAAAAAAATCCCCATTTATTCTACTCTAAGAATTTGGCATTCAAATCCTATTTTATGGCACTGGATCCTTCACAAATTAAGTTAGAACCTCACATTTCTTCCAGCTCCACAACAAAGACAACTCTCAATTACACACTGCTGCAGAAACTGTCATAGCTGTCACCTTTATGGCTCATAGACAACACCTCCAGATAAATAAGCATTGTATGTGGTTATTGCATTGCACTAGCCACAAGTTGCAGTGTACTGAGGACCATTCCCCAATAGAGTTTCTTGTCTAATAAGTAGATCTGAGTATTTGAGATACTCCTTTTGAAGTGTAAGGTAAAAAAATAAACCCAGAAATAGCTCAACAACAAAATCTCAGGTTAAGAAATAACACAGTCCCTTTTTGGTGAAAGGGTACTACAGATGCATTCAATGAATTAATGAACCCAATTGGATCATTAATTGTGAGACTGATTGGCTGTCTATTTGGAGAAAGAAAGTTCTTTGTTTTAAGATTCTGTGCAGAAATAGATAGCACTGTGCCATCCTTTGTTCATTACTAACATTTAAATAGTAATGTGGCGGGTTTCAAGGAAGAACTTCCCATAACATTTAGGAACAACTGGCAATCTCTCACCATTTCTCTCTTTGGGACTGCATGTAACCAGCTTCCAGCACTTGAAGGATTTTCTAATTTTAATGTGTGTAAAAGGCAAGGCTGTCGTAAGAGGGAGATGTTATCCCTTGTCCAAGCATCTTTATCTGTGCTCTTTCAGGACAAAAGTGGAGTATCAGGCACAATAGTAAAAAAAAAATAATGATCTTGCCAAGATAAAAATCAGATGATTCTAGGAGAAATGATGGCTGCAAAAGCAGTATCATTAATTAACATCTATCTATAAACTGCTCATTCTGAACCTTATTATTTTCAGTAGCCAGTTCCTATTTTTGTGCTTTCCTTACCAACAGCTAGAGCCTCTGGATCTGAAAAGGGTAGATAATAACTAGGGACCCTTTGCTAGTAAAGCAATTAAATTCAAATATTGCACAGCATACGATAAAACAACTACCCTAAAGTACAACATTTTAACTTCCTTTAGTATATTTACTAGATCCACATTTGCTAAATATTAGAAAAGCAGCACATCTGAAATTAAACCTTGACTTCCTTAACCTTTATGTGCAAGTTGAATGCTAGGTATGTGTTAACTAACATATTCATTGACTCAGTTTGCATGGCTGTATACAAACAATTGCATAAACCTACATAAAGCAATGAAGATGAAATGAAGCAAGTCAGAGCTAAGAATCAAATAACTCCCTTCTCTACTTAATACTGTGGATGTTGTCTTATCTCCGTAGTCATTGTGCATAACACACTTGTATAATCCTCAGTCTACCAGCTGAACATTGCACATACTAAGACAATGAATATTTCCATTTTGTGATTGCTTCATTATGTCAGATTCCTCTGTCTTTATATCTTCATGAATCCAGGGTATATCAACAGAAGATTCTTCTTCTACAATACAGAGAAACTGAGTAGTGTTGTCATGCTTTATAGTAAGGCCTTGAAGATGCAGGAAAACCTTCTGGTGCCTCGTTCATTGGCTCTTCAGCACCTTTCTCAGATAACTCAGTGCCACCAGCAGTTTGAAAGGATTGCCATTAGGTGCAGAGACACACTCTCAACAACCTGCACTTCATATTCACATGAAGATCCTCAAAATGACTTAATTTCCTTTTGGGATTTTTCATTTTTGTCAGTTATGGGCCTTAAACTCTGGGTGTGCACTTTGTTGCTGCACTCTTCAGCTCAAGACTAGTGCTCTTCCACTTGAGCCACAGCTCCACTTCTGGATTTCTGCTAGTTAATTGGAGATAAGAATCTCATGGACTTAAAAAAAAGTCTCATGGACTTTCATGTCCTGGCTGGCTTTGAACCATGATCTTCAGATATCAGCCTTCTGAGTAGCTAGGATGACATGTATGAGCCACTGGCACCTGGCCCTTTTGGAATATTTTGCTCTTTGTGAAAGAGGCATATGCTGCTGCCTGAGAATTGGTGGACTTCCTTACATTTTCCCCAGAACTTTGCCTATCTAGGACTTGTACTGTATAATCAAGTGACAAGAAAAAGAAAAGAATGTCAAGTTCTAGGCATTGCCACCTTAGGTTAGTAATGTATCAAGTCATGGAAGATGAAGATGATAAAATGTCCTCATCACTTGGGAGCAGCATGCTGGATATCATAGTGTCTATGATGCCAGGGTCACACAAAAGAAAGTCCATTTGCAATGCTCCAGTGGTGAGTGGCTGAAGTTTATGTGGATGCCATAAGGAATCTGGCTCCTTCTGTCTGGTATCTTGGCAACCTTATAAAGTCACATAATTTGTCTCAATCCATCCCTGTGTTTTTCTCACTGATTATATTTGAGATGCCATTTGCCCTTTCTCCATCATATACTTTAAGACAATAAACAGCAAATACATTGATGATGTGATGTTGTATAGAAAGGTAAAGAGAGCCAAGCAAAGCTGGTGCCTAACAAACCGATTACTGGGTCATGATTGCATAAATCACATACTTCAGTGAACTTTGAGTTACACAGTTAAACTCAAAATTGAATTGGGAGAGACTTGTTAGGTATTAGGGTCTTTGTTGTTGTTTCTTTTTAGTAGATTAGGGAATGCAATGAAACAAACAGCAGAGACCATCGTTAGTCACAGTAGGACTAGAAGGTATGCAGCAAATCAAAGTCTATAAAGCAAGATGGGCTTTACCTGCAAGAGTCACTGTGAGTGTGGCTGCACAAGTGGCTTCCCCAGCACTATTGGCTGCTTTGCAAGAGTACTGCCCAGCATGCTCTGGGTAAGCATCAACTATAAGCATTAAAACCATGCCTGTGGTCTCCTCAAAGTGGAAAACTACATCTTTTGTTGGCAGAATTGGTTGCTGGTTGTGAAACCAATGAATTTCTGGCTTAGGAACACCAGAAACCCTTGCATGAAATCTGACTGTCTCCCCGCTGTGCACCCTGAGGCTTGACAGAGGCTGGATGAAGATGGGCTTTTGACCAAGGGCCTCCTTCTTAAATGAAACTGATGAAGAGACATGCCATTGGGAGTTGGATGTAACTTCTTCAAATTTGCTAAATCCTGAAAAGAAGCATGCCGATTTTTAATGCCTTTCCCTGTTATTTAATCCAAAATCCCTTTGGAGGTGTCTACAGATCTGTCACAAATTTCAGCAATGGACTAGAATCTAGTTGATTCTTAATGTTTTCTCATTGTGTGTCACCACTGAAATGACTTAAGGAACTTCATTAGGTTGTCCGTGAAGGCAAAGGGAGAATTTACAACTAAATTGGAGTACTCAAGTTTCTCATTTTGGGGTTTTAAAACAAAGTTTACTGTTTTGTAAACCACTTCAAATCATTAAGAAAGCATTCCATTTTTATAGTGCATAAAAGTAAGAAATGATAGTTTTTTTCCAAATGCTTTCCTTTTTTACATTGAGAAAAATGCATGAGTAAATAAAAATCTTATTGTCTTTGTTTTCTTTTCCTGTATTTTCTTTTCAATTTACTTTTTGGTGTGTGCAGAGGATGAAATCCAGCATCTCCAGCATGCTAATTAGTGAGCCACATCCCCAGCCCATGGTTATCCTTGTTTTCAGTTTATGTGGCTCTTGTAAAATGATCATGTGCTTCAAATTCCAACTGAAAAGCCCAACTAGTAGAAGAAATGCTCAGCTACCTTAACACAGAGCTCTGCAACAGCCAGTCCTTCTTTGAGTAATGGTTAATATATTTAGCTTGTGAACAGATCTGAAATATTTGCAGTAGCTCATAGTTATGTCAATAAAATGGGAGAATACCTTTAGATTTTTTTAAAAAATGAAATTTTCATCCTAGTTAAGTGAGAAACAAAACATCTTTTTCTTCAGCTTATTTCTCCCCATCCTAATACATGCTTACCAAGAAGCCTAAAAGCAGGTAATGACAGTCATTATCATAAAACTTTATGGAGAATAAGCAGGGAAAATAAAAGATGAGGATTTGTCATTCCCAAGAGAAGGTACATGAACAGCGAGATCATCACATGTAACATGGAAATATTAGTGGAATTAAAAGAAAAGTGATGGAACCAAAAACTGACAAGAACATTTTAGTAAGTGTTACTAGCATTGTAAGATTAGATCTTAGATTAAGTGTGGTTCTTAAAGATGTTTTGCTCTACCTTCCAGTCTCAAGTTGGCTGTGCTTGATACTTGGCCAACAGCATTGTTGGCGACGAATGTGTAAGTTCCTTCATCTTCTGGATAGGCTTCAGCAATTTCTAGCTGGTAAGTGTCTTCAAACTGAGTCATTCTAAAGAAGCGAGATGGTTTGATTTTCTTGTCTTTGCAGTACCAAGACACTTTTAGATCTGTATCACAAAAGGAAAAAAAAGATGTTTAGTACAAAAGAGTGGATTTTTACTACCTGCCAACAAAATACTAATATTTATTTATCTTAGGACATTATATGGTTTAAATTCATTTCTAAGTAGATTGTAGAAAATCCAGCTTGTTCTTCTGTTGAACTTGTAATGTTAAAAAATTATAGAAGTTGGTAATGTCATCTTGTGGCATGTGCAAGTCATGTGGTAGAAATGACTTCATGATTTTGACACAGTCAGTGGCTTTGAGGAACAGAGGGCCATGGGATGGGTGCATCATGAGAGCCTACACAGGGAGCTGTGGCTGTGTTCAGCAACAGAAAGGGACAAAACCTCTACTTCCATTTTACAGAAAAATGAATGAGGGCAGAAAAGATCAATATTCTAAGAAAGTTGGAAAAAAAACACTTTATGTTGGAAAAACACTTTATGTTGGAAAAACACTTTATGTTGCAAAAAAACACTTTATGTTTTCATTTTCAATGAGTAGGTATGCAAAGGCTTCAGCCAAATAGTATATATGGTACAAATAATTAAATTAAATAATTTTTAATTGAGAGACTACAGAATATGAGCATTTTAGGCATATTTTATTTTTTATTTAGGCATTTTTAGGCTTATTTATTTAGGCATTTTTATTTTTTATAATATATTGTGATAAAATATTTTTGTACAAGGATTTGAGTTATCTTAATAGAACATTTAAAAAATTTTTAGTAAGATAATATAGGAATTATTATATTGTCATGTTTCAGGTACAAATGTACCTGACTTATGAATGTTATCTTGCTTCGTAGGTTGTGAGTTGTTTATAAACTGCAGATTCTTTTTTCACAGAAAGAAATGTCCTTGTTCCTTGTTGCCTAAAGGGTAGCAGGTTAAAAAAATGAAATCCTGACACTGCAATGTTGCAGTTACATTACCTAAGATTTGTCATTTCATATCGCTGGACCAAATATCTCATTTGTGAAATTGGAATCATAATAATTCATGTACTACTCATTGTAGACAATCATCAATAAGAATTAAGCAACATAAGATACATAAAAAGCTTTATAAATTACTGGTACAATTTAGCCATTAAAGCAAGAATCTGACATTAGAAGAGCAGTGGTGTCTTCGATGTCATAACAAAATATGAAGACTTGTGATATAATAACCAATGTTGCCACAAGGATTTTAATGATCACTCTACAACCAGTTATTTTGTGTGTGTATGTGTGTTTTTTAATAGCTATTGGGAGTGGAAGGTGAAAGGTTGAGTGTTTTCCCTTAAAAGATTCTCTTTACTGACAACTTTTCCTTTGATGAACAAAATGAGACACTAGGACACACAGGACGGCCATTGGGCAGGACCTTTCAGTAACAAATGAGATAAAAGGCAAAGCCTTTCTTGGCAATGCACTTAGTGTTTCAGGCTGGGCTTCAATTATCTCTCTTGGTCACTGATCTCTAATGCTTTTGTGAGGTCATTCTACTTATCCTGCTCTTCACTCCTGTATTTGACGCTTAAATCTTGATCTTCTCACCTCCTGAATATTTTTCTAATCTATTTCCCTTCTCTCCCTCACCTTAATGAAGTCCTCACTAGCTTCTAAGCCTATTATTATAGTAGCTTTGTCTTACTTTAGGCTTATCTACCACATTTGCCCATCCTTTTTTTACCTTACTTTGTGACATTTTAAAATTCTACATTTTTCAAATTTCTCTTTTACCAGCAGGGGTCACCAGAAACCTTAACTGATAAAAACTTCACACCACTAGATTTCTCAAAACAATATTACATGCTTCAAATTGTATTCCGTTTCCAAAAGTATAAAGACCAAGACTTCCTCTAATTTTAAGAAGATCTGCACTTATTATCTTATTTGATATCTCATTAGAGTATATTGTGTAAGTATTTCCAGTCCCAGTGAATAAAACTAGATGATTTATCTGGTTTTGGAAAGGGCATTTTATTAATAAATTTAATTTCCATTGTGTAGAAAATACATCTAAAAGAAGAATTATTGATATAAAGATTTTATGTTTTATAAGACCCATTCTAATATTTAGATATTCATCATATAGCAAAGAGAGAGGATTGTTTCTTATTCTATCTAAATCAGAGTCCTATTGAAGCCTTAAGACATACTTTTACACATTTAGTATTTTTCAAAGACAGAAAGTTAATATAATGTTTCCACTTTGCTTATCCAATACTTGTATGATTACATGGCTTTTTTTTCCAGTCCTGAGGCTTGAACTCAGCCAACTGGGCCCTGTCTTTAAACACTTTTGCTCAAGGCTAGTGCTCTGCCACTTGAGCCACAGCACCACTTCTGGCTTTTTCTGAGTATGTGGTACTGAGGAATCCAGCCTAAGGCTTTGTGCATGCTAGGGGAGAACTCTACTACTAGGTATGTTCCCAGCCCCTGCAAGTCTCTTTATGGCTATAAAATGAATATATTGAACATCAGTCACCTTAAAGCCATGATTGCTATAGGGCTTTGCATACATTGTATTATAATTATGTTTATAAAATTAAACAGGTCCATTTGGTTTCTAGATTATCATCTACATCCAAAAGAAGGAAATCATGAAGTTAGAAACCTTAATGGGGTAATAACTTGTTTAGAAAAATAACTCTTGGCAAGATTAACATTACACTATAACAGGAGAGTAAGACAATAAGGCTCTCTAAGAGTGCTGTGACATACCCAATTATTCAGACATTCCCTTTGATGTTGTTTTCTTAAAAAACAAAAACAAAACCAAGAACATGAGGGAGTAGTTTCCTTTAGGGATCAATCAATCATTTATTCATCTAGTGTTTATCCGAGGTTGGTCTTCAGTAATTGGTTTAACATGGTTGTACATATGTTGTTGAATTTTTCCAACGTCAAGGGAGGGGAAATACTGGTGGTGTTCAGAAGCATGTTCCAATTAAAAATAGAAATGGCTAACTGTGATTGGGTGGTTATTGTATGATGGCATTGTGCTGTAAGCTGACTTGTTATCTGACTTAATCTTGACAATATCTTGTGATTGGTGTTAATCATTTAATTTATTCATTTATCCTATCAATAATTACTGAGTATCTACTATGTATGGAGTGTTACTCTAGAATAAGGATATACTTCTTTTTAACCATTACTGGTACCAGGCAGAATCTCTGATCTCATGAAATGTAGATTCTGAGATTGAATGCAATAGTACTTTATTTTATTCATGAGGGAGAGAAACAGAGAAATCATTTCACTTACAGTCACAAATGGGAGTCAAGGTTCAAGTCTGATCTCTTTGATTATAAAGCTTGTACTTTGAGTCACTACAGGCTTTTGCCTTCCAGTGGACTATAACTTTTACATAGCTTTGTCCACTTGCAAACAGACTTCCTGTATATGTATGTAGATATGTTGTTATAATTAAGCAATTATTTGCTTTGTAATTTGTCATTGTAATTTGTCAATCAAGAGATGAAGGTGCAGATACAATAATATTGGAACATGGATTTTTTAAAATTTGGGAAAAACCATCATTCAAGAGTTGTGAAAACCCCACATGACATTCACCACCCTAAGCATTTCTTTTGTAAATACTGATGATTTAACCAAAGATCTTGCATTTCCTAGGTAAGTACTGCCTCCAGCATGTGAGCTGCAGAGCAGTAGTCCTTCCAGTCTGACATTGTTTTACAAACAGTTTCCATTAACTTTGTCTGAGCTGTCCTGGAACTTCAATCCTCTATCTCCTGGGTAGCTAGCATGTGTGAGACAGTATACTTCATCTACCCTGACCATTTTTAAGGGTATCAAACTGTAGTAGCAAACACTGATTTCATTCTTATGTCAATAATCCAAAATGAATGATTTGCTGGATACCCATGATGTGTATCAAATGAAACCCAAGAGAGGTCTTTTTCTTGCATCATTCTATAAATATTAGCAGTGATAGCATATGTTTAAAAATCTCACCTGTTCCAGAAACTCTGCACTGAAAGCGGGCTGGCCGTCCCTCAGAGGTGGCGGTGTCCTGAAGTGGAGTGACAATGGCAGGAGGATAAACTGGCATTTCCTGATCTGGAGACACAACCTCTGGAACTGAAGAAAGAGACCACAAGATTTGTCACAATCATGCTACCCTACGACATCAAAAATGGAAACATGCACATTTATCTTTATTCTGCACTGTGGTGCTTTTGAAGTTGGGGAGTCATCCATTTTTACGAGTTCCAAATTGTAAATTAAGTAGCCTGGAAGAGCCTGGAGCTGGTGTTTTGTGGTTTGGGCTGGAAGTGGCCAGGCTTTCCTACCTTCTACTGACAGCGAAGCGGAGGTGGTGGCAACACCATAGTCATTCTTGGCTTCACAGGTATAGACGGCTGCATCCTCTGGAAACGCCTCAATCAGCAAAAGTGTGTACTCTTGCCCATCATGAAGAAATTTGCACTTGAAGCCAATGGAAAGCAGCTGCTCTTCCTTGTACCAGGAAATTTTGGGCTGTGGTCTGCCAGATATCACAGCACAGAAGCGAGCAGGTTTGCCAGACTGGACTGTGATGGGCTGGAGCTCCTGCAGAACTTGGGGTGGTTCAGGGGCTGGAAGACAATGATAGAAAACAGCTCATAAAAATGAGCAAGGATACAGGACAACTTACAAAACTCTGTATGACTTTATTGCTGGATAGTATGTGCCTAGATATAAAACTTGGAAACTGTGACCTCTTTACTTGCATCAGAATGTCAGAGCACTCTGCCCTAAGAAGGTATTTGTCCTTCAAGTGGACAGAATTGCTTAGAAGTGCTTCTTGATTTGTGGGGGGTGAGGGGGAATGTTGAGCAGACTGAATACCTTAGTATAAGAGTAACACATGGCTTCACCATGGGACACAGCAAGAAATATCTAAAAGGATTTTAAAATGACTTCTGTGTGAGAGAGTGAGAGAGCATATCCTATTAACTTTTGATTGTTTTATTTTTGTGTACATCACACTCATTTCACTATAAATAGGTGCAAGTGAAATGAAATCAGTAAACGTCAACTGACTGAATGCCTATTATTTCAGAAGAGTTAAAAGCAATTCAGTAGATTTAACAAAATTCAACTTTCTGATTATGCTACTAGAGCACATTCTTAATTGTAAGTGAGTGAGGGGTCTTAGGGTGAACCCAGAAGTAGGGAAAAAAGGGTTACGGAAAGCTGATATTTGATACTATATATTAAAAATACTTTAAGTATCTTACTTTCTTTACTATTAACACTGATTTTTAAAAGTAACTGGATACCACTGGGTACTGCTGGCTCATATGAGTAATCCTGGCTCTTCAGGAAGCTGAGGTCTGAGGACTGAAGTACAAAGCCAGCCCAGTCAGGACAGTCCAAAAGAATCTTATCTCCAATCAGAAGTGATGCTGTGGTTTAAGTGGTAGAGCGTATCTGGATGCCATGACCTAGTGCTCCTTCATCTGTCTCAAGGTTTTCATTTGTGTTCAGAGATACCAGCGCAAGATGGTGATCAGGAAGGATGTACCATTTTCTCTCTTTGTGTCTAGGCTAGTCTTAGTTTTGTCAACCTTCAAGTTCCCACGAGGAATTCAGAAGTAGAATGGAACTTTTCAGTTGTTTAGAAGTTCCTGGCAATGCTTGGTAGTGTGGACAGCATTCCTTGTTCCATAAGGACTGCCTGCAGCTCCCTAAGCCCAGTGTGATTCTCAAAGGGACATTTGGGGCTCTCTCATCTTCTCTTATACTAAAGGCTGGAAGTCTCCATGTTGCTTGTATAGTATTGCTACTAATACTTAGGTGGTTAGGGCATAGGGCAGAGAATGAAAATAGATTAATTCCTTATCTAGAAACCCATTTGGAGCATAATATAATTAACATACAGTAGAGGTTGAGTAGTGTTGATAAGACAAATGAGGATCTAGCAATTAGATGCCGCTTGGAAATGATATCTGAATAGTCCTGCTAACAGCTGCCTTTCTTTCCCACAATATAGCAATAAATGGAACTGCATCTTGTGAACACCAGGGTTCTTTAGAAAATGTCCAGGAGCCACCAGTGAATAGCTGACTTGAGAAAGGATTCTTACAGAGGGAAACATGAAATGTGTTAAAAGTTTCTTTCTACATACCATTGACAAAGAGAGTCACTGAACTCCTGTTTCTTCCGGCCACAAAGGTGTATTCGCCTGCATCACTATGTCTGGTCTCAGAGATAAACATCCGGTGGATTCTTCTCTCCACCACATACTGGTGTCTTTCTTGAATTTGGAAATTGATTTCAATGCCGTCTTTATACCAGTGGGCGTCCACATCATCTTCATTGACCTCGAACTCCACAACAGCACGTTGTTTCTCAATAACCTGTTGATTGAACAACATAAAAAGAAAACTGAAAATGAATCTTGTTTCCTCTTAGTCATCTTGTTCCTAATGTTCACTTGAGAAACAGACAAAATCCATACATCATCATATATTATTGATGATAGCACACTTAAATTTTCCCATCTCATCTTGAACAAATGGTAGGCAGATTCCTTTCATAGAGATTCATGCCCACCCCCACTAATGAGGGAGGCTTCCCAAAGAGACAATTACATCCTCTTTAAATGTTGGCTTCTTAATTAATAATTACTGACCTATAACAATTGACATCTAGGGGCTTTCAATTCTTTATAGAGCTACTGGAAATTACTATCCACTTGATTGCCTATCATATGACTCCACATAATTTTGCGGACTATAGAGAAATTATTATTCTTGCTATAAAAGTGAGGAAGCTAAGGCTCAAAATTAGAAAATAAAGGACAGAAGGCATAACCAAGCTGTCTGAATTCTCACTGAAGTTTTCACTACGGCCTCTAAAGCATGATTCTCTGTGGAGCAACAATCCGATAAAATATTTCTCTGAACGTGCCCTCTTCACTTCGTGATGTCACTTGGGAAAGTCAGTAGCCTGAGGACAGTTTTTGAAGAGGCAGTAGAGGGCAAAAATGTTATGCTCTGTATCCTTGTCAGGAATCTAACTCTACTGGCATTCTACTTAGACCTCATGGGACATCATTTCAGCCACCAAGTCCCTATGTACCTGCCTTTCTCTAGGGGAAATCCTGAGACTCTGTCACCTCATCCTACATTCTCTTAGTGCTAATTGATGTTCGAATTTTAACTGATGTTTACAACTTTCTCATTAATCATTAGCCATTAATGGGAAGTGGCCACTTATTAGATAGCAAAACGTCTATAGCTATTTGAAATAAAGTATTTCAGACAAATCATTAGACAAGTGTGTGCTTGGCACACTTATTCCCCAAGTGAGTGGAAATTGTGACTTAAATTGATGTAGGTATAAGAATCCGAGCCAGCAAGAATGAGCTGTTCTCAGACTTGGAACGTTCTGGTCAGAAAATGGAAAAAGTGAAGAGTTAAACTGGAAAAATGCATTATGGACAGTTGATGATTTCTCCCAAATTCCAAACTATATACAATACCTGAACTTCCTTTTTAATACTTCGGATGCGAACATCCCTGCCCTCCACGACGAGGTTAGCAGAAGACATGTTCCCTCCGGCCACCACTGTATACTGCCCAGCGTCGGACATGCGTGTGGATGGGATGAGAAGGCGATGGACATATTTCTCCTTCTGAATCTTTATCCTATGGATGGAAAAGAAATTTAATGTATGCAATTCAAAAGAAGCTGAGAAGTCATGGAATGCAGCATAGCAAGACAAAATTATGGACCTGTCTTCTATTTGCAGTTCTTGTCCATCCTTCATCCACTGGACAGAAATGTCAGGTTCTGAAACCTCACATTCAAACATGGCTCGCTTCTTCTCGAGAACCTTAATGTCTTTAATATGTTTCCTAAATTCTATATGACGAGCTGAAAGAGAATATGTAAAAAGTTAACATTTCAATAGCCTTACTGAGATATAATTAATCTGAAGTGTGTAATTCAATGACTTCCTTGGTGTGCAGATTCATGCATTCATCATCATGATTTTAGAATGTTTTTCTCCCCTACCCTCCCCAAAATAGACATTCTTTGGCATTTTCATCCTACACTCTTTCTATCACTTCTCTCTATAAAGCAACACATATCTAGGTTTGAATATATTTGTGTGTTACAGACATTTCCTATAAAGTGATTCGTAACATATGTGGTCCTTTTAGGATGAAGTTTTTAATATTTGTATAGAAGCATGTATTAGAACTTCCTTTTATAGCTGAGTGGGTATGTCAAATTTTATTTTTCTATTCATCACTTGATAGACTAACCTTTTACATGGCATATATGTTCAACAGATAGGGTATTTAAGAAACCATACCTTCCACATAAAGGGTAGCTGTTGATGTAGCATTTCCAGCCACAAATGTGTAATCAGCGGCATCTCCAAAATGAACATTCCTGATGTTCAGTGAGTGTGTGAGCTTTTTGGTTCTGACTTGGCACCTGTCAGTTGATTTGATCTCCACACCATTCTTTAGCCATTTGTAAGAGATGCCTTCATAGTTTACTGTCACCTCAAAAGTGATGGTGTCTTTCTCTTCAGCATTGATGTCTTTCAGCATGGATGTAATCATAATTGCTGCAAAGGAGGAAACAAAAAAGAATCCCAGGAGAATCTCAATGTAAATAGGAAATATATTCTAACATGCACAAGATAAAAACTTGGGATGTTGTCAATAGTTATGCTGAGGTGATTAAAATGAAGAGACTTATATCCCCTTGCAGGCCCAGGCCAGGAGAGATAAACACAGAGATGAACTGAAAGATATTGAAGGATATTTCTAGGTAGCTTTCTGCTGTGTTACTTTTTTGTGTATATGCCTGTATTGGGGCTCCAGATCGTATCAGCATTTCTGCTCACTGTTGGCACTATACCACTTGAGTCATGTCTGCAGTCCAGCATTTTGCTGCTTAATTGGAGATGGACTATCGAAGTATTCTCTGTCCAAGTTGCTTAGAGCTGTGATCCTCTAGGTCATAGCCTTTTGAGTAGCTAAGATTAGAGGTATGAGCTATTGTGCATAGCTCTAGTTAGCCTTTTCTTTTCTTTTTCCAGTCCTGGGGCTTGAACTCGGGCGTGGGCACTGTCCTTGGACACATTTTGCTCAAGGCTAGAGCCCTGCCACTTGAGCCACAGCATTACTTCCAGCTTTTTCTGTGTATGTGGTACCAAGGAACTGAATCCAGGGCTTCATACATGTGAGGCGAGCAGTCTACCACTAAGCTAAGTTCCCAGCCCTACTGTAGGTAGCTTTTGAATGCTTCTATGACTGGGAAATTTTGTCCAGGTGGAGATGTTAACAGTTAACTCACTGTGAACACATAACATACATTTGATAAGTAATCTAAGTGGTCAGAGAAGAAAAGTACAGGCTATTGAGTAACAATCAGCCAACTATGTATTTGTACCTACATGTATGTTTTGGTACTTACGGGTCACGGTCAAGGTGGCACTGACTTGGTCATTGCCACAGACAAATGTGTATTCTGCTGAGTCTTCAGTACTGGTGTTCATGATGATGAGCTGGTGCAGTTTCCCCTGCACCACTATCTTGAACTTCTCACTCATCTCAATTTCAACACCATTCTTCAGCCACATGGAAGGGACATTGAAGTGAGATACCTCACATTCAAAGGAGGCAGTTTTGGTCTCTGGTACCTCAATACTCTTCATAGTTTTTGTAATATGTAGTGCTTGGGAGAATTAGAGAGGACTTCAGTGAATATATATTCATTTTTAAATGAGTGAAACAAAATAAATGAACACAAAGGAATCCTTAAGGAAAATTCCATGCCCGAGGAGTACTGAATACTACTTACTTTCCACAAACAACTTGGCTTTGCACTCCAGCTGCCCCACCATGGCTGTGTATTCTCCAGCGTCAGAGGGGGAAATATTCTGTAACATCAGCTTGTGGACTTTCCTCTCTGAGACCAGTCTGTGCTTGTCACTTGGCTTAATTTCTACATTCTTATGGAACCATTTCACTGGAACTGTGTCATGGGAGACACTGACTTCAAAGGCAACAGTGGCATTTTCCAAGGCAGTCACATCCTTGGGCTTTTTAATAATCTTGACAGCTAGTAAGGAAAGTTGGAGAAATTCAGTCATATGGTTAACCCTATGGTAACCCCAAGGTGGACTCCTAGGTGAAATATTTCTAGATCAACTTACTTTCAACATGTAGCCTGGCACTGGCTCCTAGCCTTCCAAGCTTGAAGCCATAGACAGACTCATCCACAATTGCACAGTTTTTAACTGTCAGAGAATAAACTGTTCCTTTGACAGAGATGTCATATTTGTCATTGGACTTTAGCACCACCCCATTTTTTATCCACTGTACACCTTTGACATCAGGGTGTGTAAGTTCGACAGTAAAGACAGCATCCTGTGTCTCTGTCACTGTCAGGTTCTTCAGAGTCTTTTTGATTTTAACGGCTGAAAAATGAAATGATGATTTGCTTAGAAAATATTAATAATGATCAGCAACACAAAGAAATCCTGTACATGATAGCTATCCAGTCATATTATAAAATAATAGCTCTTGAAAAATGATTATACAATGTCTTCTTTAAAAATATCTTGAAGCTGGGCACTGGTGGCTCATGCCTGTAATCCCAGCTACTTACAAGGCTGAGAGATGATTACAGTTCAAAGTTAGCCCAGCAGGAAAATCTGTGAGAGTCTTATCTCCCATAAACTACTCAGGAAAAGCTGGAAGCAGCACTGTGGCTCAAGTGGTGAAGCATGAGCCTTGAGTATGAAGAGACCCAGAGTCAAGCCCCAGAACCAGGGAAAAAGAAGCTATCTCAAGATCATCCAAGGAAACCATAGGTGGTTAGTTGGACATGGGCAGTGTGTAACGATTTTTCTGTACTTGAAGTGGATGAAGTTTTCATGTACATACAAGGATAGCTTAATGGATTGAAAAGAGAGATTGAAAGAGGAACCAGAGAGCCTGATTGAGAACTGCTTCAAAGACCCTAAAATGGTTTCATCACATAAACACATCTAACAAGCAACTTTTCACCTTGTGATATATGACTGAAAAAGAAAAAAAATGGAGAGTTTATAATTTTATAAAATGTAAACTTGTCTTCCAAAATGTTTATATCATTTGACTTTCAAAGTGGTAACAGTTAAGAAAGGGAATTAGAAAGGAGAATTCTGTTGTGGAATTGCTGACCTTCAACCTTGAGTCTGGCGGATGTTTTAGAGGTGGCCACCTGATAGGTATACTCTCCAATGTCATCTAATTTGGTGACAGCAATGATCAGTCTTCTTTTGTGGCCATCAGATTCACTTCTGATGTTATTACTCAGTGCCAAGCGTTTTCCATCTTTCAGCCATTCGCCTTCAGAATCAGGGTTGGCAACTTCACATTCAAACACAGCTTCCTGGGATTCAGCGACTGTCTGGTCTGTGAGTGGCTTGGAGATAGCTCCCCCTTCAGAAGAGAAGCACATGTGTGAGTCCTTTAAAAACATTGAGAAAACAGTGGAATCTTTGTACAATTAAGTATCAAATATAAGAGAGGTCTTAACTATTATGAAATGTTGCATAAAATGATGTTTACCCACATTTAAAAGAGGAAGAGTTGGAGGAGAATGATGGAAAAAATGACATTGGTGAAGAGCTATTGCATTCATAAATTGGTATGTTGACGTGAAACCATTTGGACAAAGACATTAAGATGATTGGGAAAAAACAGCACAGAAATCCCTTATTTTTACTATACATGGCTAGTATCTAGGCAAGATTTCGGAATCAAGAAAGTTTGCAAAAATCAATTCATATAAAATTCTGAGGATCACAGTGCCCAGTATGCCACATGGCTGTCATTAAACTCAATTCCTTCTCCTTCCAAGTGTTCTATTTTCTCCTTTTATTAGTACTTCCTGGCAGAGTGTTTGATTTAGAATGAGAAAAATGTTTAAGAAGATGAGGGGAGAACAAGATGAGGGGTGGGGCTGGGGGGAGAGAAATGGGAACCAAGACATGAGAAAGGGTATCAATGTCTGTGAAGTAATGCACCTTCTATCTGGCGAATATAATGCAACCCTTTTATTAATTACAGTAACAATATATGAAAAAAGATGAGGGATGGGGGTGAGGGGAGGGAAATGAGGACCAAAACATGAGAAAGGGTTTCAATGTGTGTGAAGTAATGCACCTTCTATCTGGTGAATATAATGTAACCCTTCTATTAATTACAAGAAAATATAAAAAAGAAAAAAGAAGAAAATGTACAAGTTATTCTTTTTTTAAGTACTAAGTATGCTTCCTACAACCTAAAAGTCACTGTTCTGACAAAATTCACTGGTTATGAAAGTCAACATAAAGTTTTCCACCACTGGTGCCACTTTCATCATCCAGTGAAAAAAGTAACTACTCTAATAATTTGGTTAGTTGTGTATCTCTTGCCCTTCAAACTTTTTCTTTGAAAAAATATAGTATCTCCTTCACTTTATAGCTTTAAGTTCCTATCAGTATCTGGTCTGTTGCAAGTAACTTAAAGGTACTGAGACAATGATACATGTATTTAATTTGTTTTTCTTATTTACCCTTATTTAAGAATATACAATTTACAATCAGAAAATGTAAGAACTGAAATTTTTATCAGTTATTTTATGGTGACATATCTAAGGAAATCACATGTAATAAAGTATGAGTTATGAGACCATACCAGGCATAACACATTTTTCCATATGGCTTGCTTTTATACTAGATGTTATGGAGGGACATATTTAAACATATTATCTTGACTATTCGGGGTATGAACCAAAAACTAGTGATGATTTCTAATTCATTGTAATTGGTTTCTATTTTTGACTTTTCATTTTAAAGCTATCTGTTTTAGATAGAAATGATATTATTTTTATTTCAAGTTTTAAGAATGAGATATATTGAATGTATTTAAGGTTTTTTAATTGGGTCCATAAAAGCATGGGCAGTAAATAAGAGAAAAGAAAGTTTAAAGACGTAAAAGTAGTATATGTGGGAGTGAAACTTCGTGATGCATACTCTGAGAAATGACAGTTTAACAAAATGAATATCAGGAAATTGAAGCATATTTTAAATGGGGAGGTTAGAAGTGGGGAAAGATGAATGGAAAAAAAAGAATGATGGATGAAAACAGTCTTAATACTCAATGCACCTTTGTGAAAAAGGAGGTAGGAAAATTGATGTGATTGCCTAGAGAAAGGATAGGTGATAGAGGGTGGAAGAATGATGGAAGAGGTAACCAATTAAGAGAGTGAAGAAAAGATGACACTGTTTAAAAAGAAATGTACTCAATACCTTAGTTACATAACATAACCCCTCTGTACAATACCTTATAATAACTATAATATACATATGTATTTTAAAAAGAAAAAAATGTTCTGTGCTCATAGATATATTGAATTGTAAATCCCCTGGAAAACCATTTATAGATAAAAGTAGATAGATAAAAAATGAAATTGAAAATAAAAATGTATGTAAGAAGAAATAAATCTTTAGAGAAGCCAAGTTTAAATAAAGCTTAGTTCAGCAAATGTTTACTAATTGTGTAATTTGTCATGCACACCTGAAATAGAAAGAAACAATTCCAGACTTAACTTTATTCTGGCATGAGAAGAGAAAATGTGGAATAACACAAGGGCAATCAAAGGGGAAGACAGAAAGAATGTAGCACTGGAGGGAATAATCCCATAAAAACAAGAGATTAAGGAAAGAATCATAGAGGAGATAGCGTCTGAGATCACTATGGGCCAACATTCAGAATTTAGTCTTGTTGTGAGGGAATATTAGCCACGAAATCAGCACAGGTCAAGGCATGGCAGTAGGAAATGGATGGAGATTTGGAGGAGAATGGGCAGAGATTTCTTAAAACAACTTGTTTTACAAAACACCATAAGGTCAATTAGAGCTATACCAACCTGCCACAGTAAGTCTTCCAGATGTCATATTTTCTCCAGCATAAAATGTATATTCTCCTTCATCATCTTTCATCATATTTAGAACAGTCAGTTTGTATATTTTCCCATGAGCTTCAATTTTATATTTAGAACTGGGTTTGATTTCCTTGTCCTTAAAATTCCATAGGACATCAATTCCTGAGTGGGACAGCTCAACCTCAAAGACCACGTTTTGAGTTTCCATACAGGTAAGGTCATGAAGGCCTCTAATAATTTTAATTTCTTGGAGCAAAATGGAAAAGTTATCATTATTATTATTATTATTATTATATCATACTCTACTGAGAAAGTAGAATGCTTAAGATAAGGATGAGTTAAATGAATGATGTCTTACTTTCTACAGAGAGATTACAGCTTGTTTCTACTCTCCCAACCATCAGTTTGTAAGGTCCTTCATCTGAAGCGTGAGTTCGATTAATCACTAGGCGCTGCTTTGTCCCTTTGATGATGGCTTGAACACGGTCATCGGGCTTGATTTGTTCATCATTTAGGTACCATTTGACAGAAGTCACATCAGGGACTGAGACTTTACATTCCAGTACAGCCTTGGTACCCTCAATCACATTGACATCTTTTAGAGGTGTTACCACATCAACGCCTGCAAAAAGCCGATGCACAGAAAAGAACATAAATATGAAGTGTGAATATACATGCTTGAAATGTTCCTTAAAAGCACAGCGAAGTTTGTGTCTCATTTAACAGGGGAAACAGAAAACTTGGAAAGAACACTCACTGTAGACAGAGACGTGCCCACTGGTGGAGAGCCCAAGGTTGGGAATGGCAAAGGAATAGTTTCCAGCATCTTCCTTGGTCATGTCTTCAATAAGAAGCATGTGGGACTGTTTGTCTATCACAATGTGAACCCTGTCACTGTGCTGGACTTCTTGCCCATCTTTCATCCAGACACCCTCCACATTTTCTAAGGAGACTTTGACTTCAAGCTGGATGATGTCACCCTCGCAGACTTTTTGATCACTGAGTCCTTGTAGAATAGCGATAGGGCGAGCTGGGAAACATGGAGACAGCAAGTGTTATTACTTTTGCCAAGAAACCATATTGATGCTCACCCTGGCTGACAGAAATGGGTAGACTTACGTTTCATTTTAAGTCTACAGGTTGTCTTCTTCCCATCCACAACAAAGCTGTACTCGCCCTGATCTTCTTTGGTTACATCCTTGACTGTGAGGTTTTGACGTCCACGACGAGATGTGATGGAGTATTTGCCATTGGATTTCAGTTCTACACCATTATGATACCATTTGCCTTCAATATTTTCTGGGGATATAATACACTCTAACTCTCCTGAGAATGATTCTGGAACTTCTATGTCCTCCAGCTCTTTCACAAATTCAACAACAGCACCTGAAAATATGATAAGGACTGATTATTCCCCTAGCAAGTTTTACATTTAGGCTTTGGCTAGAGACAGTGCCCTTTATATCTTTTTTTTTAATATTCCACATACTATTAGGGAGAGTCAATATCTAGTGGCAAGTGGACTGATACATTTTAAGTAAAATGGAGTTATTGTAATTTTTGAGTTATTTTGTAAACAGGTATATTTCATATAAAATATGAGACATGGAGAAATTCAGATTACCAATATTCTTTTTTTTTTTGGTGGTCATGAGGCTTGAACTCTGGGCCTGCACACTGTCCCTGAGCTCTTCAGCTCAAGGCTACCACCTTACCCCTTGAGCCACAGTTTTCTGGGGGTTAATTGGCACTAAGAGTCTCACGTTCTTCAGTGAGGGCTGGCTTTGAACCATGATCCTCAGATTTCAGCTTCCTGAGTAGTTAGGATTACAGGCATGAGCCACTACACCTGGCTTGCCAATATTCTTAATTAAGAATATAAGCTCATAATTTTTGCTACGAAGCATATATCTAATTCCTAAAGAATTATTTTTATGAAGCCATGCATTTGTGGCTCCTGCTACCCAGAATGTTCAGTTCTAACCATTGTGGTTCAAAGCCAGCCAGGGCAGGAAAGCTCCTGAGACTCTTATTTCCAAACCACAAAGCTTTGAACCACAAAGCTGTGGTTCAAGTGTTTTGATCATCAACATTCAGAGAACAAGTTAAGGGCCAGCACCCAGATCTTTAGTTTAATCCCCAGTACTGGCACCCAACAAACAAGAATTCTTTTCATGAAAGGTAATCTACCCAGCTAATTTTATCACAGGGTAAAGATAACTTTCAAAGGTAAATGGTGCAGCCATGATTATTTTTTTTTACCTTCAACAATGAGTTTTGCTGTGGTTCTGATGTTTTCATCTTCCACAAGGACACAACTATAGTCCTCGGCATCGGATGTATCGACGGTCAGTACAGAGAGGAAGTGAACCTTCCTGTCAGAGTGCATTCTATATTTGTCTCCCCCATAAATCTCCACACCATCTTTATACCATTTCACTTTGACAAATGGCTCTGAAGTTTCACATTCAAAAGTTGCCATGGAATCCTTTTCCTTGGCAACAACATCTTGTAATTCCTGTGTGAAAGTGATCAATTGCTTGGCTGTAGGGTGAAGGGGGGGGGAAGAAAATGGAATTAAATTCATAATGTGAGCAATGGGAAAATGTTAAAATGATGAATAAATTAGAGAGTTCCAAATTACCTTGCACAAGTAAGAACGCATGACTTGAGGTTTCTCCAGCTATGTTGATGGCCTTTACCATAATGCTGGCAGAATCCTCAGCTGTCACATCTCTGATGACCAGTTCACATACATTGTCCTCGGGCCAGTACCAGTAGATTCGATCTGAGCGCTCTATTTTTACACCATTTTTGTACCACTCACATTCGGGGTCTGGTTTTCCCACAACTCTGACCCTGAAGTGTGCGTCAGATCCTTGGCCAACTGTCTGGCTTTGGATTTTTTCAAAGATCTTGGGTGCCTCCATACTCGGACTGAGTTCAATTCTGTCAGGTTTAAAAGTTGGAATGGTGACTTTGCCTTCTTCCGCAAGGGCTTTCTTCTCCTCTTCCGTTAACTCCTTGGTCCAGTGGAGAAGTTCGTCCTTCGTCTTCTTCAGCAGTTCTTCGTAGGACTCGTCCTTCTTGCGGGACTTGAGCTCCACAGCAGTGATGGCTTCGTAATACCCTTCCTCAGTTCTGCGCTTGAATTTGCTGCGCAGCTCTTCCGACTCCTCAGATACTTTCTCGTGCGTAATCCTTTCCGCCCTTTTCAGCTTCACAATTTCTTTGGTTTCACTGGTGTCCACAGGTCTGTCTACTTTCTGGACTTCAAACTGAAGTTTCCCTGGTTCGTGCACGTGGAGCTCAGGCTTTGGCTCAGGAGCGCGTCTCAGGACTGACCTGAAGTCTTCCCTTTGCTGGATCTCAAGCTTCACTTTGTGCTCGGTCACACCTTCAGGATTTTCAGCAGTGACCTTGACTTCGCCGGTGTCGTATGACTTGCAGTCTACAATGTCTAGATAATGAATGCCGTCATAGCGCACTCGGAACCGTTTGCTTTTGCGGATAAGCTGTCCATTGAGGTACCAGTTGACCTTGGGCTGAGGGTACCCGGTGACTCGGCAGCGGAACCTCGCTGTCTCTCCTTCCAGTACTCTCACTGGCTCTGGGAATAAGACAATGTCTGGCTTTTGCTTTTCTTTCTGATCGGTTGTTACACCGGTGAGGGCGCCTTCGTGAGCCATTCTCTCTAATTCTTCAATTTTCTGTAAGCCTTTTCTTCCCTCGGGCAGTTGGGACTCTTCCACAAGACTTTTCTCATCTTTAACGATGAGGGTGGCAGACGTGTGATCGGTTCCATATTTGTTAGTGGCTCTGCAAGTAATGACACCACTGTCTCTAGAGTAGGCCACTCCATAATCAAGGCTGCAGTATCCAAATTCATTAATCATGCGGAGTCTGTTGGCTGCTTCCAATGGCTTCCCGTCATGAAGCCATTCCACCACCATTGTCGGGTCCCCAATTGGTGTCAGTCTACATTCAAAGTGAGCCGGCCCAAAGCGTTTCAGCCTCAAGGATGTGAGCTTCTTTTTGAAAAACGGTTTCTGTTGCTTCTCCTTGTCGTAGAGGTCTCCCTCCTCCCACTGCTCTTGACCGTATCTCATGTGGAGAGGCTCCAGTTCTGGGGCTGCGATCTCCTTCGCTCGGTACGTCCCTCGTGGGATGATTAATCTCCTCTCCGGTTCAGGCTCTGCAAACTCAACTTCCACATTAACCTTACATCTGGTGGTGTCCCGGCCAGCTTTGTTGATCGCAGTCGCAGTATACCAGGCAGAGTCTTGGCTAACGGTGGAATCGATTTTAAGGGCAGCTTCTCCCTTCGTTCCTTCAATCCTAGAAAAGAGACATTAGAGCATTAGAGCATTAGAGTGGTATTATTTCTCTGGTTATTGCATCTGTAGACAAACTTAGCTTTATTATTTCCAAAGAAAGTTACCTAATTCTTGGATATTTGTGAGGTACAATGATGTCACTGTTTTTCAACCACACAATGTCGGGGTTGGGGTTACCCATAGCTCTGACTTTCATTTCAAGTCGAGAACCTTCCTTTATGTTGATATTTCTTAATTTTTCTACAAAAGCTGGTTTAACTTGATGTTCCACAGCTGAAAGAGAAAGGTTGAAATTTAGAACAGCCTGTTGATAGACTAAATAATAAGGCAGTTTCTTAATTTTGATCTTATTTTATTTTTACCTTCCACAGTTAAAGTCACTGAAATTGAAGATTTGCCTGCCCGATTTTGGGCAACCACAGTCCATTCCCCTGTATCACTGGGTGATGCAGGGACGATGATTAGTGATTGTGTGCCATCTTCTTTAATGACTACTTTGTGGGTATAGTCATTGACAATTTGCTGGCCTGTCCGGAAAAAAAAAATGTAGAAACAATTAAAAATAGATTTAAAAAAATTGTGGACATAGACATCTGGTACATTTATGAGAAAAAAAATCTCATTTACCATTATGGAACCAGAATGTTTCTGGCATAGGTCTACCCACAACTTTTAAGTCAAATCTGGCAGTTTGTCCTTCTAAACATTTGAAAGAAGCAGGTTTTAAGACAAAGACTGGTTTGTACAGTCTTTCAAGTTGTGATTCATCTGTTTCCTCTAGCTTGCGTCCAGGGGACATCCGGGCAGGGGACATCCGGGCTGGGGACATCCGTGCAGGGGACATCCGAGCAGGGGACATTTGGGCTGGGGACATCCGGGCTGGGGACATGCGTATGGGAGACCTGCTCACTGAACGTGGGGAGATAGATCTGAAATACAAAGGCAAACAGAATGTTTTCACAAAATTCAGCAAAACAAATCTCTTTGTCTTCTTTGTTCATGGCATTTTAGATTTCTTTTTTACATTTCAGCGAATATCTCAAATTCAGCAGAATCCAAAACAGAATGAAATATTAGTGTCCCTACAGATATGCTTTTCTTATATCCTCAATCCTGGTCAGTAGTCATTTAATACTTTCAGGTTCCCAACCCAAATTTTTGAAATAAACTTTACAACAATCTCTCCCTTACCACTTGGACTTAGTCACCATACCCTCTTGACTCAACTAAATAGTAATTGATTTAAAAAAAAAGCAAGAAACTAAATTTAAAAGAAAACTGCAATTTTTATTTAAGAGGAAGAAAAATATAAAAATTATGTTTGGCAAGAAATTAAACAAAACCCCATCTGTATTTTGCAGCCATACTTGCTTGGATTTAGAACACTGGCACTACAATGACAAGCTGAATAAAAGGCAATTTTCACAAGCCTTAGTGTTCCCATTTTCAAAACAATAATGATAATTTCTATACTGCAGGGTTGCTATATATATATATATATATATATATATATATATATATATATATATTGGAGAATACCTTTATCCAGATCAAATACCAGCAAAATCCCAACAGCTATTGTAATATTAGATATAACAAGGTGAAATGAACATTTTGCTACAGAAGAAAAGAACTCTGAGCAATTCTTAGAATTGCTAGTCATAAGTAACTGTGATATCTCAGCCTTCAATTTTTTTTCACATGACAGCATCCCTGTGTTTCTGTGTATGTTTTTGTTAAGATGTTTTAAGGCAATTTAAAGACAAAACACTGGAAATTATTACAAGTCTTACCTGATTCTGCTCATTTGATCTAGTGTGGGTATGTAAGTTGGAGCTCCAAGTGGTGCAGCAGGCTCCACATACAGCTTCCCTGAGCAAATTGCATTTCCTTTAATATTGCTGGCAAATGCAGTATAAATTCCTTCATCTTCTGGAAGGACAACAGGTATACGCAGACTAGCTCTGCCATCTTGCAGAAAGTCCATTTGGTATCTTTCTCCTTGTTTGATGCGTTTACCATCTTTGTACCATGCAATCTGCAAAGGATACCATGCATATAAGAATAAAATGTATATAAAATAGCTATAGTGTGATCTATTTGTACCTTTGTTCTGGAATGGAGTTATTAATATTTATGTTTTACCTTGGGTAATGGATATCCAGACATCTTGCAATGAAAAGTGACCCCCATTCCCTCAAGAATTCTATAGTTCTTGATTCTTATATCAAATCCTGACTCAATTGCTTCAGATTCAGAAATGTCTACTGCCATCTTTTCTTCTCCATCTTCTTCAAGGAGTTCTTCTAATGTAGTCTTTATTATTCTGTATTCAATTTCTTTAATTAGCCTTTCTTCAAAGGAAGAAATATGGAATTCCTATACAGTAAAAAGATGGTGATTTGTTAAACATTTACATCTCCACTGATAGAAATTTGGTGTTGAGGATTCATTGATCCAATTTTTGTATGAGTGTGTGTGCATGCTAGTTCTGGAACTTGAACTCAGAGTAAAAGTGCTGAGGTTTTATCTGTGTTCAAGGCTAATGATCTACTACTTGAACCACAGCTCCACTTCTGGTGTGTGTGTGTGTGTGTGTGTGTGTGTGTGTGTGTGTGTGTGTGTGTGTGTGTGATTAATTGGAGATAAGACTCTTTTGCTGGGATTTTCTGGACTGGTTTTGAACCATGATGCTTTGATCCAGACATTTTTAACAGGTAGAAGAATCTAGAAAGTATGGTAATCTAGGTTATGCTAATATTCCTCTTTCACATATATAGAAAATAAATGTATTATACACATATACAGGTATAAATATGGATACATATATACAAGTCCTCGAGCTTGAACTCAGGGCCTGGGCACTGTCCTTGAGCTTTCCTAAGGCTAGTACTTTTACCACTTGAGCCACAGCACCACTTTTGACTTTTTCTTGGTATGTGGTACCAAGAAACTGAACGTGCTAAGCAAATACTTTAGTACTCCTGGCCCTATCAGTCTCATTTCTAAGGTCATAGCTTTGTTGCATATTTAGAATTTTACTTCTGAAGTTTTAAGTGTAATATTTCATAAAGATTCAAAAAAATTGTCAGTAGTAAAATTGAATTTACAAATACTTTTCTAACTCTGATTCCATCATTTTAAATGAAAATGTCAAACAAAAGGGGCATTCTAAGGAAAAAAGTACAGTTTATTAAATAGCTTGGTTAGTGCTTACTGTTTTACTAACCTGGTCTTCTACAAATGTTCTGACCATTACAGTATCTTTGGCCATTTTCTTCCTAATTAAAGCTTGTTCTTTTTCATATTCCTTTTCATATTCAGAGTATACAAATCCAGGTGCTGTTTCACCAACTTTGGGTTCTTGAACAAATGCAGTCATCTGTGTCTGATAAAGCATCTCTTGATGAGATTTCATCAGTGATTCATAATCAGCTATGAGAGACAAATTTAAGTTAATTTTTATATTATTAAAAAGTATTCATGTCAGCATTAATTTAGACAGGCTAATACTTGGGAAATTTAATACCCTAAAGAAAGGTTTTTCAATTTCCTGCTATTAAAGTGTTCAATAGTATCTATTAATTTCCAAACCAAACATAACAAGTCAAAATACTGTAGGAAGAATATATCAGCAGTCTGTTCTCTGGGATTTTATTCTAAATGTCTTCCTAATCTGTTGCGTGACTTTTGATAATCCATTTACTTTCCTGAGTTTTCTGTGCATTAGCTGTGAAACGGGAATAATAATGAATAAAGTTAACTTCCTTAAGGGATCTAGAGCACAGCAAGTGGGATCAAGCAGGGGATGGCCTCACTGTAAGTGTGACAAACTAGCAGAGATCAATGGTGACTTTCAGTTGCATATTGTTTGACAGGAATTCTACTGCTTTTCTATTTTCAAATTACAAACACTGAAAATCCTGATTTCAAGCTTCTTCTCTCTCTACAAGGCTGCAAGTTCAGCAATATTGAACTTGAGTGTGATTGCACAGGAACAACCATATTGGAAATGCTACTGGCCTCTTGAGGAAAAACACATATTCTTCCAATTGCTAGCATCTATGTGCTCAAGTCTGTTAACCTGTCTGGAGCTTTCCTGCTAGCAACTAGAACTAGAATCCACCAATCTTCAAAAAGAAGCAAAATAGAAGCGGCTTTGAGGATGTCAGAAATTCAGCCCCAATATGGATTTTGAGGCCACGTGTGCTAAAACATTTCCTATACAGCTGGGGCCAAAGGATCAGGGACAAACTATTAGAACAACATTACAACTGTGCAGCACAGTTGCTTTACTGTATTTTAGTTCTATTATACACAGGCAAGATCCTTACAGTTACATTTACCTTCTTCAAGTAAGGAAGCAGATGCAGAAGTTTCTCCATGCTTATTCCGAATAACAATAGTGTATTCACCAGCATCATCAGCAAAAGTCATAGAAATCACCAATCTGCATTCACCAGTTTGTTTGTTGTGACTCACTTTGTATCTTCATGGAAATAAACACATTAAAAATGTCAGTCAAAATAACCCAATGGAGAGTAAAAGGGTTGAATTTGTGAATGGATTGATTTGTGGTGCAAAATTCAATGACTAGAAATGTGAAAAAGCCATAAATTATAGGAATGACATGACCCAAACCGAGGAAAGTACAGTTCACATAAGTTCATCTTTTTATTTTAAAGATTATTCAGGACAGCACAGTGGTGTGTGCCTGTGGTCTCTGTTATTTGGGAATCTGAGAAAGAAGTATCTCTTTATTAGGTCCAAATGGCCAGATGCCCTTATCTTGAGGCCTAAAAACAATGCCTTGATTTTCTGACACTCCCACCTTACCCTTTCATCTAGAGTACATAAACTCAAACATCAAGATATCCAGGCTTGGCTGCTTCCCTTCCTTCAGCTGTGGCTTTGTTTCCCACTATGTAGCCTACCATCAGTCACTTTCAAACCATCCCCCACTAGATAATTCCAACCTTCTTTTTACATCCATTATAAAGACTTCAGGTTGTTAGTAAGGAGTAAGTGTCTAGCTCTGGCTGGAGGTACCCTCCTCCTTGCCATTTTAACTATTTTTCCCCTAATCAACCCCTGCTGGCATTGAATCATTTCTTTGTCTATCTTCTCACCTGTTTCCTCTTTTGAACCCTAACACTCTTGAGCTCTGCAGTTAAAAGTCAGCCTAAGCAACACAGTAAGACTCTATCTTTACAAATAAATAGAAAGTGCAGCTGAGTGCTTATGGTTCATGCTTGTAATCCTAGAAACTCAGGAAGCAGAGATCTGAGGGTCATGTTCAAAGCCAACCTGGCATGAAAGTCCATGAGACTCTTATCTCTAATTAACCACTAGAAAACTGGAAGTGGTGCTGTGGCTCAAAGGGTTAGAGAGCTAGCCATGAGCTGAAGAGCTCAGGGACAGTACCCAGGCCCAGAGTTCAAGCCCCATGACTGACCAGCAAAAAAAAAAAAATCTATCTATCTATCCATCCATCTTTCTTTCTTTCTTTCTTTCTTTCTTTCTTTCTTTCTTTCTTTCTTTCTATCTATCTTCCTGTGTGTGTGATTTAAAATAAATAAAAACTGACTACCAAAAGTCTGAAAATGGAGCCCTGACTCAAGTAGTAGAGTGCTAAGATCAAATAATAATAAAAACAAAAATTCCCCATATTCAGTATTAAACATCTTATATATTTATTATTATTAAATACTACACCTGCATATTTAGATAATCAGGTTGCCAGTTTTGGTATTAAAAGGAATTGTTAGAGAGTCAAAACAAAACTTTTGTGTTCAGCCAGGCTCAGTGGCTCACACCTGTCATCCTAGCTACTCAGCAGGCAGAGATCTAAGGATCAAGGCTCAAAGCCAGCCTGGCTACAAAAGGACCTGAGGCTCTTATCTCCGATTAACCTCTAGAAAATGGGAAGTGGGACTTGGCTCAAGGATAGGGTGGTAGCCTTGAGCTGAAGACTCAGGGACAGTGCCCAGGCCAAGTTCAAGCCCCAAGACCCACAAAAAAATAAAAATAAAAATAAAAATTTGTGTTCAATTGTAGAAAAGCTATTACCATAGATCTTCATTCATAACCAGCTCTTGAGTTCATTATATAACTCTTTTATTTTTTAAATAGTGATTTAACTGTAATATATCTTTATTGAAAACTGTCTCAAAAACTTGCTGGAAGTGTATGTGTATGTGAAGTACTCTAGCACTGTGAATCAAAGTAGAATTGTGAAACACATCTTCTATTCACTTTTTTACATAGCTTTAATTTTCAATAAAGCTGCACAAAAATATAAAAAAAACCCTCCTCCCCAAAAACCCGTGAAGGCGCTCTCTCTAGACCTTGCCTTCATAGTGCAAGAAATAGCACAGAAAACATGCAGCCACCACAATACCTGTATCCAGTGGTGAGGGGGACACCAGACTTTTTCCAGTAGACGTGGGGCTTTGGGTTACCGCCCACCTGGCATTCAAACACGATACTCCCGCCTTCTACCAGTTTCTGGACCACTGGTTTGGTAATGAAGAAAGGCGCAGCCGGCTCTCCGGGCCCAGCTTGCTCGTCTGTGACAGTGCTATCAGTCATGACCACATCTCTTGTTTCAGTAAAGCTACAAAGAGAATTCCCTACAGATTAGTTTCTGCGTTGCCACTGGTCAATTCCAAAGGGATGGAACATGGGAAAGTATCAGAGAAACAGCAGCCAATTTGGCAAAAGAATCTTTTACCGTTTCTCTTCCGTGGCAAATCTCTCTGTCACAGCTGTTGTTTCCTTTTCGAAGTCCTCAGACACTAAAAGAAGACAGAAAGTCCTTGTTGAAGGGAGGCAGTGTGCTTCTATTAGTAACAGCTTAGCAATGAGAACCCCCATAATCTTTCCCCCCGCTGGCTCCCCAAAGAGACAGCTTCATAAAGAACGCAGACCCTATCTCCCGGGAAGAGGTACTAGCGGAGAGCAGAGGCTCAGATGAGGGCCCAGGAGGACAGCCACTAACCCTGCACAGTCAGATAACAGGACGTGCTGAGGGTGCCAGCCTCGTTCACCGCGCTGCAGGTGAACTGTCCGCTGTCCTCCGCAAAGGCCTCGCGAATCGTAAGACGCGCGACTCCACTCTGGAAGGTGATTTGGAAATCAATGGAGCTTTCGATTTGGTAGTCTTCTCTGTACCATGTCACTTTGGGGGATGGGTATCCGGAGATGTGGCACTCCAAGGTGACAGATTCACCCTCTATGACTGTCACATTTTTTAAGCCCTGTAGAGAGAAGACAGGGGAAAGAACGCATCATGGTCAATCATCTTTCTGTGTTATAACGAATGTGGGAATTGAACTGGCGTACTTCATTACCACAAAAATGATCACAAAATGCCTCTGGTCATTTAAGAGCTCCAGAGCTCTTAAAATTAGACGCTTTTAGCCTTGGAGTATTCCCAATTTGAAATGAATCCGAGGCATTTTCTAGCCCCTGTGATGGCATTATATTAACATTATATAATTAAGAATCTCTGTACCTTCTGTTATTCTCACAAATTCAAATCCTAATTAAGCTGGAAGGCATAAATATGACTTGCTCAATGAAACTTTGCCCTGTTGTCTCTTACTGTAATCAAATCCTTGCTTTCTGTGGATCCTGTGGAAGTGTTTTATTTTCATTCATTTTGATTTATATATTGGTCTTGGGGCTTGAATTCATGGCCTAGGCATTGTCCTTGAGCTTTTGTGCTTAAACCTAGAACTCTGACACTTAGACCACAGCTCCTCTTCTTGCTTTTTGGGGGCTGCTTAATTGGAGATAAGAGTTTTCTGGCCTTTCCTGCGTGGGCTGGCATCAAATGTGATCCCCAGGTTTCAGCCTATTGAGCAGCTAAGCCCCTGATTACAGGTGTGAGTCCTAAGTGCCAGGCTTTGAAGTTATGCTTAGCATATTTGCATATGGACATTTTCACTGCTGGCAAATATTTCAAACAAGGATGAAACATTTTCTAATCTTCCTAACTATTATTGTCTACATACAGAAACTCACTCTACCTGCTGAATCCATGAATGATAGCTGTTACACAGAATCTCCTCTTCTTTGCTAAACAGCGTAGTGTCATATTATAAATATTATAAGCCCACTAATATTTCCTGAAGTTATTTGCAAACCTAATGTTGAAGTGATGTGAGCACAAATAAATGGTGACCCACACGGAGTGTCTTGAACTCACCGAGACTAACGTAGGCGGGGTAACAGGGATCTCCACAGGCGCGGGCACTCTTGCTGTTTCTGTTACCTACAAGTTTTACAAAAGATGTTACAAAAGGCCCCAGATACTGAAGGAAAAAAATCCTCTCCTAAACAGCTCCTGAATTTCTTAACATGTGTAAATATATATATATATATATATGGGCAAAATGGCTTCCACCGTTTGTGGAAGCATGTGAGATAAAAAAGCAAGTTTGGATGTGGTAAAGGACGGAGGTTACACGCTTGGTCGGTTGTTCTGCCATGGTAGAATTGTGGGAGTGGATTAAAAAAGAAAAAAAAACCAGCATGCAAATCAGTGACCAACCTTGGCTTCACGGCCATGCAGAACTTGGAAGTGCTCTTCACGGACTGTGCTGCCAGAAATGCTCACTCCGACTTCCTTCTTCACTTCAATGCCAGTCTGGCTTTTATAAGTATCCAGTGGCATGTCGGCAAAGGGAAATTGTGGTGAAGGGGTAGGCTCCGTCCGTACTCGAGTCTCACCAGGCTTTACAGTAGGAGCCTTCACAGATTTGGTGATCTTCTGAGCTGAAGATGTGCCTGACAATTCTTTTTGTAATGTGGCAATAGCACTTCCGGCTATTGATGCCTACGCGGAGAGGGTGTGAGAGAATGATTATCCAGATGTGCTTGAACACTGGCATTCCTGTGTTGACTCAGACTACTTTTAGAATGAGCTTTTTTTATAAGACTTTTTATCACGTGTACAGCTACAACAAGAGACATAAGTTAATTATAAAGATCCTTTTGAAAACATGAGAAAGGTGAAGTAATGCACCGTCTATCTGGTGAATATAATGTAACTCTTCTATTAATTACAATAAAAATATATGAAAAAGATCCTTTTCATTCCTGTGAGTTTGTAAAATAGATTTTTGAAAAATTGGGCCAGGAGTTTGGCCTAGTGGCTTCCCTACCATGCACAAAGACCTAGGGTTCAATTCCTCAGTACCACATACATAGAAAAAGTTGGAGGCAGTGCTGTGGCTCAAGTGGTAGAGCTCTAGCCTTGAGAAAGCCCAAAGACAGTGCTCAGGCCCTGAGTTCAAGCCCTACAATTGGCAAAAATAAAAGAAAAAAATATACTTGAAGGAGTTATATTAAGAACTCATAATTTTACAGCACTTATCATAAAAGAAGTTGTGATATACTAAAGCTTGGACATAATTGTCTTCATTTATCCCTGTCAGTGAATACTGTATTTGAAACTATAGTAGGAAATTCAAAATCAATAAATTACTAAAACATATGGTACATTCTAAGGAATATCATGAAACTGCCCATTTGTGTTTTGGTTACAAATCTATGTTGCCTGTGAAAAGAGCTATTTCAGAAACTATTTTTCTTAATGGCTTCCTTAGTGCTTTCATTCTAATGTGGTTTTCAATTTTTTATTCTGTTTATTGTTATTTAGTTGCATTCGTAATTTGAGACTGTTTCAAACATAGACATTATTTATTCCTTGAAACTCTTTGAAACCAATTTTAATTGCCAAATGCCCTTAAAATTCTATTTCTAAGATAAGATCTTAGAATAATAGCAGTGGTAACTAATATGGAGAATTACAGAGTGTACAATGTGTATACATTATGTATCAATTTGCTAGACTTTTTCTACGTAGTTTACCAGTATGCTCACTTTCTCCTGGTGACAGAGCCAACACAGGAAAGAAACAGGTCAGTAATTAAAGTATTTTTTTAATCTCATAGCTCAACACAATCCCCCTCTAATACCACCTCTCCTCTCGCAATATTGGGTAAATGAATCTATGACCTCAACATCCTCCTTCATTATTAAAATAGATTCTCAGTTAAGTGGCTCTGAAATTTACAACTCAAGGAAAATTATACTGTGCAATAAACAAATCACATGACAAAATTACTATATCAGTAATCAAAACAAATGAGTATGAATGCTCCCTGAAGAGGGCCATAAGAATAACAACCACCTCAACTTTCTTCACAAGACAAACCAAACCTCAGTCTACCCTCAAGGCAGACAAATGCCATCGGAAAGAGGCCACACTGATGGACATTAAAGGTAACGCTGCACACCCTGCTTTAGAGACTTCCCGGTCATTTCTTGTGATGCATACATTTCTTACCTCATATCCATGTTCTGTCTTTGGAACACTAATTTTTGAAACAGTAAAGTGAGGGCTTGCTGTGCGGGGGCGTTTATCCACATGGACTAATCTTTCAGATGTGATATCTGTAGTTTTCTTGATCTGCATTAACATGAAACACAGTGAGATCATATTCCTCAGATGACTACAGCAACATGCTGTGTCCTGAGAATACCATGGAGACTCAGCTGCCCAACTCACCTGTGATGATAGGTGCATTCCCATTTGATCAGTAGTTTTGATATGAGTCTCAGAAGGAGCCTGAATTACAACAGGCTTGACTGCTGTAGGGACAACGTGGGGTTCGGAGGCTGGACGCTGGGGATGCTCAGGAACCTTGGTAATAGATACGTGTTCCTTATATCCATACTCTAACGTGGTCTGCTGAGCATGTGACTCTTCCAGATGCCCGGGCTCTCTGGGCTCTCTCACTCGGGCCTGGTCTACTGCAGCAACAACTGTTGCTACGGCTTCAGCCTTTTTCCCAACGCCCACCTGGAAACAAGTTTTTCTTGTTTAATACATGGCAATGTCAAAGCTGTGCTGAAACATCTCCTCCCAGGGACATCCTGCTGGGACATCTCCTCTTACTCATCCAGAACGGGACAATGTCCAAAGGCATCATGTGCAGATAGCACCCATGTTACACAGAAATATAAGTATGTCAGAAATGTAACTCAGCAAAGCTTCTAGGAATTTAACATTTTATTAACTATGATTTGTGTAAACATCTATGTAATATACTCCACATATCTGCTTCATGATATTAGATCATTCATAATAAAGGCAACACAGTAGTATATAAAGTCATAAGGACATTTTGAATTTTTCTAGCAATTTATGTAGGCACTTGGCAATTGAGAAATCAGCTGGAATTATCACTGATTACTTTTTATTATCTTGTTTATCTTTTAGTCTAGTGTTGACACAGTGACAGCAATGATAAAAGTACAAATACTGCCATCATCTCATCCAGAAAAAAATTGCTACAGCTCTATGTTTGCATGCAAAATGTGAGTTGATGTGAAAGCTCATGAACACAGTATGAGAACATGAATTTACTTATGATTGCTAGAGATAATATTAGTTTAATCCATTAAAGAAAGATTTAAAAAACACATGAATGACAACAGTGTGACTAAAATTTAAGTGCTGCTATGTTTGGACTCAAGAGAACATTTCTTTTTAAGAAAGGTAAGTGGTGGTGTGACCTGGTATTGTTTCTTTTCAATCCTTGGAACTGCCTATTGTAAAATTCAGGTGACCATGGTCTTTTATTGATACTCAATTTTCTTTGCATCATATTAACTATGCATCTGAAATATGTTTTAAGTATGCTACCCAGGTATCTTTAAAAGCCATCTGCGGAACCATTTAAGGTACAAAAAAAGGCCTTGCAAGGTGTGAATGAGCCCTAGTGATAAAGAGCTAAAATCCAGGAATGTCTTCCTGGAAGCCATAAACAAGTTAATATGAATTAATGGATTGCAAATACCAAATTCATTTCAGAATGCATTTAGAAGAAACTATGAAACATATATGCAGTTAAATGAGTTAAGCTTGTTCACTTATTTGTTTCTTTTTGAAAAAAATAGGGGCACCTAGCTAAAATGTTCATCTCTGACAGACCAATACATCAAATTAAATATTAATATCAGCTATGTAATATATATAAAATATATACTTCAGCTAGCAAAGAGATTGAATTTCTACTGTATCATATTCTCATCTTTCAACTTGTCTATGATATGGTATATTAACCAGGTAAACTTTAGCTTTATTTAGCAATGAGTAAACTCAGACTCAAATTATCAGTTGATTTAAAAAAAATCACACAAATGAAATACATGAATCCTGTTCTAAATGTAAAACTCATGTCAAAAATAATAATATGGCAGGATATGTTAAACTAAGAAAGTGAATATTTTTTATTGAATTAATGTATATTAAGTCAACATAACATATTGTTTGGTCAACAGTTACAAATGAATATGCTATGTTGGTAGCTGCTTATATTCTTAGTAGACTCACATATCATTACAGATAAGCAGAAGGACAAATTGAATTAGAGGATCCCAACCAGTTACATGCTAGGGATTAATTTAGCATAATCTGGTTTTCTACAAGTAGAAATATCAACTGTTCAACTGGAGGTCTTGAATCTACTCATGTCTAATGTGCTGCTGATCTGTAACACAATTAAATGAAGCATTCAGAGCACAGTGACTGATGATGGATGAAAAGTTATGGGTTCTGATGATGAAATGGGTGAAACAACCCCTTCACCTTCACAGCATCTGTTTTCATTTCCTCTTGAAAAAGATGCATATGTTCTTGCTTAATAGCAAATCCTTCTCTAGTTGTTGGCAGTGGAATTGGTTCAGTAGGCTTTGCAGTGGCAACTATTACCTTAGATATAGACATTTTCTCAGCTTCCATCCTTAGCTAATATTTAACAAAAAATAAGATTCAGAATATCTGTGAAAATCCACAATAAAATTTTGGTCATCTATGACATTCCCCCCCCAAAAATTCATTTTAAACATGTCTGAGGAATAAAAAGGAAGATGTTAAGATAGAAAGTGATGTTGAGGGAAATACAAACAGGATATAGATAGGTCATGATGCTAATGAAACTGTACAAGTTTTATTTGTCAATTTTTAAATGTTATATTAACAATAAGGAATAAACTTAGGTGAATAGCTCAGAATGAACAAATTATGGTTATGGGAGGAACCTTAATTCATGTAGAATTTCATAGCAACAGATTGATGCAATAACCTTTCTATGGATTATGTGCAATTATGTACAAGTTGGACACTTTCTTCTCAAGGTTTTTCTTAGCTCCAATGGGAAATGCTAGAGCTGGCACTATAAATGTCTCAGTTTCTTTTCTCATTTGATATTTATAGGAGGAAAATATTAAGGTTTCGCATAAAGAATTTACTGAAATAAATTCATACTCTACTGAATTTATGACCTCTCAAAACACATATCTTCTTGACAGTAAGATTTGCCACTTCATACACAACTACTTTTTTATATTTATGGAGTCTGTCCAAATTAGCCTTCATGCAATTTCAATTCTCAACTTCTGGAAGACTCAAGATATTAGTAGTAAATAATTGAAGATAATAGTGAAAAAGAGAAATGAGTATGTAGTAATATTAACAATAAGAGCTAAGTTGAGTTTTTAGTTACTAGTTTCATTATCTAAAAAATCTGATTAATAATGTCTCATGTAAAAAGACTGGGGTTTGGGTTAATGTATTATAATACAATATTTCACATGAAAATTGGTATTAATGTATTGTAATGGGGGATTTCACACTTGGAATGATAATAATCACCTTTCCGTGAGTAACTTGGATTTGTTCTTGTCTAGTTGCCATTCCTTCTCTAGTTCTTAGAATTGTTTCTTGTTCTTTTGCTTTAGCAGTAGCAACTGCTATTGTAGACAAGGCAGTTTTCTCAGCTTCCTTTCTCATCTGATTGTTACAGTAAAATCAAAGTTTAGGTTTCATGGGGCTTGATATGAACCTGGTAAGACCCTTCCCCCCTTCTTAGTGGGGATGCAGCAGGAAATTATGAAGGATTAAACATACAGGAAAAATTAATTTTCACTTGGAAATGTTTTCATATGACAGAATCACAGATCTTAGAAAAGTTAGCCATTAAAAAAGCCTCAATACTTCCCTGTATTATTTTTCCCCCAAAGCAAGTGCTGATACTAATCTTCATGCAAAGAATAATGGTGAATAAGATGAATGTTACAGATGGAAGAAAATCAAATGGGCAGAAATTAATGGTGATCAGTCATATTTACTACCAGCTTTTAGTTATGGTTTTTTCAAAAAGGAAAATACATATCAATAGTTCTTTCTACATACTAGTTAACTATCTGCTAGTTATTAGTTGAAAGGTAAAACATCGGTATTCACCTTTTCCTGAGTTAATTGGACATGATCTCTTTTGGTAGTGATGCCTTCTCTAGTTCTTGATATGAAATCTTGTTCTTTGATTTTGGGAGTGGCAACTATGACTTTAGGCACCACTGTTTTCCTAGTTTCTTTCACCATCTGGTCATACGATTTAAGATAAAAAGGTGAGAAAACAGTTATTGAATTTCACGAGCCTCTAACAAAAGAAATAAGTGAACCAAAAAAGTAGGCAAAGTTTTTCTTCTTATTTACAAATACTTTAATTGTGCATAAGTATAGTATTTGGGTTGCTTTGATCATTCATACTGTTTCATTGGCAAAAAAAATATAACAGGTAATTATACTACAAGAAAAAAATCTATGATTAGAAATAAAAGACAAATAAATGTTCTCTCTCTTTTCATGTTATCCTTGTAATTAGTTATGGGAAGAGAGCAGATTGATATATAGCACATAATTTTTCTATTATCAATTGACTTCCATAGTGGGCTTTACTTCAAAAGAAAGACAGTAGAGTAAACAGTAATATATTAGTAAGGAAGCCTGAAAGTTAGGCATGAACAGTGACAGTGAAGCCAGATGGTGGCAAAGGCTCATGGGAAAGCTTGATGGAAAGTTTGAGTTATAAGAAAAAAAATTGAAGAGTGATGATTAACACACATGATGACAATGTAGGCAGCCTGCAAGTGGAATGCTGCAAGAATGATTTTCACATTGACCAGAAGTCATCACCTGTTCGTGAGTGAGGTGCATTTGATCTTGTGCAATAATTTCGTCTTGAACTCCCAGGACCATTTCTAGTTGTTTGGACTTTACTGTCGCAACTACTACCATGGATGAAGCAGTTTTCTCAGTTTCCTGTCTTATCTGAGTTTTAGAGTAGAATGAAGATTTGAATGTCAAGAGGCACAAAAGCAATGGAAAGCAGCTCTCATCACATTCAGAGTACAGAAAACAGTGATGAAGCCCCTGAAACCAGAGGCCTACATTTGTGCTTACAACATAGATGTTTTTGTTTTCCTGAGGGTTGGACTTCTTTTCTACCCACTTGCCTCTGGGTAAACTTAATGAAAATGTCTCATCTTTGAAACATGTTGACATGTGAAGAAATGAACAGAGTAGCTGCTGGCAATGCCTAGAAACCTATCAATCAATGGCTTTGCAATAGCGATGGAGGTTCCTTTGTGTTTCCTTACACCCAGTGGGATTCATGCTGCATTCATAGTTTCTTATTCAGGCCTAGGAAAATCTCTCAGGTGAGGGAAACCCAGCCCACTGCCTCTGCTCAGACTGTGGGAACAGCATTCTCAATTGGTTCCTAAAGGAATAGATGGTTCCGGGCCCTGCCAAGAGTCTGGAGATCAAGACGTTTAAGCAAACATGTCCCCTAGACAAGAAAGAAAGAATCTGAAACAGAGGCCTCCCTCTTATGAGATTTGGTTTTGCACAGGGCATTAAGTGACTCTCTAGCCAACACTTCCACCTCTGTGCTTATCACACAGGAGGCCAGGACACTTTCTTGAGCAAGTATCAGTCTCTCCTAATGTACAGCGTTTTCCCTGCTTGTGGCATGAGTATACTTAAAGGCACTTGTATGTACCCTCCTCGCACCTGTATAAAGATTGGGTGTAACAAACTAAGCAACCAAAGGTATAGACTATGCATGAAAAAACTGACCTGATGGTCAGCAGCAGACAGAAATGAGATCAACCTTTCCACCATAAAAAGTTCATAGGAATTTCATCATGAAAGATTTTCAATACCAGACATAGAGAAGTAACAAAAAGAAAGAACAGAACAGACTCCATTCTGAAGTTTTGGTTATAATGAACATGCAGCTTTGTCAAAATGTGAAATCTATTAAACTACAAAGTGTTTACAAGACTTACTGTTTCTTGAGTTATATGTTTTTGTTCTTGTTTTGTAGTAATTTCTCCAGTGATTCTAGTTTCTTGTTCTTTGGCTGTTGTAGAAATTACTACCTTTGGTACAAATGCTTTTTCAGTTTCTTTTCTTATCTACAATCAATAATAAAAACAAAGCTTTATCACTTTTTAATTACTAGAAGAAATAGCAGTGTTTATCAAGTACAACAAAATTAGAATGTGAATAAATTTTCTCCTCTGGAGATGTCACTGAGTCAAACAGTCTTGTGTTAATTTATATGGACATGGTCATTCTTGGTCTAAATTCTAAAGTAGTCTATTTAGAGAAAAAATGTTGAACAACAGAATATGCATTTTGAATAAGTGAGTTGCAATTTTCTTTAAAAAGACTTTGACTAATTTTTTTTCAGTGTTGGGGTTTGAACTTAGGGCCTCCTCACAATTTCTAGACAGGTATTCTGTTGCTTCAATCATTCTTCTACTTCCTTTTTGCATTAGTTGTTTCAAAATAGGGTCTTGCTCTGTATTCAGGTTAACATGGATTCCACTCCTCCTATTCTTGCTTCCCCATATCACTGGATGACAGGTGCATGCCTCCGTACCCAACAAATGTGCTTGCTTGGAAGAGATATGAGCCATCTTGACCAGATACTGCTTAAGATATAATTTCATGAGCCGTCTTTGTTTTATTTTGTTGGCCAGGCTGGCATCCAAATATAATCCCCAATTTCTGCCTCTTATGTAAGATTACAGGCTTGAGCAGGTATACCAAGTTAGGTTTCCAATTTTTACTAATGAATATATGAATACATATATAAGCATAGGCATATATATGTCTGATATACATAGGTAGCCTGTATATATATATATATAAGTATGCTACTTACATAGTATGTGCTACATACATATGCCTATGCTAGTACTCTGAGAGCACTAAAGGTACTCTCAGAACATAATAATGGAAAGCCTGAGAAGTAATTTTGCTACTTTTAATTTATATATGAGAAATCAAGCTTGGGTAATTTGTTGTATGCGTTTCCACGAGAGTTTGGTTGGTCAATTTTCCTAACTCTGCTGGCTTTTCCCAAATGAGAGATGTTAAGAGAAGCAAGATTTGGTATATATCCTAGTCAAACGCTTTTTAGTCCCTTAAGCCCTGATGAGTGCTGTACTTTCATCTAGATGCTGAAAGAGAATGAGGAGACACAGGGAAAACTCCACTTTGCTTCTTTTCCATCCTTTGACATCTCATCATTGAATCAGGATCTCAGTGTTGACAGTTGATCTTCTCAACTCAATTCATAGTTGGTCCCACTAACTAACATCCCTATTAATTGGTCTTCTTTGAACTTTCCAGTCATGAGAGATACTTTCCATCTTTTCCATTCTTTATGTCTACTGAAGCTATATTGCTCTCTGCCACATGAAACCCAGCTATTTAGGTATCCATGCTCCTTCTCCTACCTCACCACCTATGTCTTCCTCTTGATTTTACTTCCACATCCCCTTTGTGTGTGCTTGTGTGTGTGTGTGTGTGTGTGTGTGCGCGTGTGCATGTGTGCATGTTTAGTTTTTTAATTGTATTTATTGTTGGGGTGATGTAGAGAGGGGTTACAGTTATACTCCTCAGGTAGTGGGTACATTACTTCTTGAACATTGATACTCCATTCCTTGTTTTTCTCCCACTTTCCCTTCCTTTCCCACTCCTAATCATCTTGCTTTCCCCTTTCCCTTCCCTATTTCAAATAAAAACTAAACATATATACAAGATAACAGGCACCAAGTCAGATAGAGTAACACCAGAAGATAAACCATCAGAGGAAAACTAGAGAAAAGAAAAGGCCTTTACATAGTACATTAAGAACAACACAGTCCCATATTTCATCATGATCGTGAACCGGAAATCTCTGTTACTCAGTAGGAATGTCTAGTGCCCTTAGGGACCCTACTCTCCAGTACCCAGGAACATGTATGCATAAGGGGAATTTTTAGTAGTCACAGTCACAGGCTCAAGAAAGAATTTGCTTCAAATAATGATCATTAACTGCATTGGCCCATTCAAGAGCATTAATGAATTAATGAATTCCAAATAAAAAAACATTTTTACCTGCTCATGAGTTATGTGCATCTGCTCTTGTTCTGTTGCAATTATTTCTCTAGTTCTTGCTTTTAATTCTTGTTCCTTAGCTTTGTCGGCGGCCACTACCACCTTTGTTACATCAGTCTTTTCCGCCTCCTTTCTGATCTGATTGTCATAGAAAAAAGGAAACACATTAATGTACTTTGTGTGAAAAGTCACAATAATATATCAGGATTAAGGTATAAGTGTCATAGGAAAGAAGATAAGGTAGAAAGCTAGAGTGATTTTAACCTAAAAAAGCAATCTATTCAATATGAGATAGGAAATTATTCTGGATTTATAGGGCTCTTTAGTCATAAATCAATGGTCATATTTGTTTTGAGGAAAAAGTAAAAGCAAAGGGTGGGTGGGTAAGCTTACAAGAAATCAAATGCCTGCCCAGAAATAGTGCCTCTTAAATCAACTGAACTCTGTTTGATTGGCCCTTTGTTTAACTGCCTCCCAGCATCTGCACCCACCTCCACCACAGGGAATGCCTTCAGAGAAACTTGACTGCCGTGTTCAACTGTCTCCTATAGCTCAGGTATGCCTTCTCACTTGGTGTGCTCTTGTGATGTTTGTAGCTTAATCCCATTTAGTAGTTTACACCACTGTTGGCTAAGCAAGCCCTGAAAGCCTGGAGCGGTGGCTTCACCTGGGATTTGAGCACTCAGGGCTGGCAGCAATGGGCCTTGCTTGAAAAGCTGTGCACCCGAGGACCCGGCCCCATGCGCGCCCCTGGTGTCTGGATGAGTACCTGTTCCTGAGCAGGTTGGATGTGCACAGCAGTCGTGGTTGTCCTCTGAGCAGTCTTCTCTACAGCGCTGATAACTGGTTCTCTCACTCTGGCCATGTCAACTGCAGCAACGACAGTCGCGACAGCTGCGCTCTTGTCTGTGTCTTGTTTCACCTGGATTGGGAATGAACAAACACAAATGCTTCTAATAACGACACACAGGGACAGGTGAGAATGGTGAAAGCGGTGACGCTGATCAAGATATATCGTATTCATAAACTATTTTGTTAAGTGGCAATTCCTTTGTAACACTAAAGATAATTTACATTTTTAAAGAGGTATACCTGGCAGAAAATTTAAACATAAAGGAAACGGAGTGATTTGGAGTAAAAATTATTCCTGCAGAAAAATTTACCATTCCATAGATTCAGGGTCTGTCATGTGTGAATACAAATCTCAGATATTAGGATCTTTGTTCGAATGAAGAATTCATTTACAAAGCATTAACAACCAAAATTTGCCTGCAGTTTCCGGGTGTGTTTGCACATTGATACTACTCAGAGGCTTCCAGCTCTAGTGTGGCTTGTTTTGCTCAGGGCTGGAGTTCTATCTCTTGAGCCATAGTTCCCTTTCTTGTTTTGTGGCGATACGAGTCTCACAGACTTTTCTGTTGGGGCTGGCTTTGGACTGTGATCCTCATATCTTAGCCCCCTGAGTATCTAGGATGACAAGCATGAGGCAATAGTTCCTCTGTTTCTGTCACACTGTCATGTTCCTATGCATTTTACCTTCAGCCTATCCACACCGAGTTTCACACCAGGAATTGGATCTGAGAAACCAGAATGTGTTGTTTTTTTTTTTTTAAAGGGGGGGGGAATTAAAATATAGTACCTCCTTGGTGCCCGTAGTCACAGCTCCTGCTGTGAAGGAAGCACTGGCTGACACACTGGTGGCAGCGCCTGCTGCTCCAGTGAGGGTCACTTGCTCCTGGACACCATATCTCCCCTCCCATCTCTCTTCTTTCCGGATCTGAGTAGAGCTTGTCACTGTAGTCTCTCTCATCTCCCTCATCTCTCTCATCTCAGCCTCAGTGGAGGAGGCCACATAGCCTTCTTGTTTCCAAGGAGGAGGCACTTCAGGGCCTGTGGCCACGGCAGGGGTCTGAGTTTTCCGCATGAGTAATGGTGACCGGACAGATCTGATGGGGGAGGTGGAGATTCTCCCAGCCGGAGACACGGATCTGCAGACCCAATGGCAGAGGTCAGGACAGGCATAATCAGATCTGGGTAGTGGAATGACAATCTGGAAGTTCTTTAAGACAGAGTTGGAGAGTTGTGTTTTTTGTTTGTTTGTTTGTTTGTTTTTGGTGAGTCATGGGCTTGAACTCTGTGCCTGGGCACTGCCCCTGAGATCTTCAGCTCAAGGCTACCTTCCTATCCCTGAGCCACAGCCCCACTTCCTGTTTTCTAGTGATTAACTGGAGTCTCACATTCTTTAGTACCAAGGCTGGCTTTGAACCGTGACCCTCAGATCTCACCCTCTCCAGATTTCAGCCTCCTGAGTAGCTAAGATTACAGACAGTTAAGCCATAGCAGCCATCAGGACTGAGTTTATAAATGCATGCTGCCACCACCATTCCAGAAGGTAAAGAAGTTATTTGAAAGTAATTTATTTTAAGTCTCAAAGCATTTTGAAAGAAATAATCTCCTGTAACCTCATAAGATAGTTAGATTGACTTCTAAGCCAGCTAGAGAATTCTGTGCCCCGTCTCACCTTCTCACAGCAGGGGTGAAGGGGAAGGGGGGAGGGGGCAGAACAGAAGCAGGAGCTTCTTTAATAGCCAAAGAAGGGGCAACACAAATCTAGTCATGATCACTAAATTTCTGTCTTAATCCCAATTCTGGCCAGGAATGGGCAGATGTCAAATACCAAAATGTGTGTGCCTCTCTAGGTTAAATGAACTTCCTCTTCCTTCCCTGTTCCTCTCCCTCCTTCGCTTCTTCTAAGATTCCCTGTGACTTCACCATGTCCATGTTTTGTGAATTTCCAGGACAGGAGGTAGGGTTCTTTAAAACAGAACCTTTTTGGTTCTGCAGAGCTTGAAGCCACTCCCCTCAATGCTCCACATTTACTTATACCCACCAACAATTGTACAGGATTGAGGACTCCTTTTAGAGAACCTTGATAATTGCAGTGAGAACTGGCTAATTTGAAACCTAATGATTCTGTGAGTTTTGATTAAATTGATAAGGTAGCTTCTTGCAATGTAGTTTTTGTTGTTTGTGTTTTAGGTCCATCCAAAGCATAAATAAAGTAGAAGAGTATGGATACTAAATGTTGGCATTAAGAGCCCCTAGAGAAACTTCTGATCATTTACAGCAATAATTCTGGCAATTGGTCAAATATTTTCAGATGAATTTAATTTTTAAACCAACAAAACTCCTCTAGGTGGCAGTGCTGTCTCATATTTTGACTACTTCTACATATAAGAAAAGTATTTATTAATGTACCTTGTCACTGTATAGAATATTTAGTTTACACTGAACATAGGCAAAACAATCATTCTAATTAAGCTCAAGCTACAATGGCTATTTACATTAAATTACAGAGTAATTTAACAGGATATTATGACATTAACTTGTTTCATGAAGAAAGGTTTAATCATTTTCTTGAAGATTTTTTGTGTGTATATGAAAATTAGCTTCAATTTTTATAAATGAAACAGTAATCAAACTAAAAAGAGATGTAAAGGACATGCTTCTATTTTGCAAATGATTGCCTTGGAAATCTAACAGAACCATACTAAGAATGACATAAGGCCTACACCAATTGAAGAAAGGCAAAAAGACAGGCAGGTCCAAGTTTCCTCTGGTGCTTTGTTCTGGCTGTACCTAGCAAAGTGGGTTTAATTCAAAAAGAGTTAAAGACATGATTAGCATGACAGGAGTGATTAGCAGCAGGCCACAGGTAAGCACCATAACTGTGAAAATCAATGTAATTTGAGTCATTATAGGAAAGTGCCTATTTCTGCACTTACAATAAAAAAAATAATCACTTAGTCACAGCTAGATACCACACACCCTATCCAAAGAAATCTGACTTCTTTATCTACAGAAAAAAAAATTGAGATTAGGGAATTTTCGGAAGAGGTCTATCTGGGATAACCATTATTTTCTCCACAAATTGGCATTTCTACTTTCCAATTATTTGAAAGTAAATTTGGAAAGTAATTGTATGCTAATAACTTGTAATAGGAAGATGATCAAAATGCTTCCATAGTTTGCAATTATGACCCTCAGGCTTGGAAGGAAAATACAGTCAGGTTGTTATCTCCCCTAGGGATCATATTTGGCTTAGATTAAGATTTCATGGTGTGCAAAACTTGGAATTAGCTTGAGAAAATCCTAGTTTATTTGAGTGATAGACATGCTTTTAAAACTGAGCTTTTGTTCAAGATTTCACCTTAGATGCTGTCAATAGCTTTCACTTTTAAGTACCCCAAACAATAAAGATTCGAAAATATCTAGCTTGTATTTGATACATTTAAGGGACATTTATGACATTTACATTGGCTCCTCTGTGAAATATTGGTTTGTGACTTTTCCATTCTGGATTTGTCCTTTTTGTTAACATTAATTTATGGGACTCTTTCCTGTGTTTGGTATGCTAACACCAGGTACTGCTAACAGCACCTCCATGCTGATTTGCATTTTTCTTGTTTACAGTCTTATCAAGCATAACTGTGTTGTAGTTATGCAGGCAATGGGCTATTGCAATATTATAAGAAGGGGGCCATGTCACTTTGTGTTTTTTTTCTACAATTATACAATTTGGACTAGCAACGACCTTGCTTTTGCCATATGCCCATATTTATTCATATCCACATATATGCATATGCATGGCATATATATATATATAGCTCTACTCTAGAAATGAATGCCTTGGAAATCAATTATCTAACTATTTAAGAATATATTATAGATATATTCATTTTTATGGTGAATCTGTAATCTATTTTTGCAAAGCTCTCCATAAAAGGTTTTCCTTTCTGTCTCTGCCTCTCTTTTTTTCTTTTAATTCTTTAATCAGTCTGACATTTGTTTTGTAAATAATATGATGTAGATGTTTGTGTTTTTGTTAGTATTCCTTCCATTATCTCTACCTCTTTCTCTCTATCCCTCTTCTTCTCTCCCTCTGTCTCTCTGTCTCTCTGACTCTCTCTCTGTTAACCTTATCAGGCTATACTTTCTTGTTTGCTCAAAATTTGCAGACTTTTTAGTTTATCATATTAAAAGCATCATCATGTTGAACTAAATCCAAAAGTTTCTATTGTTGTGGGTAATTTACACCTGATTGTATAATTTCTGAGTCCTGAGGACTCAGGCTTATTTCCTAAGCATTTTCACTAAGCATAAAAAATCCACTTCTAGAAACAATACTAACATTATCAAGATCATTCTCTTAAGTCTACAGTAGAAACTAAGACTTCAAACTACCTGACCTCTAGCAACTTACCAATAACATTGAAGATTATAATTCTTAAGTTTTGTGACTATTTAATGAACAATATAGGTAGATTGCCAATGAAATGCCTGACACAGAGGAAGTGAAGGCTGCACAATGGTGATTATTTCACTTTTTATAATTACTGCCATATGTTATGCTATTAACAAGTGATCTGGCTGACTGACTAAAACCTAAAACTTGCTCCTCATTTCCTTCTGCCACTTTCTATCTCCTAAATGATATTATTTGTTAAAAAGAATAAAAATAGGAATTCAGAAATCGAGTTTATAAAGTTGTTCATTTTACTTGTAGACATCAACTTTTTCATTTACCTCCTTTATGCTATGCTATGTTCATTGATTGCATGAAACCTATTTTAAAATGTAGAGGAAGCTGATGTCTTCAAAGAAGTTTTACCTGACAGGAGATGGGGTTGGTGCTCGCACGTGTCTGACTGGGGAGGGGGAGTGTCTTATCGGTGATGGGGACTGTTGACGAGCCAGTTGTGCTTTGGCAGTGATGGATGGTGGTGTTGGAGACCTCGACTTTGGCTTTGGAGGTATCCTAGGAGGTGTTTTATGAGGCAGCTGTTGTCCTGTGGCACCATCGATGACCATCTCAACCGTTGCAATTGATCTGGCGTCAAAGTGGGCTTCAATTTTCTGGAAAGTATGAAGCAAAGTCCATGTTGAGGAAGGATAGCTGGAAAGCGGGGCACACAAACTGGAACGTTGGGCATGATTTAAAAAATACTGTTTGGGGAAGTTAATGGGAAGGAGGGAAGACTAATAGGGAAAGAAAAGAAGGGTGGACCAACACAAAGTATTTAATGTACATGTATGAAAATGGAAGGGATGGGTGGGGCTGAGAAAGATGGAGAAAAATAATGGAAGGGGTGTCATTGATCAAGATACTTGCATTGTTGAGTGTACAACAGATTAAAGACAATAAAAAATCAAAAATACCTTTTCAATTCGGGTTTGTCTTGTTTCTGAAATCTGAGCAGTCGAGACAATTGTCTTTGTTTTTTTAGCAGGTACCACTTCTTCACCTGGAGAAAGATGAATAAAATGGCAGGGGAAATAACCCATCTATTCTAAGGGAGTCTTAACTATGACCACAAACTTAATATAAATTTCTGGGTGTACCTATGAGGGCAAATGCAGAATGTTTTGCATTTTGTATAAATATAAGTTAGATTTTAAAATAGAAACTTTTTATTAGATGAAAATTTACCTAGAACCATTTGTTGTTTTAAAATGGCATTGTCAGCTAGGCATTGGTAGCTTACACCTGTAATCCTAGCTACTCAGGAGGCTGAGATCTCAGGATCTGACAGAGGGAGGGGGAAAGCGGGTATTGGGGTATAGAAAAGTCTGGAGACTCATATCCAATCAACAACCCAGAAAGTAGGAAGTAGAGAAGTAGAGGTGTGGCTCACAAAAAGCTAATTAAGAAAAGGCCTTAACATATAATGAGTGATTGTTGTCCTTAATGTACTATGTTATCTCTCATCTCTTTTGCCGTCCCTTGGTTATCTCATATTGTTACAGTATCTCACATTGTTATCTGATATATTGGATATATTTGTATTTGATTATTTAAAATTGGATAGGGAAGGGGGAGAAAACAAGATGAGGGGTGGGGGTCGGGGGCAGGGAAATGGGGACCAAGACATGAGAAAGGGTATCCATGTATGTGAAGTAATGCACCTTCTATCTGGCGAATATAATGTAACCCTTCTATTAATTACAATGAAAATATATGAAAAAAAGAAGAGGCCTTAGGTTCAAGACACAATTCTGATACACATACACATATACACACTATTCCAGCATTTTGTCAATGGAAACCCTTCCCAGTTTACCATGATAGGGTTAACAGCTGTTGATTGTTTCAGTACTGAGCTTCTTCCCTAGAGCCACAGATTGTAGCTGTGGATTTCAGATGACAGTATTTCTAGGGCTATGAAAGGGGCAGCATGGATTGTCAACCCCCCACTTAGTCCCCAGCTCAGGCCTCTCTCCTAATCCCTTCCCTGCCACCACCAGTGCTTACCTTGAACCAGTAATTCTGCAGTGGAAGTAGCTCTTCCAACGCTGTTGGTAGCATTCACCGAGTAGGTCCCGGAGTCCTCCGGGTATGCTTCTGCAATCAGTAAGCTGTAGAGGTCACCTTCTTGTGAAATTTGGAAATCAAGGGAGCTCTGGATTTCGGCTCCATCCCGGTAGAACTTCACCACAGGTGTAGGGATTCCTGTCACTCGAACTTGGAGATGCACTTGGCTTCCTTGTCTCACGGTCATGCTCTGCAGTCGTTGCGTGAAGTTGGGTGGTGCTGTCTCTGCTGCAAGGGCCAAGGAAGAAAATAAAAATCAGGCTTGGGAGCCATCAAGTTCCAAGGAGTGTGTGTGTGGTGTGTGTGTGTGTGTGTGCACACGTGCATGAGCATGCACATATGCATGCACCCCCAGTACTCAGGCTTGAACTTAGGGCTCGGGCATTGTCCTTTAGCACTTTTTTGCTCGAGGTTAGCCCTCTCCTCTGCCACTTTTCTTTTTCATAGACAAGTTCTTTTCATGGTTAACTGGGGATAAAAGTCTCGGAATTTCCTTCCCGCAGGAGGCTTTGAACCATGATCCTCAGGTCTCAGCCTCCTGAGTAGCTAGGCTTATAGGCATGAGCCACCAGAGCCAAGGTATTTTTAAACATTCACAGCTCAGATTCCAACTTCAGATGATGACTCACCAGTGCCACCTCCTTGACTGTCCTTGAACCCAGATCACCCACAAAATGGTAGCAAGAACGGAGCCAGATCACACAATGGAGTCCTGCTAGGTATTTTATCTGTTTTGCTTAGCCATTCTAGAACAGAACATGTGTCTTAATTTTTAACTCCTAAACCCTATGCTAGATTTTGTTGTACTATTTCTAGAGAACCTTTTCTATGCTTCCCAGCCTCACATCTTTTATTAATTATTAACATGTAAAAATAACTTTGCATACTTTAAATTAAATTAAAATGTATTACAGTTAGTAAAATGGATACACCATTGACTTAGAGATTCATTAGACTTCAATCTTTTCCAATTTGATCAGTATTCACATAATTTAAATGTTTACTTGTATTTAAAACATGAATCCCAATACTGACCCAATTTCATGTTAGCCATGCTATAGAATGGGTGGCTCTGGAGCTAACTTTGTTTAAAGAAATATTTGATAAGATAAATGGGAGGGATGAATAGGAGAGTTTGAGGAATTTTTCTGAATAAATTATTGCAATACTGTTGATCTATTTTCCAGTTCCAAGATTTAGATTTGCTTGTGTTGGTTTGCTTTCTGTTTAGGATAATTATGGCCCTGCAATTGGACATGGATGAAGATATAGTTTACTGGATAAATATATAACATCATGGGCTTCATGCAAGACATTGTTATGTAGTGTGTAAAGTAATTCATATTCTGGGTATGCATATTTTCCCAGATAGTGAAGGATAGAGAAAAACAATAGAGGTTTCTGATGGATGAGGATATCTCTGGGGGAAATGGAATCATACTGCAGAATCAATATTTGCCTGCTTTTTTTGTAGTATGTTTGCTGTGTAACACTGGAAATGTTGCTTTTTTTAATGGCTGCCCAATTTATAGATTACCTGTGGGCAACAGGATCAACCTCTATGAATTCCTGATAACTATCTTGCTTTACCCCTTGCTAGGTTTATGAACAAGGCTTCAAACCCTTCCACTTGCTGAGGAATGTAATTTTAAATATTCCCTTACTATACTTTTTTTTTGTCAGTCGTGGACTTGAGCTCAGGGCCTGAGCACTGTCCTTGGACTTTCTCAAGGTTAGAACTCTACCACTTGAGCCTCAGCACCATTTCTGGCTTTTTTCTATGCATGTGGTACCAAGGAATCGAACCCGGGTCTTCGTGCATGCTAGGCAAGCACTCTACCACTAGGTCAAACTCCGGGCCCCCCTTACTATACTTTTGAGTGTTTCATATGTGTACCAAGACAGTGTTTTGCTACACTTGTGCAGTATTCTGAAAGAAGAATCAAGTTCTTTAAGCCAAACAGCTTTGCCTCCTTCGGGTCAGGAGCTACCTCTCCCTGTGCTTGTTGGGCCTCCCACAGGACAGGCAGGTCACTGGAAGCCTACCTGTCACGAGGAGCTCAGCAGTACTAGTCGCTTGTCCAGATCCATTGGTGGCTCTCAGGGAGTATTGTCCACTGTTGGCTTTTGTCACGGCGGGGATCATCAATTTAGCGCGGCCATCGCTAAATGAGATCTGCACACCGGGCAGAGTGGAAGTAGAAATCACCTGGCCATCCCTAAACCAGCTCACCTCAGGAACTGGGAAACCTGGAAAGAAGGAATACTTCATCCTTAGTTCACGTGGGCACTGAAAGACCTCCGTGCTGTCCCATCTTGCTGCAGGCCTTGCCTTGCCCCATAAAAGCCAGTGTAGAATGGCCATTTAATTAATGATTGTGATAACCGGGCAGTGGCACGACAGACATCAACGGAGGCCACATGCTTAAGGAGGCTCCATGGTCTATGTCAAAGTCAGCGTTTTTACTTCCTGGAAACATGATTTTTCAGGAGCTTCAGTCACTGGTGGTGCAGACAAAACAGGAATTTTCACCCCTGTCCCTCTGCCCAGGACTCAATCTGATGGCATTTAATACACATCATTAGAATCATGACAGATATTTATAACAGTGAAAAGGCAAGGAAACAAATTAGAAGGTAACTGGTGTCTTGTTTGTAAACACTAGGGGAACAAAAACTGCGTAGGGTCTAACAGTTGTGCCAGACAAAGGCAGAGGGTCTGTTGTCTTCTTCCTCTGCCATTACAGGGACACCATCTTTCTGCATCCTCCCGCTTTCAAAATTTTCTTTTGGTACCTGTCCTGAGTTTTGAACTCAGGGCCTAGGTGCTGTCCCTGAGCATTTTTGCTCAAAGCTTATACTCTACCATTTGACCACTTCACTTTGAGGGGTAGGTGTGTGTATGTACTTGGAGATAAGAGTCTCAGGGGACTTTTCTACCCAGGTTGACTTCAAACTGCATCCTCAGATCTGTACTTCCTTACTATGGTGTGTTTTTTGCTTTGTTTTATCTCACTTTACTTCCTTTCTCCCCCTTCTTTCTTTCATTCTGTCCTTCCTTCTTTTTCCCTTTTAATTATCTTTAAGTAGTTGTACAAAAGAATTGCCATTCAACAAAGCAGTTCATGAAAACAATGCACCTTGATCAATGTCACCCTCTCAATGGTGGTATATTAAAAAAATTATTAACATTGTGTGATTTGCTCAGACTAAGATACATAACTAAATAATTTGGAAGTTACTAAGAATTTGTTATGCAAGAGGAGAATTGAGTTGGTCTGCATGCAAAGGAAAATGAAAGATTAAATGATTTTTTTGCAATGCAAAATGAAGTGTTATCAAATTATGAAAAGGATTGGCACATTAGATAAAAAGGTAATGTAAAGGAAACCTTATTTTATATTTTATTACATAGAATAAGGTTAAAAGAGACAAAAACAAAGAGGACAATGTACCACAGAGGTGCATTTGATTAAGATCAAGCATAATTTGATTGATCCATGTAATATTATACAGCCAGAACAATGCTAGAAAATAAAGATACTTTGAAATCATTTATAATATAGTTCATTTAAAATCTTCATTTTTTATATAAGCTGAGTCCCCTAAAATTATGCACTTTCTGAAAGCATATATTTTCTGGACTTTTCCATTCATGGATTTACGAAGAAGGAAAAGAAGGAAAGGAAGAAATAAATGAACTTCTTGACTTGACAAAAATTTTTAATTAAAAAATATAACTACATGAGAATATTTTTGCTGTTTTATTTTTTGTCATTTCAACATAGTCAGAAAGCCTTTCATTCACTAGGATAACTTAATAAAAATGAAGTAAAATACTAAAGTGATTAGGACTAATAGGACTAGGAATAATTATGCTTCAGTGGAAAGCTTGACACACTGTTACTTCCCATATAAAATAACTGAAGTTCAAGTATTCACATCATCTGCCCAGCATCTCTGTGGCTGGCACCTGACTGTGCTAGGTTTCTGGATTGCAGTGGAATCCAAATATAGAATATCCCAATTTATTCCTACATAGTGGCTGGGTTTTGACAGAAAATTTTAATCTAATGTTAATTATTTTTGCTGTGTGGAATTATAAATATGAATAAACCATTTTTAGTCATTAAACTGTCAGCTTTTGTCAGTGTTTTGTGAATGGGGTTTGTCCTTATAAAATGACCCTAACAAATTTACAAAGACAAAGCATGGCTTCAACTTGGTGTCAAATCTTCTGGAGGGGAAATAAAGGTTACTTTAGTAGAGAGGAAGCAGAGGAAACAAAAGCAGGACTTCGGTGTAGACTTACCACTAACGTGAGCCTCAAAGGTTGCGGTACTACCCTCCAGTACCACAACACTTTGTAACGGCTGCGTAAACGTCGGTGCTTGAGTAGTCATCTTTTTAGGCACTCTGAAAAGGAAGAGGAAAATCAATGAGTATGTCAACACCAAGGCCAATTTCAACTGTAGATGAAGATGTCATCTGTAGATGGCAGAGACACACATTTCTCCACATGGATGGTTCCATTAGTCTTCAGTGGCATTAAAGTGATGGGTTATCCTTCCCCATCCTAACTTGAATAGCTTCCCTTGGAGATGACCTGAAGACTAACAGAAAGCAGTAAATTAAAGATGAAATGGCAAAAAAAATCATGGACCAGACAGATTAAGGAATGTTCCAGGATTCTCTGTTAGTGTTAGTAATGGTGAAAAATAAGATCAAGTTGAAAAAAAAGGAAGAGCGATAATGTGGGGGTAGCAAAGGGTAATGTTATAATTGAACAGTGACTCTATGCATCAATTTGACATATATATTTTTTTATTTGCTGGTACTAGGGTTTGAACTCAGGGCCTATCTGCTGTCTCTGAGCTCTTTGGCTCAAGGCTAGTACTTTACTACTTGAGGCACAACTCTACTTTAGCCCTTTCTTTGTGGTTAATTGGAGATATGAGTCTCATGGGCTTTCCTGGCTGGCTTTAAATCATGATCCTCCAATTTCAGCTTCTTGAGTAGCTAGGATTATAAGCACCACTGATAGCCAACAAGAGACAATTACTTTAAAAATATTTTTTACTTCCCAATAGTTTTCACGCATCATCAATTCAGTCTTTGTCTGATTATTTAGAATTACCATCAAAATTGAACATATTGACTTTACCATCCCTTTACTGATCTGATCTGCTTTGACAAATCTTATCAAATATACACACTTTTCTAGACAGTAGAGAATGCTTTCTATTTCTTAGCACTTCTTCATACTATAACTGTAATTACTGTTACCCTTGCTGAAGAAGATATTCTGAAAAAAAATAATAGGCAGGCCAAGTTTTAATATAGAGCTGAAAGAAAAAAAAAAACCTGGCTTCAATTCTTAACAGGGAACAATTTCCAATCTCTGGATAATGGAAGCCTGGTAGGAAATGGAGGTGACGTGAAAAGACCTATGCTTTGTAACATAAAATATGCAAACTCTAAGAAATGACTATAAAATCTACAGTTAAATTCTTTTCTAAGTAGAAGAAAGTCTTTAAGGAATTTCAGAGATTCTGTGAAAAAAATTCGGATGCATTCATACCTAATTATTCAATATGACTCTTCTACTGTTCTGAAATAAAAAGGCAATTTCTGAACTATCAATAGCTTCACTATTCATTTCTCATGGGAGTCTTTGCTCACCATAGCTTTATGGAGCAATAATCTTCTTGGTGCTAATGCTGCACCTTACTTTAACTTTTGACTTAGTTACAAAGTAAAGGAAATCAGTTTTTTTCTGAGATAAAATTCATATTTGGGAAATTCATATAGTACCTAAAAAGGTTTTCCATGAAATGTTTGTCAAGAAATCTCTTTTATAATAGGTTATCTTCAGGATAAACAACTTTTTGTTTCTGACTTTCCTGTTAACAAGCTAGTATGCCTTCTAAAAATAGGTATCTTCTTAGATATATGAGTACTGTATATCTATGCATTAACAGCCATTAGAGACTGGTAAATTAATTCCAGGAAGTTATAAAATTTTAATGTATTTAAGAAGTAAAAGCTTTTTATTTCATTTTCTTTTTAGCATTGACATTTATTGCATATCATAACTGGATTGTGAGTAGAATTAAACTACATAGGAGATTCAGAGTATTTTAGAAAACAATGCTTATTCCAAAATTCTAAAATGTTGCCACGAAGTGGCCTAAACTAGTCTCCTATGTCTAATGTCCAGGTGAATTTTGTTCCTTTACTCCTTTGCTTTTTCAAAGAGAGGCCTTTTGTCTAATCAGGCTGAAGGTATGCATCTAAAATGTCATGCTCCCAAAATAAACTCTGCAGCATTGAGTGACAGCAGGCAAGTGTTCTGTCACTCGCCTGTAACCGATACCACAAGCAGTTGATTCCCTTAAAAAGTCATCAGGGTGTAGCTGATACCACATGCATTTTATCAGAGCTATTCTTGGTGTGTCTCACTTTATCTCTGAGTAATATAACCTTGAACATTTTCAACAGTCACACAGTCTGTGAAAGAAAGCAAACACTTCTCTCACTTATTCAGACCCTAAGTTTTAGGAAATCCGGTGCATTTCAGCAATCTGAAATGTTGACTGTGAGGATAATCTAACTAAAGCATTTGATTTAAAAGAAGAAGAAAAGAAAAAAAAGCAAGGCAAAGCTCACACATTTTAAAACGGACTTTAACAAATACATTTAAAGTAGGAGTCAGGATCAGCAATGGAGGAACTTAATGTACAGAAGTAATCGGCAGCGAGGCATCAGTAAGAAAGTAAATAATAGTTAAATAGGACAACTGGCTTCTCACTCACCTGATTTCTCAAGAGCGCCTAAAAAGGGTGGGACTAAGCCCAAAGTTGCTTCTGAAACGACGTCCTATGTAGAATTGGTTTTTCCGACCATCTCCGACATGAATCGGTGAGCCTCTAAACCTAAAAACAAAACTACACAGTCAAGACTGTGTAGTTTTGCTTTCCCATGCAATCCCTACACCCGAGGCGAGGTGGGAATGCGCGACTGCTCCAGAGCCAGGGCCTGGCCGGCCCTTATATCCTATCACCAGATCTGCTGACGGCCCCACATCTTCCCGAGGGCCCTGGTGATTGGTTCTCTTCGGAAAGCATGCAGGGAGAGGACCTATTTGGTAGTCTCACTCATACCACCTGTTCTTCTGATTGACAGCGCTAAATTTAGCCCCTTCCAACAGGCTTTACCAAGGAAATGGAAATGTATCTAAAAGGAACTACATTGAGGCTCAGTGAAGAGCATGTGTTTCCAGTGTGAAAGATATGTCCATGGGGGCTTGAAGCAAAGATGTAGCAATAGGTAGCAAGTGTGGAGGATTATACAAAACAGCCCCAAATCTGAAGTCTGTGCCCTATGAATCAGGCCATGTTCCCATTCCTTGCTCCCCTCCCCCCATCCAACCAAATGGACCTGTCAATCATGCAGGAGAGCAAGCAATTTATCTCCTGTGGAAGGCTTCATCGTCTCTGAAAACTCAATTGTTATAAACCTTAAAATCGAAGAGGCTTCATCTGTACCATACACATTCTCTAGTATCCACTTGTGCGCTGGGGAGATGTAAGCCATGTTAATGAGTTTCAGAGCTCTGCAAAAGTTAAAGTTAAAAGGCAAAATCTGGACTCAGCATAGAATTAGTCTGTATAGAGCAATGACTTACTTCACTTTTGTCAGATTTCATCTTTGTCTGACATTAATATTTACAAATACACATGCATTGCTTCTTAATCCGCAGTCAAGTCTTAAGTCTAAATTATCCATACAGTTCCTTTTTTTTTTCTTCCCAGCACATGAAAGCTGCTCTACTAATCTCTGGAGTTTGCTGTTCCTAATGGGAAGTGGTTAAGGGATGATATAGTTGCTATTTTAGGACTGAATTTAATTTCAGACAAGGGATATTTCAAATACAAAAGTGCATACCAAAAGATCTTTATAATGTGGCTCAGCTGAGAGATTTATAAAATGCTTAGAGTGGAAAAATTGTCTTTGTGGATAATAGAAAAAGACTTTTATCAATAAAATAGACTAAAATCTTAACATTTATTTTCTGTATGTTCTGTATGTCTATAATAAAAACTGTTTTATGGAATATGTTGACCTCACATTAGGCCTTTCAATTTCCTTTTTTATACCTTGCAGTTAATTATATAATGATTATTAACACTGAACAGAGCTTAAATTTACCAACAACTGAGCCATGCACCTCTATAAATAAGTTGATACCATGCACTGATTTAAACATTTTGCTCCTTTACAAGTGGTATTATGTGTATGGGTGGCCTTATTCTCTTCCTACCTGGTCATAGATTACATCAGCCATAAATCTGTTTCATTACTAGAAATCATGTTAATAAGCCAGACCATTTAAAATAAGTTTGGAACTAGAGTTAATAAGTGAATAGAATTCTGAACTTTATGTTATGATGACACCACATAATTCACGAAGCTCACTAGATCTTTTTTAGATCTTTAAATATTGTCAAGATCCTTCCTTTGGTCATTTGCATCCTTATATGACATTTAGGATCAAATGGATAAAGGAAGAAAGGAAAAGGATGAAAACAAAGAAGGAAAAGATAGTAAATCCTAATATACTACTTGGGAAAGAGAGCTTTGGCTGGATTTATAAACAGTATCAGACAGGCATTGTTTTTTTTTTAATTTAATTTTATTTTCAGGGTATGTACATAGGGGTTACAGTTACATATGTAAGGTGGTGAATACATTTCTTCTCAAATATTGTTACCCTCTTCCACATTCCCTTCTCCCCAATCAATCCCCCCCATCAAGTTGGTGAGCAGAGCTGCCTTCCAAGCACTGGTTTTAAAATTAAATATGCTACAGCTGGCATATGGTAGTCTAGCTCAGTAGGAATGAACTGTTGTTCAGATTTAGAGTTACTGATGCAGTAAGATCTTCATTTAGTTCCCTAGCAGTAGGGAAGGGCCACACAGCTCATCTCAAACAGCTGTCGATTCAAATGTAATACCTCCTTAGTTTTGGAATGTATGGTATGATTCTCTTTTTGAAATCTGTACTCAATGTGATTTTGTAAGTATTTATTTAGCATATGTTCAGTGCCAAACACTATGCCAAGTTATTATGGCTTCTGTATTTTTTTTGAACTTGCTAGCTACTGAGATACATACTAGCTTTATTCTATCATTTATTGGCTCGACAGTTATTTACTGCATGGTAATTTTGTGGTTGGCACTGTATTAGATGATGGCTAAACAGAATTGGAAAAGAATGGTGATTGAAGTCTTTGGAGACCATGATTTTAATAAACTCTTGCAGTTCATATGCAGAATTCAGACAAAGGTTCCTTCTAAAAGGTGTTTGTTCCAGCCTTTTATACTCCATGTAGCCATTTGCCAGGGGTCAGAATTACTAGAAGTCACTGAAGAAATGAGTGCCAAATGTTGTTTCTGAGAAAATGTTTACATAGTATAGCTGAGCTGCTCCTGAATTCATAATCTTCCTGATTGCTGGGATTAGAGATATATGCTGCCATACCTGGCTTTAAAAATTATTAGTAGATATTACTGTAAACCAGATCAGATGAATCATCTGCAGTGGTACATAGGAGATGACATTGCTGTAAATATTAAGCCTTATATATCTGGAAGGGAGTCAGCCTGGATCCTTTCATCCAGAAACCCCTACAAGCAGAAGTCTGTGATCAAGTGTTCTTTGATTGCCCAAATGAGTTTGGGAGCTTAAAGATTAAGTTACAACCTGAAATACAAAATAGGCAAAAATGAAAATAATGGATATTTATCAAATGCCAACAAAAGCAGACATGATCACCTGCTTCTAGGGTAGATATTTTCTTATAGTAATGGGTAGATCTTCCAAAAATGTAAGAGAACATGCATCAAACTAAATATGAAAACCACACCTTGATTGTCTCAAAACACAAAAGGAAGACTGAGAATATTTAAGACACTCTGAAGCTTAAACAATAAATAAGCCATAGCTGGTGGCTCATGTCTGTAATTCTAGCTACTCAGGAGGCTGAGAGTTGAGGACTGCAGTTCAAAGCCAAACCAAGCAAGAAAGTCCATAATCTACAACTAACATGAGAAAACTGGAAGTGGAACTGTGACTCAAAATGGTAGAATGCTAACCTTGAGCAAAAGAGGTCAGGGACAGTTCCCAGGCCATGAGTTCAAGCCCCATGACCAAGAAAAATCATGACATATTAAACAAACAAACAAACTCTTTCTCTATGACTAAGTGACAAACAAAGGAAATGGACACAGATGCCTTCAGGAGTTCTGGTTTAAACACACGGGGTACGGCTAATACCTCTAATCGAATTAAAGGCTTAGTCCAGTTTGAGATAACTTCATATACAAAATTTGGGAAATTTGACTGGAAGTTCTGAGTAGGTGACAGCATCGAAAGCTTGCAATACCAATCTGGACTGGAACTTAAAAAAAATTTTAATGTAATTAATAGAAGGGTTAGATTATATTCACTAGATAGAAGGTGCATTACTTAATAATCATTGCTACCTCTTCTCATGTTTTTGTCCCCAGTTCTGTTCCTCACCCCTTCCCCTCATCTTGTTTTTCCCCTTCCTTATCTATTTCAAATAAACAAATAAACATATATACAATATATCAGATAACAAGGTAAGATACTGAAACAATATGAGATAACCAAGGGACAACAAAAGAGATGAGAAATAGCATACTACATTAAGAACAATAGTCACACATTATATGGCTCTTGTTTCTATATCTTGGAGGTCCTTTCATTTAGCCTCATCCTATATGGCCTTATGAATCTAGGTTTTCCTGATTATAAACCTCTTTCAGGAGACTGGACTGGAACTTTTTGTTTGTCACTAAAAACTTAGGAGTGTGAAAAACCTACAGCCAGTATTATACTAAATGGTGAAAGACTGGAACCATTCACCTTAAAATCAGGAACTAGACAGGGATGCCCACTCTCTCCACTTCTCTTCAATATAGTGCTGGAACCCTTAGCCAGAGCAATAAGGCAAGAAAAGGACATCAAAGGGATCCATATAGGGAAAAAAGAAATTAAACTATCCCTATCCGCAGATAACATGATCCTCTACTTGAGTGACCCAATGAACTCCACTCCCAAACTTCTAGAATTAATAAACTACTTTAGCAAAGTGGTAGGATACAAAATTAACCTTCAGAAGTCAGTAGCCTTCTTGTGCACCAACAATACACAAACAGAAGGCCAAATCAAGAAAATGATCCCATTTGCAATAGCCCCCAAAAGAATAAAATACTTAGGAATATACTTGACCAAAGATGTAAAGGAATTATTCAATGAAAACTATAAAATCCTAACAAAAGAAATTAAAGAGGACACTAGGAAATGGAAAGACATCCCATGCTCATGGCTAGGGAGAACCACCATAGTGAAAATGGCTATACTGCCAAAATTGATATACAAATTCAATGCAATCCACATCAAAATCCCAAAGACATTCTTTACAGAGATAGAAGCTATAATCCAAAGATTCATATGGAACAAGAAAAGACCTAGAATAGCCAAAACAATTGTAGGCAAAAAGAGCAATGCTTGTGGTATTACAATACCAGACTTCAAACTCTACTATAGAGCCATAATAACAAAAATTGCTTGGTATTGGCACAAAAACAGACCAGAAGATCAGTGGAACAGAATAGAAGACCCAGAAATAGAACCACATACCTATAGTCAACTTGTATTTGACAAAGGAGCCAAAGATATACAGTGGAACGAACACAGTCTATTCAATTATTGGTGCTGGCAAAACTGGGCAGCCACATGCAGAAAACTAAAAATTGACCCTAGCCTTTCACCATGCACAAGCATTAACTCAAAGTGGATCAAAGACCTCAATGTCAGACTGGAAACCGTGAAAACTGCTACATGATAACGTAGGAGAGACACTGGAACTCGTAGGCATAGGCAAAAGATTCCTGAACAGAATCCCAGGGTCACAACAGATTGGAAAGAGACTCGATAAATGGGACTACCTAAAAATAAAAAGTTTCTGTACAGATGAAAACATAGTTGCAAAAGTAGAGAGACAGCCAACCAACTGGGAAAAGATATTCACCAACAGTACATCTGACAAATGCTTAATATCCAGTATCTGCAGGGAACTCAAGAAACTAATCCCCCCCAAACCCAATAAACCATTCACTAAATCGGCAAGGGAACTAAAGAGAGACTTATCAGAAGAGATTAAAATGGCAGAAAAGCATATGAGAAAATGTTCATCATCCATGGTCATAAAGGAAATGCAAATAAAAACAACCCTAAGATACCACCTTACCCCAACAAGAATGGCCAAGATTTTGAACTCAGACAATGACAGTTGCTGGCGGGGTTGTGAAGAAAAAGGAACCCTACTACACTGCTGGTGGGAATGTAGACTAGTTCAGCCACTCTGGAAAGCAGTGTGGAGGTTTCTTGAAGAACTGAAAATAGACCTTCCCTATGATCCCGCCATACCACTTCTGGGCATCTACTCTGAACATCATAACCCAAGATATGATAAGGACACCTGCTCAGCTATGTTCATCTCTGCACTATTCACAATAGCCAGGCAATGGAAACAATGCAGATGCCCTACTGCAGATGAATGGATACAGAAAATGTGGTATATATACACAATGGAATTCTACATAGCCAACAGACGAGATAAAATAATGGCATTCGCAGGGAAGTGGATGAAACTAGAGCAAATCATGTTGAGTGAGACAAGTCAAGACCTAAGGAACAAAAGGTGCATGGTATCCTTAATATGTGGCTATTAAATCCAAAGAGTACAAGAGCGAGGATTCAATAACTGCATACCCAAAGCTATGGACATGGTAATGGAAATATAAACATAACTATATAGACATAAAAACCTATGACTCTATAGACATAATGTTTTATTTCTTAAATTACTATGTTTCTATGACATACAAATCCTTAGCCTAATTTTGATTAAGTTCTAAATACTAAGTCCCAGTGATTGTAAATAGATTCCCTCCTTGAACACTTGTTTGTCAAACTTGTCATTTAAAATATGATGTAAATTGAAAGGACCTCCAGGATATTGAAACAAAAGCCATATAACGAATGATTATTGTCCTTAATGTACTATGTTATCTCTCATTTCCTTTGCTGTCCCTTGGTTATCTCATATTGTTACAGTATCTCACTTTGTTATCTGATATATTGAATTTATTTGTATTTGGTTATTTGAAATTTGATAGGGAAGGGGGGGAAATCAAGATGGGTAGGGAGGGGGTGGAAGGGAGGGTAATGGGTACCAAGACATGTGAAAGGGTATCAATGTATGTGAATTAATGCACCTTCTATCTGGCAAATATCATGTAACCCTTTTATTAATTACAATAAAAATATTAAAAATAAAAAATAAATAAATAATAAAAAATAAAATATGATGTAAAAATCAACATTAATAAATTCTAAAAAAACCCCCAACAACTTAGGAATGAAGAGAGGCCCAAAGGAAGGAAAACTAGCATGGAAAGGCATTGACTTATAGGAGGAAGCAGTGTGCCAAAAAAACAAAGGGAGCACAGTAGGAAATGCTAATGAGAATAGCAGCAGGAAACTCAGTAGGAATGAATGCTTCAAGAAGGGAGTTAATGGTTACAAATAGGGTTGGAATGCATCCTTCCTATTCAGCTTTTACTCTCCGAGAAATCAATTTCCATGAAGTGGTATAGATTGAAAGCATATAGGTTTCTAATAAAAGTTTTCTCTTGTGAAGAAGAGGAAGAACAAAGCATAACTGGAGTATCCTTCTTGATCCAAACAGAAGCATACATCAGTTTGTCAGAGAGAAATGTGAAAATGTCACCTTTTGTCCATGAAAACAAGGGGAAATGGGATTGTTGTATGCGTGTTAGACTGCTGTTCTTGGATGGGAGGTAGATGGTTTCAAAGTGATCTTAATAAGATAGAAGGGCTTAAACATCACAGTAAGATGAAGGGAAAACATTATTCAAAATGATGCTTAGAACTAAATAGCCTTAAATTTAAGCATTTCATGCCTAAAATAGAAAATTCAGTTAGATATTAAAACTTACTTCTTCAAAAATTATCTGGTAGTTTTACGGGCTTTATTTAGGTATATAGAAAAATTGAGGAGACAACCACCTGATTCCCCCTCATACTTTTATTATTAACATTAGTTAGGACATTTATTAGAGTAGTACATTTGTAACCACTCACAAGCCAATATAAAATATTATAAACCCAAAGCCACAGTTTACACTAGGGTTATTATGTGCTGTGCTTTGAAAAATGTATACAATGGCATGCATTCAGCCAAGTGCAAGATACATAGTAGCTTCAAACTTAAAAATCCTCAGAGTCAGGCTGGGAGTTTGGCCTAGTGGTAGAGTGCTTGCCTAGCATGCACAAAGATCTGGGTTCAATTCCTTGGTACCACATACATAGAAAAAGTCAGAAGTGGTAATGTGGCTCAAGTGGTAGAGCTCTAGCCCTGAGAAAGCCCAAGGACAGTGCTCAGTCCCTGAGTTAAAGGCCCAGGATTGGCCAAAAAAAAAAAAAAAATAGAGTCCCCTTGATTCATTTCTTCTTGTTTTACTTTGGCAATCATGCATCTTTTTGTTGTCTTTATACTTCTGTCTTCTTCCTACTCTAATATAGCTGGGACTATACAATATGTAACCTATGCATTCAAGATTATATATGTAGCTCTTTATGTATATTTCTTGAGGAATATTTCACTGTCTAGATGCACAATTTTTTTCCATTCATCTATTATTTAAGACCCTCTTCATTGCTTCTATACTTTTTCAAATAAACAGGCTTTTATGTAGACTGATTTTCCTCCTGATCTGGACAAAGATCAAGAATGTGATTTCTGGATCAAATGGTGAGAGCATGTTTAGTTTTGTAAGAAAGTGCAAATGTGTTCTTCCAAATGACTATCATTTTCATTCTCACCAGAAATGAATGAGAGTTCCCGTGACTCCATAGTCTCCTCAAAATTTGTTATTGTCAATGTTTTTGTATTGTAGCCTTGTAATCGGAGTATATTTGAAACCATTTTTGGCCAGAATAAATAAAAACTTTGGGATAATTGCTGTATATTCCATAATAGGCAGAAAATGAGGGGTAAAGAAACCAATCATAAAAAATCATAATTTTTATGTGGCTCCTGAGTGGCAAATTGAGTTTATTCTCTAGGTAAATGAGTGGTTTTCATACATTTGTTTCCTGAGAATAAAATGAGAACCTATGAGAAATTAGAAATGAGAACTCTATGGTATTTATCAATACTATATATCTGTGTTAGAAATGTCTAGTGTAATTATAATTTAGAATGATAATAGCTAGCTAGGTGTGGTGGCTCACGCCTGTAATCCTAGCTACTCAGGAGGCTGAGATCTGAGAATGAAGGTTAAAGCCAGCCTGGGCACAAAAGGACCTGAGACTCCTATCTCCAATTAATCTCTAGAAAAACGGGGAAATAGGGTTTGGTCCAAGGACAGGGTGGCAGCCTTGGGCTGAAGAGCTCAGGGACAATGCCCAGGTACAAGGGTAGGGTCATAGCCTTGAGCTGAAGAGCCCAGGAACAGCGCCCAGGCCAAGTTCAAGCCCCATGAACCACACACACAGAATAATAATAGCTGCAAAAGAAGGCTATCAATATTAATTGGAAATCCAGGCAATTTTACCTATAAAGATTTGAACTTCAAAGTATGGTTACCTCCCCACAAGATGTTTAGTATCTGCCACTTTTATCGAAGTGGACAGCAAGTTCCTGGACTTTTGTACTAATGTGAGAATTGTTGCTAGCAAGAAGTAGTACTGTTGATTTGGGAGGCAAAACTCTCATTTATGTTTTGTTTCTCTCTGAAATATGACACTTGTTTCTTTCTTTGGGAGAAAAAATCCTTTTTAAATTGTGGATTTGCATTATTCCATTCATTCATATGCTATAAACCTGAGGCTGTGGCCTGTCATAGGAGATTTTACTCTCCGTAGTGCTGATCCTTTTTTTCCCTTTGCTATCAAGACAAAAAGCACTTTTAGAATTATAAAGCTTTTCTAGTTGAGTACCAGCAGCTCACACCTATAATCCTAGTTACTCAGAAAGCTGAGGTCTGAGGATCAAAGCCAGCCTGGGCAAGAAAGTCCGTGAGTCTGATCTCTAACCACACACAAAAAAGCTAGAACTGACCTGGGGCTCAAGTGGTCTAGCACTAGCTTTGAGCACAAAAGCTCAGGGACAATGGCTAGGCCCAGAGTTCAAGCCTCAGGACTAGGAGGATAAAAAAGAAGGAAGGAAGGAAGGAAGGAAGGAAGGAAGGAAGGAAAAAAAGGAAGCTTTTCTCATGCCATTGGTTCTTTCCAAGAAAAGTGAATAAAAGGAGCAAAAATATTCAAAAAGTATTCTGAAAATAAATGTAAAAGCACAGCATTTGCATTAACCAAGTAGCTGGTGCCCCTGTCCTTCTAAGCACTATAGTACAAAATTTCATTGTCTTCCTGGAGTTAGGCAGTTTTCATCTAATACTTTCTAGGAATGTTGGAAATTTGCTTTGTACTAAAACAATATATATATATATATGAAGTTACAAGTATAAGTCTCCTACATGTAGTGTTTAAAAATGCTTATTTTCAGTAGTATTTATAATGTTAATCTTTTTTTCTGAAATATTACTAGTGTCTAAAATTTATCAACAACAAATAGTTCCCTTAACTGAAAAAAGCACAGTAAAAGAAATACAACAAACATAAAACCTAAACATGATTTATATTAAGAATCCTGTCATTGTGTTAAACTCTAGCTCCTTCACAGATAAGGACCAAAGGACTCAACAAGAGGAGAAATGTGTTCTTCAAATTCTAAGTTCCAGTACTTTGCTGAAGATCTCACCATTCAAAGTGAAAAAATTTTGCTCCTTGTGACTTTACTGTAGACAGACTTAAAAAGAAGAAATGTGAATATAAACATATAGTCCTATACGGATATATGGCTGTTGATTACACATGCATTTAGGGACCTCTTAGTAAAACAAAAACAAAAACAAAATGTTACCATCCCCAGTTTTTCTCCTGGTAAATTAACAGAGTGTGAAGCTCTCAATCTGAAGAATTTTACCGCTTTCCATTTGATGCTGCTATTAAATAGAAAGATCTTATCTGGAATTTTAGCCCTCAGATAGCTCTGACTTGACAAACTACAACTAAACTATCCAAAATAATAAAATTTAGTTATGAAGGAGAAGAAAATTAATGAGGAGGAGGAGGTAAAGAAAAAAGCTAAATAATGAATGTGAAGGCCACATGCATTGCTGGATTTCATCTTCTAAAGTTTGCTGAAATATAAATGTCAATCCTAACTAGAGGTCCAGGGCTCAAAGGCATCCAGTGTGTGAAGGCCTTGGATATGAATGGATGCCCTACAATGGCTGGTTGGTCATTCTGCCACAGGAAAGAACATTAAACAGGGCTAGGATTAAGAAATCTTCTCTTAAAGCAATACATCACAAATATATTTCCCCTAACTTTAAATACTTGAGTAAGTCTATACAGTATACTATGGAAGGCTTGTCTCAAAACCCAAGCACAATGCTTTCGATGTGAACATTTTCAGATGCTTCTACACACCAGTTGAATAATTGTAGAAAAGCATTCTAACACATGAAAGGACATAGCAATATCTTTATTGCATGCACTAAGATCAGTCACCAAGCAAAACGCACCAATAATAATTCATTGTGACTAACATGAGACCATACATGAAATCATCATTCACTACAGTTTGTGCTGTCACAGGGTAGCAAACTGCAAAGATATAATTGCTTTTATTTGAAAATATAGATGTTGCCCTGCCCCCTGGCTCACTTAGAAAACTGGTGGTTTTGAAAGCTGATGATGCTGTTTGTGCCTTTCTTATTTGGCCGTGGCCTGTGACAATGTGTTCTTTAACTCCTGATGAAGCTGAAAGAGGAGTCAGCAAGACAGGGCTGGAGGCACACTGCCTGATCACAGTCAGATTTTCCTTTTAGGTATGTTATAGTTATAGTTTCTTATAAAAACAAACAAAAAGCATTGTAAATAATATCTGAATATGCTGGGCACTTAGCATGCTATTCAGGCTTAACTTTAATTTGGAAGAAAATTGATGAACTAAGTTGTATTTGTCTTTTTGTTTTTTTGGGTTTTTTTGGGGGGAGGTAAATCAAAGAGAAGTCAAAGAAAATCAATAAACTTGAAAGAAAAAGTAACTTGAAGTGAAATTAAATATTTTTAAAAGCCTTGATTTATATGGACCATCCAGAAAAAAGGTATTAGAAAAGTGCACAAAATAATTTAACTTCATTTCAATGTCATAAAGACCGAGATTTTTGGTTCCTGGAGACTGGTACTGAGCGTTTCCTTAAGGCAGGTACTGTGTGGGTGGGACCTGCCTATGTCTCTGTTTAGAGTGCCACTGTCACTTATGGTATCCTGTCCTATTCTGTCCGGTCTAGGTTGTTTGAGAAACAACCTAGAAAATGTCTATTGTTAAGGATCTTGAGTTAGTACTTCTTATGGAAAATTCAAACATAATAACCAATGGATTGAAAAAAAACAACAGCTGCTTCTCAACCAAGATTTATTATGTTATTACATTGAAATGAAAGTATCTTCAAAATTCCATTTGGAGATAATCCTTTTTGGATTGCTATCTGCAAGGAATTTAAATATGTTTATATTTGGAGTTGATATATGTGTACCCATAACTTAACAGTATTTTCCCCTTTCTATAGCTGTCTAGAAATCTTGTTTGAAATAAACAGTTTTAATCATCCATTTTTAACCACTAAGTGGTATTGAGTATTTCATCTGAAGAATTTGTATTAATGACTCTGTACTATGCTATCATTAAATTAAGAGAAGTATTCTTCATTATCTCTCACTTATCAGAGATCTCTTCCTAAATGGATTCTACAATAAATCACCTGGTATTTAAGAATTACAAGCATTCAAATAACACTTCATACTGAAAAGCAGGCACACGTGCACACACACACACACACAAACACAACAAAAATCTGTCACTTTCGATCCAGAATGATTCTTATTCATTTATAATGATGTTAATGTTGTATGACTTTAACACACAATTGTGATTAAGCCAACCAATAAAAATTCCATATATTGAAAGAAATCATGTAAGTTTCCAATTCTGTGGCCTTTTTGAAATGTTTCCACCCCTATTGAATTTTTTTATAGTGAGTTACAATCATAACACATAGGTATGAGAATTATGTGCCAAGAAAATGTCGGCCATAACTAGATTTTGATCATGATTTGCATGTGTATTCTGTGAAGCTTGGGATATTTAATGTGGTTTCATAATTTTTTCTTTTGTGGAATGAGATTGAGCCTAAGACCTTGTGTATGCTAGGCAAGCCCTTTATCACTAACCCTTGAGATTTTTGTTTTTTGTTTGTTTGTTTGTTGTTGTTGTTGTTGTTTTATAGTTTTGCCATGGACTCACTATGTGGCCTGAACTGGCTTCACACTCCCATACTACTCTTCCAGCCTTTCCAATATTGGGATTGCAGGCATACACCACCACATCTAGTACCTTATGATATTTTTAAAATTCAAGCAGTAAATTAGTACTTGGGCAACATGTGTTTGAACAAAACTTAAAACAACTTTTTTGCACATCCATTCATAAATCCAAGAGGGGAGTTAATACACTCCACCATTCACATAACTATAGTTACAAAGTACAAGTCTAACATTTGGATTTTGTGCTGGATTAATAAGCTTTCTTTTAAGTGATAATGTATAATGCCACTTTACTTCAGACATGTAAGACCAATAATTAATTTTAAGAAAATGCTTAATGGAAAGGATAAAAGAACTTATATTTAACATTTATAATACAAAACAACTTTTTTGCAGGGCGTGATGGCTCACGCCTGTAATTGTGGCTTCTCACGAGGCTGAGATCTGAGGATCACAGTTCAAAACCAGCCTGGACACTAAAGTTCATGAAACTCTTATCTCCAATTAAACTCTAGAAAATGGGGAGTGGGGCTTGGCTCAAGGGTAGGGCAGTAGCCTTTAGTTGAAGAGCTCAAGGCTAGCACCCAGGCCCCATGACCCACAAAACAAAACAAAACAAAACCTTTCTGAGAAGTATGAAGATAACTGTCAAAGTAGCAACTTGAAGTTTACCTTCTAATTAATATAGATATGATTTTATGAAATACTGCCCTTTAAAACACATAGCCAGGTATGGTGGTACAAACCCTGCAATCCAGCCATACAGGAGGCCAAAAGGCAGGAGACTCAGGAGTTTGAGGCCAGCTGCTGCTAACTAGTAACAATCTTGAAGACAAAGTAAAAACTAAAGAGCTGGGGGTATTACTCCAGTGGAAGAATATTTGCCCTACATGCATGAGATCCCAGGTCAATTGTCACAATCAAAACCAAACAAAGAAAAGCAAAATAAAAAAGTAAACATTTTAGTTTACTTTAACAGCAAATGTTAGAAATAGTGATAGCGGTATTATAAGCTTGTTTTTTTTTTTTTCTTTCTTTTTGGGTTGTTGTTTCTTCTGGTAAATGGGAATTCCATTCATTCTCAAGTGATATAATTTACCAATTGGCAGATCATACACTCTTGGAAGAAGTGATATCAGAGGCAAAAATGTTTTCTTCTATTGTTATTTATTATGTTAACTGTTGAAAAAACCCTGATTCGTACAATGCTGTAATTTTAATTTTATACTAGAATGCAAGCCCTAACCAAGGATTCTGGTTTCTCTAATTTTTTTTCTCCATTGATCTATAAATAATGCTATTGACCAGCCAATAATTTTTAAGTGATTTACCTCTCTTAAAGCTCCTACAAATACCGTGGGAAGCTAAGAGATCAAGCAAGTGTGAGATGCAGCAACTTGATTTCAAAGCTCTCTACCACCTGTAACTAGTTTATGGTAAGGGACTGGTTTCATGTTGCTCATGCCTTCCATGGCCTAATTTACTATGGCTCATTTATTGATAACCTCCGAGTTTCTTCTGAATGCAATTGTTGCTGGTCTCTTACTTTTGGTGACCTTGTATATTCATTATTTTCAGGAGACATTTATTCATTGACTTATTTACTGGAGTCTTGAGATGTTCTACTTGCAAAACCATAACACTTGCAATATAAAGTTTTATTTCTTTGCTTACAATCCTGCAACTTCTATTTCATATCATATTCACTAGCTAGCACTTCTAAAGTGAAGTTTAATAACAGTGGTGAGAAAGCACACCCTTGTATTGAACTGGTTCTTAGTGGAAGTGTCTATCTACTCCCTCACCTTAAATGTAAAGCGAATGATAGCTTTTATATAGAGGTTCTTTATCAAATTTTCTCTATTACTAGCTAAGAGTTTTAAAAGATGATTGTAATCACATTAGATCTTTTTCTGTTATTTCTACAATAATTGGTACCATATTTTCTTCTTTTGTCTTTGGAAATGTTTTATTAATTGATCTTTGTATTTTTTTTTGAATTTTGGTATGCCTAGGTATACCTACAAGAAATTCCACTTATGTGTGTAATTCTTTTTTTTTTTTTTTGCCAGTCCTGGGCTTGAGCTCAGGGCCTGAGCACTGTCCTTGGATTTCTCAAGGCTAGAGCTCTACCACTTGAGCCTCAGCACCACTTCTGGCTTTTTTCTATGTATGTGGTACTGAGGAATCGAACCCGGGTCTTCATGCATACTAGGCAAGCACCTTAACCACTAGGCCAAACTCCCAGCCCCATAATTCTTTTTATTTATTGTCAGAGTTGTTAAGTTAAGGAGTTGAACAAAGGAGTTGCCATTTAACAAAGCAGTTTATGAATGCAATCTATTTTTATTGTAAAAGTGATGTACAGAGGTGTTACAGTTACATAAGTCAATATTGAGTACATTTCTTTTTGAACAATATCACTTCTTCCCTCCCTGCCCCCACAAATTACATAGTTCATTTTCACCACAGTTGACTAGTGAGTACCACTGCTGAATTAGTTCATCCTTTGTCTACCATTTTTGTGCTTCTCCTTACCCTCCCCAAATCATGTCACCCATTCTAGTGTTCTGACCCATCCTTCCCAACCCATCTTTCCCAACCCAGTCCTTCCTGTAATCTTCTTAATATTGCAGCATATACATTGTGATTTTTAATATCATACTAAAAGTTTTCATGTTTACATGTTCATGAGAGATATTGTCTTGCAGTTTTTGTTTCTTTTACTATGTCTACCTAGTTTTAATAGGGTAATTCCACTTCATAGAATGACTTAACAGAAGACCTCTCCATGCCTCCTTTCTGGAAAAGATGATTAATATCACTATCTAAAACATGATTTACAGATTTATCAGTAAAATGATCTGTACCTTGTACTTTCTTTGTGGGAAGGTTCTCAATTATTGATTTAATTTCTGTAATAGAGAAAAGGATTCTTTGGATTGTCTATTTCTGCTTGTCTTGATGCTTTGTGTCTTCTAAGGAACTGATATTTTTAATTTTAGTTTTGAAATCTATGATTATCAAGTTGCTTGTAGCAACCACACAATGGCCACTTTGTAAGTTCTGCCCGGGTCCTTCTTTCTACCTCTTTATAAAGAAACTATCTAACAAGCAGAATAAGATCTACCTTGACCTTGATGCTATCTAGCCTAGATATTTTAGATATTTCTCCAATTAGGCAGCCAAGTTTTTATATAGTTATATTTTGTTGTGACCTCTATCTCTCCAGAAATTATCTACATTAATCTCCCAGATCTGTAGGGAATTCATCTGTAGGAAGAGGACTTCTGAATCTGCCATTCAGTTTACTCACCCAGTGTTTAGCATTTACTGCTCTCCTGAATTTTTCCATGGGACACAGCACAGAAACACATTTTTTCAGCTTCTCTCATGTGGCCTCTTTTTTCTTCTTTCCTTTTTCTTCTTTCCTTTCTCTCTCTCTCTCTCTCTCTCTCTCTCTCTCTCTCTCTCTCTCTCTCTCTCTCTCTCTCTCTCTCTGTCTCTCTCTCTCTCTCTCTCTCTCTCTCTCTCTCTCTCTCTCTCTCTCTCTCTCTCTCTCTCTCTCTCTCTCTTTCTTTTTCACTTTTTTACCAGTCCTAGGGTTTGAACTCAGGGCGTGGGCACTGTGCTTGGACATTTTTTTTTGCTGAAGACTAGTGCTCTGCCACTTGAGCCACAGTGCTACTTCTGGATTTTTATGAAACCAGGGTTTTGTGCATGTTAGGTAAGCATTCTACCTCTAGGCTATGCACTCACTCCCAGCCCCTGCCACCTTTTTCTTACCAGATTCTGCTGAAGATTTGGGGGTTGGAGGTGGGATTGGGGTAGAGTGGGTCAAATAATCTCAATCTGCTAGTCAGAATGTGGTACTAAAATTATAGAAAGGATCAAATAGAAAGGAATAACCAGAATGAATAAACAAAGCAATGGAAGGAATAGAGGTGCATAGAAGAGCTATTCTGGAACTGTACTACCTTGAACTGAAGGTTGGCCTTGGGGTTTGCATGGCAGTGGGCTCACAGGGGACTCTTGCAAGCCCATTGATAGCAGCTTGTTTGTTTGTTGAAAGGATAATATTTGTTATGAGGAGTGGTGTCTCTGGAAACATGAGAGACTTTGCTGTGGATGAGGATTGTTCTATTATATCTTATCCTTTGACTTTTTATCTTAGAAAGTCTTCATTATAAGATTTTGAATGCTAGTGTGAGATAAAGTATCATATTGTAGTTGTTTGGCTTTACAAAGTTCTTGGGAAAAGGAAGAAGGGAAAAAGTGATTTCACTTAATTACCTAACTCTTTAGCTGTTATTTCACAACTACTTATATTTCTACTTAAATATTCTAAATGGGGAAAGAGCCATTGCAAGGAGCCATAGGAATACAAAGAGAAAATTTCAAACTATGTAATTAGTATTGTTCTAATTTAAAGAACAATCAGATTTGATTAATGTTTTCCATCTATTTCTATGGTTAAAATATATTTTAATTCATCCAATTAAAAAGATAATTGTAGCGGCCGGGAGTTTGGCCTAATGGTAAAGTGCTTGCCTAGTATGCACGAAGACCCGAGTTCAATTCCTCGGCACCACATACACAGAAAAAAGCCAAAAGTGGGGCTGAGGCTTAAGTGGTAGAGCTCTAGCCTTGAGAACGTCCAAGGACAGTGCTCAGTCGCTTAGCTCAAGCCCAGGACGGGCAAAAAAAAATAATAATTGTAAAGATGACATGCAGTGAAATGTAGTAGCTCATCCTATTTTTACTGTACTAACTGGAACTATTTACTTACAAATATTTTAATGTAAAATTCTCTCTACTCTCTTGCTCTTGGGGAGGATAAAGTTCTAATTTTATGGTACAAAAAGCAGAGCCAAAGAATTAGATTTTCTCCAAGCTGATTTACACAAATAAAAATGCTGTTGAACAAAAACAACAAAAAGCTGGATGGCCAAGCACTCAGATTCTGAAATCAAAGCCATGTTTATCTGGAGGAATGATCAACATTCAATATTCAGCACTGACATGGGTAGATCATGATATTATGAAACTCTCAGCACCTAAGAATATGAGTGTGGAGATTCATGGAAAAAGGTCAAATTACTAGTTTCATGCTTTCTATTTGGAGGTTGAATTTAGGCATAGAAGCTAGCATTCAAATCTCATTTCCTGTGATGAGAGCAGAGCAAATGAATTATTGTTGGTTTTAGCAGGACACTGTTTCATTTAGTAAATGCAAATCTTTTGGCTTTCTGATGCAGCTCAAGATTCTGCTTATTGTAAATGAAAAACAGTCTGTCGTGCTTTGGCATTTGCATTGACATGTACAACATGACAGAATATTGTTTTTTTTTCAAATAATATTTTGTGGGGCCACATTTAATAACACTGTATATATACCAGGAATGTCAAAAGCTTCAGAGGGTCATTTTTAGTAAAGAATTGTCATGAATAAAGACAAACATAAAATGGAAAAAGATCCAATGTTTTTTCCTTACTTTATCTGAAATTCAAATGTTGCAAGGTTTTGGATTTGGCTTTTCAAGTATGTATTTATAAGTATGCATGAAATGCTGATTTTATGTAAGATCTGTTCACAACTAGATTACTGAGCTTGAGCTACAATTAAATGTTGATAATTTATATAGTGTTTTAAAGAAGTACATAAATTCTGGATTGAGTTGTTTGGATTTAGTCAGAAAAGTAAGATACCCAGTTTCCAACTTGCAATACGTGAGGCTTTTTCATTATATTTGCTTTAAAATGCTAAGGAGAGAGTGTGAGATAGCACATGTTCCTAATCCCAGTTAAGGTAGAGAGGTATTAATTACTAGGGCCGACACAATTTGAGGTCAGCCTGATCAAAGTTAGTGTAAGAACCTATCTAAAAAATGAAAAAGAGGGGAAGAGGGGGTCAGGTGTTAGGCCTAGTGGTAGAGTGCTTTGCCTAGCATGCATGAAGACCCAAGTTCAATTCCTTGGTGCAACATACATAGAAAAAAGTCAGAAGTGGTGCTGTGGCTCAAATGGTAGAACTCTAGCCTTGAGAAATCCCAAGGACAGTGTTCAGGCCCTGAGTTCAAGCCCCAGGACTGGTGAAAATATAGTTAAAGTGCTAGGAGCATGGCTCACTGGTAGAGTGCTTGCCAAACATGAAATTTTGAATTCAATCCCTGGCACCACAAAACAAAATAATAGCATAAAATAAATAAAAAAGTGAGGGGCTAAAGTTGTAGTGGTAGAGTGCTTGGCCTAACATGTATAAGAACTGGATTTGATCCCCAACACCACATATATTAAAAGTTGTTGAAACAGTGATTCTGGAAATTTTCTCTTCCTCTTCACTGTGGACTCCAAGAGCCAGAACCTATTTTCTAATTTAAATTTCCCTTCAAGTCTAGGGAGAGGGTCTGGAGGATTCACACATAGATCCCATAGATTAGATAGAAGGGTTTGTGGCATGGCCCTGACTGGAGCCTGTCTTTCTCTGGTTCATGTCCATAAGAAGAACCATCTTTCTCTTTGAAAATTTCCTCCCCTAATTCCTCCAAAGAAGTATTGTAAAAACAAACTAGGTTTATTTTTGTTGTTTATTTCTGACAACAACTCAATAGTAAAGTATTTCTTGAAGGTGACTCTGCTTTGGGTGCTGGGAATATAATAAACAGGGCTGTCATGGATCATGCTGACAAGGAGGAGCTGACAGTCTAGTGAGCAGAGGCAGATGCCAGACCATGGGATTCTGATACTGTGTATTCAGGAATGTGGTATGGGCTAAGTGCTTGACAGTGCAATAAGTAGGAATATTTGCACTGGATTTGGCTATGTTAGAAAGTTTCCTGGGATCTCACATGGAACTGGTAGGAAGTAGGAGTTAGGCCAGGGAAAGACAGGGTGTAATAAGGTAAGGAAATCCCAGGATGGACAGGCTGAAGAGAAGAGCTTTACAGATCATAAACATGAAGTAAAATGTCACTTTCATAAGGATGAGAGAAATCAAAGGCTGAGAGGGAAGGATAACTTCTAAAGGACCTTTGTACTATTTGAGGAAATTTATATCTACCTAATTTTGAAATCACGATTTTTCAGGCTAGCACTCTATAACTTTAAGCCACAGCTTCACCTCTGGTTTTCTGGTGGCTAACTGGAGATGCGTCTCAGCGACTTTCTACCTGGGTTTGTTCTGAACTGTGATCCTCATATCTCAGCCTCCTGAGTAGGTAGGATTATAGACAGTTATCCGTGCCCAGAAAGGTATTATCTTTTTAACTAGTTACTCTATAAGAATACTTTCATCAAGCTGGGTGCAGTGGCTCATGACTATAATCCTAGCTACTCAGGAGGCTGAGATCTGAGGATCAAGGTTCAAAGCCAGTCTGGGCACAAAAGGACCTGAGACTCTTTTTTTCTTTTCTTTTCTTTTCTTTTATGAAGGTTTCTTTTTTTAAATTAAGTTCATTTTAATTGCAATTAATAGAAGGGTTACAGTTATATTTGCCAGATAGAAGGTACATTACTTCACATACATTGATACCCCTTCTCATGTTTTTGTCCCCATTTCCCTCCCATGACTTCCTCCCCTCATCTTGTTTTCCTCCCTTCCCTTTTCTATTTCAAATAAACAAATAGACCAGAGTATTTATTTCCAATTAACCTCTAGCAAATGGGAAGTGGGGCTTGGCTCAAGGGTAGGGTAGTAGCCTTGAGCTAAAGAGTTCAGGGACAATGCCCAGGCCAAGGGATATGGCAGTAGCCTTGAACTAAAGAGCTCAGGGACAATGCCCAGGCCCAGGGGTAGAGTGATAGTCTTGAGCTGAAGAGCTCAAGGACATCATCCAGGCCAAGACCCATGACCCACCCCCCCGCAAAATTCTTTGATCAAGATAGACATCTTGTCAACAAGAGAAATCATGCATATTCTGTGAAATTAAAATAGAATATATCTCATCCCTCTTCATTATGGTGTGAATAGCCAATGAATAGTCCAGGTGTATTTGAGTTTCATTTATGTCTACATTCTTATATGGATATTGGGGAATTTTACAATTCTTACTTAGTCATACTTGGTCATAAGTCATGATGAACATCCCCAAAGGGTTAACATTCACTGGAAAAGGTGCAGAAAACCAGCAGTTCACAGGCTCTAGAAATCCCAAAACATAAATATCACCAAACTCCTAAAAACTGGAAAGGAAATCTCACCAAACTAATAGGAGAGAAATAGACCATATGGAAGGGAATTTGTCTTGCTTGCCTCTTTTGGATTTGACACCCACTTTAGCTTCTATTTGGGCTATCCCAGTTAGGTAACATACAAAAATTACTTTAAATTAGATGAAATTGAGAGGAGAGTTAACAGACTATGAGATCCATGGAATACTGTGTATATAAGTTTTTAATAGGTTTTTGCCAAATGGAAAAAATAACACTTTAACTTTGTAATTAAATTGAGTATGTAGCACAAGAAGGAACATGCTAGCATTTTACTTGATTAGACATTTCACACACCCAGATAAACATTCAGTAACATTTTAATATCAACTAGAATGTATCATATTTAAATATTTTGATTATTTGTAGACAGTCTTTCAGCAACATAATTAATTCTTTCCCTTGATCAAAAATCTGTAATAAATTATTCTTTCAACTTAAGATTTTGTCCTAGCCTGACAGACTATGTTTAAAATTTAAAATCAGTTGCCTCTTATCTTTAAAGAAACCTAAATGATGATCTTCATTTCTGAACAATGCATTTCAGAAAGACATAGAGCATTTGTCAACATTCCAGCGATAATTACTTTTAAAAGGCTAAAATTCATCTTATAATACCTTTTTACATGTTTTTTCTGAGTTTAATATCAAATCTTTAAAAAGGATGTACTTTGAAGAAGTTGGAAAGAAATTAAACTCCAATCCAGAAAAATATTATTTCCTCCCAAGGGGGTATGGAAATCACATATTAATATTTGTATTACACCTTTAACTTTATGTCATAAAGAAACAGCTTCTGAAAGAGACATACTGCATAGCGGGCCAAGGGAATGATAAATTAACATGAAATAGTATCAGTACTTTTAGTCTTTCTCAACTGTTTTCCCTTTGTCATTGAAAGACTAAAAACTTTCAATTGCCTGTGAGGTAGATGATGAACCCATTTTCTAGATGGGAAACTGAGGCAGTGAGATGCCTTTCCATAGGCTCTAAAAGTGCAGAACAACAGACTCAAGAGTAGAAGCAGGAGAATTTGATTGTGATCATATGCATGGATGACTGTCACAGGTCAACGGAATGACAGGTACAATGTTAGTCTTTTCCCGCACAGTATGTTCCATCTTGCTATTGGACAGACACAACTAACAAAAGATTGAAATTCCATTTAAAAGTTGACATCATATCTTTCCTCCAGTGTCAAACCCAAATCAGCACGAGAAATGACATTTATAGCAGCATCCTCACACTTTGCAATGTAGTTTATGTTGAAACAACATAGAATGTATTTCAGTAACTGAGATCAATACATTAAAAATGAAATTAAAGAACAGCTAATGGAATACTGAAAGTCACAACTTTATCATTTTTACTGATATGCCTGACAAAGCAATATATTTTTAAGCCAATATGAAAACATAAAAGAAATTTATATTTTTTAAATTTGTCAATTATCTGTCCGCTATGGGAACACATACATTATTTTTTAGGAGAGAAGCAGCATACAATTCTGTTGTGTATTATATTGACTAGTATCTCTTTCTACCAAATTTATCCTTATTCATTGTGCTTAATTTGCTGACTTACCTCAATGCATTAAATAAAATCTACTACTTCACCTAGCAGTGGTATTAGTCAAATAAACAAAATGGTCAGGTAGTGAACATGTTGTAAAATAATTCTACAGTCCTTAAGCTCATAACAAACAAATCCATGAATGTCAAAACCATCGTTATTAGGTGAGTAGCCAGTATATTATGGATACACTAATATAGATGATACCCAGAATGATCCAGTTTATTCTTGTGATTGGTGGCTTGAGGTTACCTGTCACATGGAGGCTGATATTGGAGGAGAGAGTCCCACTAGAGTTTTGTGCCTGAGCCACATAGAGGCCTTCATCTGCCTCGCATACCTTCGGAATGAATACCGAGTGCTTTGTCTCCTTGTGTAAAACCTGTAAGTGCCCATCTGTAGACAATTTCTGGCCCTTCTTGTACCTAAAGCAGAGAGTCAGTTTTTAAAGTCAGGGTCATTATTTATGCACATAACTTCCAAGTTCTAACAAATATTGCAAGTTAGACTCATTTGTACTGTAATATTCTCTAATAGTAGCAAGAACTTTGAAGCACCCACAAACCCAGTGAGGTAGTTTTTCTTCTAAGCAAAGGTTGGCAACAGATAGCCAGAGAGTTACTTTGCTTATTTCAATTGGGTTCCTTTGATTTTTGAAAAGTTAAATATTTTAGCAACCTGTAGCAATTAGAATATTACATATATAAGTGCAAGTATCCATCTATAATTTAAAAAGTTAACCATCTGGTTATACTCAGTCATCATTTACCTGGGCTGGAAAGTAGTATCTTCCTATCTAGCCTGTCTTTGCCCTCCTTCAGCAATGGGACATTGCCCTGATTCCATCCTGGAATCTGCACTGAAGTGAGACTCATTTACTCTTCCTACTCAGCACCAGATCCATAAAAAGCACGACAATATGACATGCTAAAGGCATGTACTTATATATCGTCTCTTGGTAAAATAAACTCATCTAATTCTTGTGAATTAGCTTCATTAGAAGATGATAATGACTTCTCATTCTAAAGGTCATTTATGTACAATTAGATTTGTAGCATTTATAACATATTTCTAAATGTTTTCGGTGAGTATGGATACTTACCTGGATTTTTCTAACAAAGGAAATAATTTATAACCTTGCTAGTGTATATATGTGTTCTTACACATAAGGACTGATGAGAGAAATGAATGACATTTTGAAACCATTGCTTGGATGATAATTTTGTGTTTTTTTGTGACCTACAAATACGTGGCTCATTGATAGTTTGTCAATTGTTCATTGATCAAGACAGTTACAAATCTTATGGCAAAATATTTGCTCACATCTTTTAAGTAATCTCTAATGTATGTAAAGTGCAGTAGTTCTTTGGTAATATATATTGTATGAGCTTTGTATTTATGTGGACCAAGGCAAGAAATACTTCACACAACATTTTCCTTTGGGGTAAACTAATATTTAATAATAAATTAACTATTTCTTTGAATTCATGATGCAAAATTTGTGATTTATAAAAAAAACATTCACTTGGAAACAACAAAGCAAAACAAAAAGCATAAATGTATGCAATATACACAAGTATTTTTCAATTATATAATCTGACATATGGAAAACTTCTAAGTTCTTCTGGTGATTGCTCACATTCAGTACCAGCATGGAACCACACAATGACACAGCCAATATAGGGTCTATTGAGATACTCGGGTAACTGAAGGGCAGTTTACTTATTTCATCTAACAATATAAATTATAAGGGCTGGGAGCATGACCTAGTGGTAGAGTGCTTGCCCAGATGCATGAAGCCCTGGGTTCAATTCCTCATTACCATACATGCAGAAAAAGCCAGAAGTGGTGCTGCGACACAAATACTAGGGTACTAGTCTTGAGAAAGTTCATGGACTGTGCTCAGGTGCTGAATTCAAGACCCAGGATGACATATATATATATATATATGTATGTTATTTGTCACATATCTGTTATTTTGTCCTCAAAAATAAGTGTCAAAAGAAGCTGGGCACAGTGGCTCATGCCTGTAATCCTAACTACTCAGGAGGCTGAGATCTGAGGATCATGGTTCAAAGCCAGCCTGGGCACAAAAGAACGTGAGACTCATCTTTAATTAATCACTAGAAAAAGGGAAGTGGGGCAGTGACTCATGGGTAGGCGGTGCCTTGAGCTGAAAAGTTTAGGGACAATGCTCAGACCTAGAGTTCAAGCCCCATGACCCACAAAAAAAAAAAAGTCAAAAGATTCAAAAGTAATACACATAGTTAAGAAAGTTTGAATTCCTCTGGCTACTAATAAGACTATGTGGTTCAAAACCTATAATTTGCAGTTTACCAATTTGCATTTACCAATAGGCTGAAAATTATAATGATGCCTGCAGATAAAATGATATCATTCACAGCTCAGTTATTATATCCTCTTTGAAAAATGAATTTATTATCTGTGAAAGAAATATTTTCATCTGACCTCTCACATTGAATACATTGTTAAAAAGAATTCCCTATGACAACAATCAAATATAACAATGGTAGCACATATGTTTCTGTTGGAAAGAGGACAAAGATAAAATAAAACAAAAAAATCTAAAGTTTTAGTTTTCTTAAAATTCCATAGAGGGTGTTAAACTAAGAACATTCTATGTTAATGTAGAGATAGACAACAAAGTACTCCAAGCCCTAATCTTTAGAAATCAATACTATTAGATCAAAAGAACAAAAGCGAGCAGAACCTACATTGTTTTATTATTTTAGACAGTGAGCGCTGGGGTTTAATGTGAGATCCAGTCACAGAGTCATGGTATCAGAGAATGTTAGTCAGCTAGCCCTAATACACTTTTAGGTTAGTGTGCACAGAATGAGAGTTTTAGTGCGCATATGTGTTCCTGTTTAGGGTTTGTCGTTATAAGCTACCCACCATGTCAGTGTAGGCTCTGGAAATCCTGTGACTTCAACTTCCAAAGTCACTGGCGCACCTTCCGTGACAGTTACATTGGACAGGAGCCTGGAGAAGTGAGGTGCCTGGCCAGCTAGGCTGACCACGCTGTTCTTTGTGGTTGGGCTTTTCATTTCTTCTTGGGGACTCGATTGTCTGTTTGGGCCCTGGCTGGTGTCTGATTGAACACCAAGGCCTGGGAACACAGCAGGGGAAGCATGCAGCCTATCTTGGGTTTTAGTGTCGTTATCATCAGCATGCATTTTCTCCTGGGTTTCTAGCAAGCTTCCCTGCCGCTGGAAAGCGCTCTCATGCATGTCACTCGGCATGCTTTCTGGAGGTTTAGTACAGATGTTGCGTAAGACAGTACTCTTTTTCTGAAATCCTCCAGGAGCTAATGGTGGCTCAGCTTTGGTGTGAGGGTAGGACCTGTCAAAATGACTGGAATAGGGGTCTCTCTTCTCATTGCACCCATCAGCAAAAGTAATCCGTGGTGAAAGAACTGGTTCCTGGACCTCCTCTGGACTCTCTGTCCCTATCTGCATCTTATAGCTGCTGATGTGAATGGCGAGACTGGAGCATCTGGGAGGTTCTTCTACCTCCATGTCTGATGATGGCAGGGGGGACTTTGGGCTTCTTGGGAGTGGAGGTAAGGAGATGTCATCAGGTGAGACACACTCAGATTCTTCTGATGGTATGGCTTCCAGCGAGGGCATGCTGGAAATGTCACCCTCTTTGGCAGAAGATAGCTGACCCTGGTCTTGTGGGTCTTCATCTTCCCTGGTTCCATTGACAGCCAAGATAGCTGCCTCCTGAATCAGCCCCTACAAAGAAGGAAATCCAGAGGTTCATTAGTTAGGCACATTTCTGTTCTGAGCTTCCAAGTCGAATGAAATCACAACAGGGGCAACTTCTATAGCCTATTTCTTCTTACAGGGCTAGCATGAGCACTTGTTTGAATAACCAGGTATCAGTACCATTCCAGGACTAAGAGTAATTAAACCCACCCTCAAGTTGTACACTAAAAATGATAGGCCTTGTAAACTAAGAGTGAAAGGGCTGGACCAGATTGAAGTCCTTCAAGTCACAATTTTCTCACTGAAAACTCTTTGGTCTTGTCTCCTGGCTATGTGAACAAATGGTTGCTAAATATTAGATACTTTAAGCTCCTTCCAGAATAGCCCCTCTCCTCTCTCAAGAAAGCCAACTTGATTTTGAATTGTGACAAAATATACATCACATAAAACTTACCATTTTCTGCATTTCCAAATACATAGTTGAATGGTAGTAAATACATTCTCACTGTTGTATAATCATCACTAATCCCTCTCTAAGCACCTTTCCTTTTCCAATGTTGAAACTTAGCACCCAGAGCTAAGTCTATTCTCCCTCCCCTCCAATCCTTGATAACCACATTCTGACTGCCTCTATGAGCTTGACTATTACAAGTATTTCTTATATTACTATTTTGGATACAGTTTTACTTCTCTCCATCTCCCTAAGGCCCTCTGTTTTTTTATTTGTCTTTCACTAAATGGCTGTGCTCTGACTGTGGGTCATAAAAGTCCCTACAGGTGAAATCTATGACTATGTAGCTGTGAACCAGAGTGCCTGAATAGGCAGGTCTATCCACGCCAGGCATGACATCATGGAGCCCACCAGGAAAGTCGCAGCTCTGTTCTCCAATCCAGCATTTATTGACTATTGATTCTTGACTATTATGTTTTTCAGTTAAGATTAAATGCAAGAAGGAAATGTTCTTTTTTTACTTATTATAACTACAGAACTACAAAGCTTTCACAGAAGATAATGCTATCAGATAAATTCTACTAATAATTAGCGGGAGAAAGATTTCTCAAGTATTTTTATGGAAGTATTTCAACTTCATAATTAATATTTTCTTCTACTAATTTAGGTCTAGAGCTTATTTGCTTTCCAAGTAGAAAAATAATCTGTAGAATCCTATTTCCTTGACATACATAGGCATACATGTGTGTGTATATTTATATTTTTTACTGCAATAAAAAACAGTAACAGTTCTTTCTTATTTTGAATTTTAAAAACCACATGGGATCTTTCCTTCATACTGAGTTATTAGTCAATAAAATTTCCTGTCTCCTCTGTTCATTAGCAAATTGATAAAGGTGTTGTATACTCTGGCTTTTTGAACAAAATTTGTCCTCCAAGCTGACATTGATAAACTAAAGACTCTTGGGTAAAATCATCACCCAACAGAACTCATTCACTTCATTCTTCCCTGCTTATCTCAAAAGAGATACCATGTATGGTCTTATCAAATAGCAAACAGAATTAGATAAGATTTTTTTAGAGTAATTTCATTTGGCTTTTGGAATTTCTGCCTTTATTTTTAAATGCAAATAAAGATACCATTTTAAAGTCATTATGAAATTCTATAGTTACTTTAAAAATATACTGAGATACAGTTTCCTATCTGTATAGATTTTATTTATGTAAATATATGTAAATATTTACCTATTTTGTTGTTTTCTTACATTTTCCACCATGAAATCATCTTTATCATTAGAAAATCAAGTGTACATGTTTGTATCCAGAAAATAATAAACAAATGTACACTTTTCAGTATAGACATGATATTTTTATATCTGCTTGATGAGTTCTGGTAAAATAGTTGGGATGCTACTGTAATTTACCAACATAAATATATGTTGGTATATATAAATATATTCTTTTATATCCTTTATTGCATTTTATCTGTCTTTTTTCTGATTCCTTTCACTTTTCCCACTTCCTAAAACAGGAGAATGACCACAGATTATGTCTGCAACTTATCTAATCTTTTCTACATGTTTCTCCTGAAAGATCACACCTACTTCCTTCTTTTTTTGTTTTTTAATATGGAATGCCTCACAAATTTGCATGCCATCCTTGCATAGGGGCTACGCTAATCTCTGTATCTTTCCAATTTTAGTGTATGTGCTGCTGAAGTGAGCACCTCACCCACTTTCATATCTAGTGATGAACTGGCTTGTAATTCATTATAAATCTGTAGCCTTGGGTCTTATTTCTGTTGCAATTTCTGACCTTTAATTTTCACTGATGGACACAATCACTTGGATTTTCAATCATTGCTACCATGAGTAATGCACAATCATATACCATTCCTGCTCACCTATGTAGATAGGATCAATCCCCAAAGCAGGTTGAGTAGGGAAGCTCTCATGTGGTAAACTTAAGAGAATACCATAACGCTTTACATTGCAAAGTATCTTTACTACAGATAATCTTACTTTACCATGATCAGGAGTTTGTGAAAGTGAGATAAAAGCAAAGAAACATGGTGGACATAGGAGTTCATTTATAGAAAGTGTTCCTGAACAAGGCCACTGGAGTGCCCTTGACCATGGGCTTTGGAAGCTATGAAGTAGCTTGAGCATATGGAGGACAGAAGGCTAAAGAGAAAGGAATAAAAAGATGAAAGAACATTTTGTTTCCTCCTAACTATTCCAAGGCAAATATTTCCTTCCCTATCTGCTGCCAGATACAGTGGAGGGCATAGGGCTGTGCTCTGTGGATCGAGCTTCTGTTACATGTGCCTGTTTCACAATGTGAAAATGTGTGGATTTTTAATTGATAATATGATACTAGGTTTTAAACATTTAGATACTTATTATGTTGTATATTTACCAACCCTCTTTATTATTTAAAACAGCTGATCTTGTTCTTAGTTAAGGTGTGATCTGATGTAGACAAATGGAACAATGGACTCTGTAGATTTTGCTTTATTAGTGGGGCTATAGTTCTAGGCACAAGACAGAAGAGAATTCTGTAACCAGAATAGCAGTCATGGTGAGGCTGCAAAACCCTGAGAGACTTCATTCAGTGCAGGACTAAAGTCAGAGAAAACAATCCAGGCTGGGCTGTTTTTCTTGTACTTAGAGAGAACCTAGGATTTAAGCGGCTCACGGCACAAAAAAAGCACACAAAAAGGTAGTGTGCTTAATGATAATTGCTATCCTGCTATCTGGTGGCTGTATAATTGTACAATTGTACTGGAATTTTTTTCCAGTCCTGGGGACTGAACCCAGGACCTGAGCACTGAACACTGTCTTTAAACTTTCTCAAGGCTAGAGCTCTATCACTTGATCCACAGCACCACTGCAGCTTTTTTTTTTTTTTAATGTATTTGGTACCGAGGAGTAAAACATAGGTCTTTGTGCATGCTAAGCAAGCATTTATCACTAGGCCAAATTCCCAGACCCTTATACTGGATTTTGACACACATTGACCTATAAACACATTAGAAGGACAGTATACTGATTGCAAGGAAAGAAATCTTAGTCTACAAGAGGTTTATCTTGTGTGGTTGTTGTTCTTAATGTACAATGTTATTTCTCTTCTCTTTTTTTGCTTCTATGGTTAATCTCATGTTGTTATTGTATCTGACTTTGTTACCTGGTATATTGTATACATGTTTATTTGTTTATTTGAAATAAACAGGAAAGGGAAAACAAGATGATTGAGAGGGGGTAGGGGAGTGAAATGGGGACAAAAGCATGAAAAGGGGTATTAATGTGTGAGAAGTAATGCACCTATTATCTGACAATTGTAGATGTAACCCATCTATATATTATCCAGACAATAAAAATAAAATAAAATAATAAAAAAGAAATCTTAGTCTACATAATAACTGCAACATGTGAGGAGCAAGTTTTTTAACTTGTTTTGTGTGTTTGTATCTATATGTTTATGTTTTATATAATAGAATTGTATCAATACTCATGTTGGACATTGAAAAATCATGTTGCCTCTTCTTTAAAGAAACATGTAAATTGGGAACAGGTAAATTGGTAAAGTGGATGCAAGCACCAATTATCATCTGGCAGCTATGAATAGGGAGAAAACAATGAAAATCCCTAAGCATGTCATGGTTTAAAAAAAATATATTGCAAGTATAGTAAATTTGCATTTTCCGTGTTTGTAGGCTTTGCTACATTTTTTTTATTTGTAATGTATAGAGGGGGTTACAGTTATATTTGTCAGGTTGTATTGTATAGAAAATGATAAAACAACATCAACCATTGTCCCCTTCAGCAGTAGGGAAGGAGTAAAATCCGAATTTGCATTGAATTATAAAAGTAAAACAAGCAAAGCAGAAAGATATTGGAGAAATAGAAGTGATCAGGATAAAAATATATTTTAATGGATGCCCCATGCCATTGTGAAATGTTGTAGTCCCAGTATTCAAGAGGAGAGACTCAAAGAAAAGAATAATTGAGTAAGTAGTAGATAGGATATCAGACATGAGGAAACTCACATTAAATATATACTGGGAGATTGGATCTGAACAGATGAAAAAGCTTCAATTTACCATTTTTATTTCACAGTGGCTAATCTCAAAATAAATGAAATGAGCAGCTGAGATGCCATATTTTTACCTTGTTCCTTTCTTCTTTGAGTATCGTCTGCTTATTTCTCACTGGTTCCTTTAGTAGGTCAATACAATTGTCATGGAAATTCTCCAAATTTGGATTCATATTTAGAACACTTCCCTGCTGAAACAAACCAACAGTCAGTGAGATCTTTGGCCAGGAAAGTTGGGAGGAACAATGCCATATATTAAACACTTGGAAGAGAAACATAAGCCACTTGCAACCTTTCAGCAAATGCATTCCACAAGAGACTGATGTACTCCTATGATGTGGTTTGTAAAATTACCCCTTCAAGCTTATAGTTCTCCTGTTGCCTCACTGCTTTGATATAGTCCATAGCCAATAAATGGTCCAAAGGACCAGCAGGGAAAGAAGCAATGGTTACAATTGAAGTGCATGCAGGGACAGTCTCTGGAGGAAGAAATTATTGCACAGGGTATTTACAACCATTAGAGGTGAGTCTCGGGAGTAGCAACCAGGTTAGAAATGATAAAGGTCTCTAGGGGAAAAAGTAAGAAATCCAGATAATCCACACACCCAAACATTTGGGAGACTCTTGAAAACAAGAAGGAAATACCACTGCATATAGTAGAGAAGAGAGGCAATTGGGAACACAGATAATGCCTGGGGATGATGTTATCATGATCTTGCATTTCAGTCATGGGGGTGGTGAAGATTTTGCAAGCTGCTCCAGAGCCAGTGTATGGAACAAGAAGATTCTGTGAAGGTGAACAGAGCCACTGGTGCCCCAGGGCCTGGAACACATGCTTTAGGGTGGGTGATGATTTCCTTGGTAACAGTTTTCCACGTGGATCATGGCCATGAACTGGACTTACATGGAGAAACATATGCGCCAGAGCACACACATGCTATGCTTCCTCATGGAATTCAAGCAGACCTTGTTGTGCAGATTCAGCTTTTAATATGAGCTCAAAAATCTAAGATGGTTTCTATGGCAGGATGAGTCATTCTGTCCTAGTACACATTTGCTATTGAATTCCACAATGGCAGCTGTTGTGGAAAGCATGATAAGCTTTGAATTAGATCCTAGCTCAAATTCCAGATCCAGCTAAGCTGAATGTAGAGCCCTAAGGAAAGCATGCAGGCCCTCTTTGGACTAGACTCTTCACTCTTAAAACAAGGAAAACCACATTTGTCTTAGCTCTAGCTCAAGGCTATTTAGAAATTACTAGAAATTGTGTGTGTGTGTGTGTGTGTGTGTGTGTGTGTGTGTGTGCTCTTTCTAAATATCAAACCTGTATAAACAAATGATTTTATCATTATTTTAGTCATGATGAATTTCTCAATCCACTTAGTAGTAGTAGTAGTAGTAGTAGTAGTGCTGGGGTTTGAACTCAGGGCCTCTAGCTTGCTAGGTAAATACTCTACTGCTGAGCCAAATTTGCAGGCTTTTGTGAATTTGCTACTTTATAGATAACATCTTGCTCTGTGTCCCATATGAGTATCCAGACTATAATTTGCTGATTTTAGTCTTCCTTTAGTAGCTAGGATGAAAGACTTGTACTATCACACTCAGATTTTACTTAGGACAGAATCTCACTGAATTTTCTGCCTAGAATGGATTGGAACCTGGATTCTCCTGCCCTATGTCTTGTGTAGCTACCAGATGAGGCTTGCCTTGAATCATTATCTTCTAAATCTCAGTGACCCAAGTTTCCAAGATTGTAGGTGTGAGTCATTGGTACCTGGCTAGGGTCTACTTTCTAATAACCCATGCCAAAAAAAGAGAGAGAGGGCTATGACACTATCCAAAAAGTAAGGGAACTGGGCATTCATGGTTTTCCTATAGGTATGTAAAGGCTTAACTCATTATTCATTTATGAGCTTTTGTTAAGGCCATAAATCATAAGAACACTATTGATGCCCTTTTTTCTTGCCAGAGAGGTACTTCTCATTTCTAGATCTATGCTCTCAATTCAAGGATTTTCAAACCACTCAATGATTATATTTTATTCGAATTCTTTGGGCTTTTATTTCAGGTGTCAAAATCCTTTCTGAAAAAAATCTTTAAGGAAAAGCATAATGTTATTGTCATATGAGACAGTGAACTGAGTAAAGCCAAAGGAGTTCCATAAATTTAATTAAGCAGGGTGACTCCTGGGCATTTACCCAAATGACCACAAACAAGGCCATACGAAAGTTACTAGTACAACCATGTTCATTGCAGCATTATTACTACAGCTAAGATATGGAACCAACCCAGATGCACTTCAGTGATGAATGGATCAAGAAGATGTGGTATTTATATACAATGGAATTCTATGTTGCTATCAGAAGGAATAACATCACCCCATTTGTAAGGAAATGGAAACAATTGGAAAAAAATTATATTAGGTTTAGTAAACCAGACCCAAAGGAACATAGGCTCAATGGTTTCCCTCATTTGTAATAATTAGTACACATCTAGGATTCTCCTAGCAGAGGATCACAATAGATCCAAAGCTATATATATATGGCAACTTTTTTCCCCTTATGATTTATCTCATATTGTTACTGTATCTGACTTTGGTACCTGATATATTGTATGTGAATTTATTTGTTTACTTGAAATAGAGAAGGGAAGGGGATAAACAACAATATGATTGGGAGGGGTGGGGTTAGGGAAAGTGGGACAAAAACATGAGAAAGTGTGTCTATGTTTGAGAAGTAATGTACACACTACCTGAAGAATGTAACTGTAAATCCTCTATACATTACTACAACAATAAAATGCAATAAAAAAAGAAAAAAAACTAAGCAGAGTGGTTGAGATATAATAGTTGTTATAGGCACTCTACCACTTGAGTCATACCTCCATTTGGCATTTTGATTTGCTTTTTAGTGATGCTACAATCTTTAAACCTGACACTGGTAGCTCATGCCTGTAGCAACTCAGTAGGCTGAGGTCTTGATTTGAGATCATGAGACTCTATTGCCAAAATATCCAGCAAAAATGCCAATTGGAGGTACAGGTCAAATGGTAGAGTGTAGCCAAGCTATCAAGCCAACCAAGTAAGTGTGAGGCTCTAAGTTCAAACCTTGACACCATCAGAGAGAGGAAAAGAGAGAGGTATTTTGGTCTAAAGATACAGAAAGTCATGTGGTTGCAGTAAAGACTTCTAAGTAGGAGTCATCAGTGAATGTAGGATAGTAGGCCAGAGATACAGGAATCTATAATGAGAAGAGAAGCACAGTAATTGAAAAGGCTTCAGAACAGGGAAAGACACAAGTTTGAAATTTCCTTGCTAAGCAATGAAGTTTATCCTGAGGTGTTCTGAATGTGAAATGGTAACAGCAGAATTCTGTTTATGAAAGTAATTTACTAGGGTAAATAATTAGAAGATTTCTGATTAGTGCAAAAGAGAATATAAATGATGGTTGGGGATTGAGAAAGAGAGAGTATAATCTTGAGTGTAGGGAGAGTTGAAGGAATAGGAAATGAAGAAGGACAGTCTTTTGGAAATAGTTTTTAGTTGTTGTTGTTTTTTCAGGAAGAATTGCCCTGAAGATGAAAAGTTGGAAAGGAAAATACTTTAGAGGAACTTCAGTTGGCAATGTACAGCATCAATGAGAAGAATGTTCAGACAATGGAGCACAAAAAGCCCAGGAAGTAGTGATTTCAGCCCATATGGGAACACAGAAGAAGCAGGTCGAGGTGGGCAGAAAATAGTAAATATTGGAATACTGGTGGAATTATGATTGTAAAACTTATAAAAATTCAACATATATACTAGAATTTGAATATCCCTTGAATTAAGACTCTTACACACTTTTTTTGAAAGGAATAAGCACTCAAAGTTTATGACATGAAAATTTATACTAATGAGCAATGGTTGGTTTAAAAAATAAATATGATTCTACTCTGAACTGTAAGACCATTATGAGGCCTCAATAGCAACAACAATCATAGTAATTTTGGATAATTTCATGTTCAATCATTAAGACCCATGGTGACCCACTTAGTACATCAGGAAAGTCATCCTTATGCTGATGGATATATGAAAGCAGCTATACCTTATTCTACGGCCTGAGTTCTTAATCATATAGCTATTCCTCTTACACTAAATTGCTATTTCTTCCAGCCAGTATTAAAAATAGTGCTTATCAAACAAAATTTTCACATGTCATAGATGAAAACACATATGCATGGCCGGGAGTTTGGCCTAGTGGTCGAGTTCTTGCCTACCATGCACAAAGCCTTGAGTTTGACTCCTCAGTAGTACATACACAGAAAAAAGCCAGAAGTGGTGCTGTTGCTCAAGTGGTAGAGCACTAGCCTTGAAAAAGCTCAAAGACAGTGTCCAGGCCCTGAGTTCAAGTCTTATGACTGGAAAAAAAGAAAAATATGTATGTTTTCTCTGTATTTTTACCTCTATACAGACACGAACATTTTCTCTTTATAAAAACTATCTGTTTATTCCATGGAAGGTGATGATCGTTTAAGATTTCTATGAAATTAAATGTTCAATGAATACAATACCTGAATATCAGATTTATTTTCCATGCAATTTGGAGGAGGAAAAAGCATTACATTTATCATTTATTGATTCAAACATAAACCTATTTAATATAGACTTCCTATGGTTTTAATGGTGCACATTTATCCTTTAGGAGATGATCCATAAAATGCAAACAAGACACCTTAATTGTGTTGAGCCCTCATACCCAACAACATTTTTCTCAGCAGTGATGAGAAAGAAACAGAATTAATTATCGCAAACACCCAGATAATTATGTTAGGCTGCTGTGAAACAAATGTGCACATATGTCTCTTGAGAATTTCTAGTAGAACATCTTTGAACCAGAATACATTTGATCAACACATTTTTATTTATATCACTCAAAAATACATATTCTGGAAAGAAGAAATTACCTTCAGTTTTTCTTCCAGCTCTGTGAGAGACCCACATAATTCAGTAATAGATTCGAGAATCTCTTTGTGTCTTGCCACTATCTTCTCAGCATATTTCTGACCTTCTTCAAAACCTGGGAAGGAGAAAGGAAAAACCTAAAGGCCAGATCAATGCTACATACAACTACTAAAGAGATGAAGATTCACGTTGTTCATATATTTGATCATATTATTCATGCCACAATGTCTTTGTGTGTGTGTGTGTGTGTGTGTGTGTGTGTGTGTGTGTGTGTGTGAATCTTGGGACTTGAACTCAGGACTTCCTGCTTCTGCTTAGCTTTTTCTGCTTAAGGCTGAATGAAGCCCTCCCACCTGACCCATACCCTTACCTATGGATTTCTGATGGTTAATTGGATAAGTGTCTCTCTGATTTGTCTGTGTGAGGTTCAAGTCTGGCTTTGAACCTCAATCCTCAAATCTCAGCCTCCATACTAGCTAGGATTACAGATGTGAGCCCCCAGCACTTAGCTCTCATCCAATGATTTCTTTATTAAGCAAATATTCATTAAGCATTTAGTATGTGCCATGCTGTGGTAATCTAATAGCAAGACTTCTTTTCTCACAGTTTACAGTTTAGTGAGATGAGTCAGACCACAGATAACTGTGTATGTCAGCTGGTAGTAAGTCAGGAACGCAAGTGAAGCAGGATATAAGGTGCCACATGACTGAAAAGGGGTGAAGTTTTATGGAGTGTTCATATTTATCATGTTCTGAAATTGAAAAGGCACTGAACTATGGTAGAAGATATCGAGTAGACACTTGATATCCACAGGTATATGTCTCCAAGGACACCATTGTTTAGGAAATTCCACAAGTGCTCAGAATGCATAAGGTTGAGTACTATCCTGAGATGGTTTGATTTAGTTTCCCAGAATGCCACAAATTCTCATTTTTAAAAAAACAACAACTCCTTTGCAAGAAATCTAAATTACTTTGCCACCAAAATAAAGCACATTTTTTGACCTTGTTTTTTTCTCTAAGTACCATTTACTTTTTAGAAGGCAGAATTGTACAAAATTAAAGGCTGGGGCACTTTCTGCAGATGACACAATTATTTAATACACAGTTGTCAAAAATATGATACTCACTGAGAGCATGTTGCTTCAATTAGGCTGTGTAACATGCACTTAGAAATTAAAATATTTGGCCTTGAATTTTTTTTATTTTTAATTTTTAAAAAAGTCATGTTTGGTTAAAGCTACATGTAATAAGTCAACCAATAAGTCAATTTACTATACTCTTCTAGCCCTTCAGAATCTGATAGTCAGTAAAAGAAGCAAACAAATGGTTAGTGTGAAAAGCACAATAGGTAAACACCCCCAATGCTAAAGTACCTCCAAAATGCTCAATATGATTATGTAGTACGTGCAGCAAGAAGTTATCGTACTAGTTTCATTGACTTTTCAATTTGCATTTTAGTATTTTTATATTTCTGTTCCCTTGGAAAATTATAAATAATTCATTGTCAATATTTTCATATTAAGTAACACAACTCAGACTTATTTTCCCATACAATTTTTATGATTATCCATGGGTAGTGCTTCATCGTATAAGACAAAATTATACATTTGGCAACAGCAGTAAGCTAAATGAAACCACAAATTGCTGTCTCTACGTTGCATTTGCAGGGACACTAGGAATTATTTTTGGTCTCTTAAAATGACATCAGAGAATTCATGGAATTTGCTCATTAGAGCTCTCCAGGACAGGACAGGCACTTCTTATCTGCAGTCCCCTGTGAGGGAGAAGGACATTCAGGCTGATAACAGTTATCTTTCCTAAGCGGGGACCAGAGTACAGAAGTTGTAAGATGATAATTAGAGCTCTCCTATTTATTACATGAGTGAGATGTGAGAGAATTAATTTCTCAGCTATTCCTTAAGTTCATCATCTAAAACAGTTCTAGGAATGAGAGGGTGGTAGCCTCCAGTCAATTTAAACTATCACTGGAAAATCATGGCATGCTTTTCTAGATATCACTTTCCAAGAAATTATATTGATTTCCATCTATATAAACTGAATATTGTTCTGTCTCTATAGCCCTGGAGAGGTACAAGAGGAACAGAGGAGGAAAGCAAATAGAAAACACAAGTAGTTGAAAAACAGTAGACTTCTTATCCAGCTGTATGAATTTCCTGCTGTATTCTTTCCTCTCTTATCTTGAGCCTGAGTACCGGGAGGATGACGAAGGCTTGCTGTGCTGTGGTAGCTGTTGGATTTAGTTCGGCATACATTTGTCTAATGGCAATAGCTGTAGAGAAATCTTACCATATAAGCGCTGAGCAAGGACTTTGACCTCCTGAATTTTTTCTTCTTGCTGAGGCACTGAGGGGGTAATAAACTTATTGAATTGTTGGTGGAGAATTTCCACAGCTTCCTTGGTTTTGCACTCCATAGAATATTTTCCTACTCTTACAATCGTGGCACTTGCATCTTCATACCAAAAATTACACTAGATTAAAATGAAATATGGCAGATTAAAGAAATGTTATCCTTTCAAAGTTCTTCATTTTGACCTGTTAAAAATCAGTCTTGAGTTTCCTCAAGCTTTATGTACCTATAGTTCTGACCTTATTATCAAAACATGATCATAAACCAGGTGCTGGTGGCTCATATCTGTAATCCTAGCTATGCAGGAGGCTGATATCTGAGGGTCATGATTCAAAGCCAGCTAGGGGAGGAAAATCTGAGACTTTGATCTCTAATTAACCACCAGAGAAACAGAAGTGGTACCGTGATTCAAAGTGGGAGGGTATAAGACCTGAGCAAAAGAGCTCAGGGACAGCATCGAACCCCAGAATTCAAGCCCTGTAACTAACAACAACAACAACAACAACAACAACAACAACAAAATTATCATGCACTTTTTATTTTAGAAGATAACAAAGGAAACCCTCCTTTATATTGCAGATATATATATATATGTAGGAAGTGAAAGTATTGATATAGTTTTTATCCTCTACCTTCTTAGATTTGTCCAAAATACAATTCCTAAGGGAAAAATTTCATTCTTTTAAGAAAAAGCAGCAAAAAAATATTTGATGCTTTAAAAAAATGTGAGTATCAACTAGATGGATATGAAAGAGCCCAAACACTCAAAACATGGGCATAATACATTGCTATTAAAATTTTGTTCATGAAATACATTCCAATTAACACCATAATAAATAAATTATTTAAGAATGAGATTGAGATGATTGTTAGAGGAATCACTATCCAAAGAATAGTTTTTTTTACCTTTAAAAAAGATTTTATTAACATTGATTTTTATATCATATTTCAAATGTCATGTTTAAGAAACAAGTATTCAAGAAGGGATTCTCTATGTACAATCACTGGCACATAGATTTTAGAACATAATTAAAATTAAGCTGAGTGTTTGTCATATATATATCAATGTATATATTATAACATGTCTATAGAGTAATCTTTCAAAGTACATAGTAGAATTAAAACAATTCCTCGCTAAAAATAAGTAATTGTGGTGGAAGGAATGTCTGACACAGGCCGGAGGCACTTAAGCTGGGTGAGCAATAGTGACATATGACTCTATTAAAATCTAGGTATAAATATGTGCTATGGAGCTCTAGCAAGCTTATACATTAGATGTAGATGAAAGGCTCATATTGATCCTCCTTAATGTGATGTTAAATCTAAAGCCTCAAATGTATTAGCATTAAAGAAAGGTTCTTTCTATCACATCTTATTGGGGAACAAAAACAATCAAGGGTTACATGATATTTGCCAGATAGAAGGTGCATTAATTCACATACATTGATACCCTTTCACATGTCTTGGTACCCATTTCCCTCCCCCCCATGTATCCTCTTGACAATAACAAAAATTATACCCACACAAATTTGCACTGAAAACACTCAATATATTTTCTAACTATTTTCAGTATTTTAAATAGACATCTAGCAGTGAATATAATTTCCCAGTGACTGAACATTTTGAGTCAGTCATTGTATAGAAATTGTAATGCCCCTTATGTCAGGCACTGGTTGCTCTCACCTATAATCCTAGTTACCTAGTAGGCTGAGATCTGAAAATGGAGGTTGCAAGTCAGTCAGTGCAGAGAAAAGTCTGTGAAACTCTGATCTGTAATTAACTATTTTTTAAAAAGCTTGAAATGGAGCTCTGGCTCAAGTGGTAGAGCACTATTCTTACAAAAAAAAAAAACCCTCAGGGACAGCACTCAGGCTCTTAGCTCTACCCCAGGACCAGCACACACACACACACACACACACACACACACACACACACACACACACACAAGAATGAATAAAATTTTTCTGAAGAACAATTGGTCGGTTAATCAACATAAACCTTGCACTATGCATCTCTTTTGGCCCAGTGTTTCTAAGTAAATAATTGTAAAAAGGAGCATGTTTCAGAAGGTTAAGGACAGATTTACTAATATAGCATTACTTTAGAGTAGCAAAATTATTTCTCAAAATAACATTACAGCATAGAAGTACCTCTTCTATCACTTCCTGGAGATGCTCAGTCAGCTCCAAAGTCATCTTGTAGTCAGTTACAATTTTGTCAAAGTCATCCATGTGTTTTTGCAAATCCTTCATGGCCTCCAGAAGGACATTAACTTTGTCACTTGAATAATTTAAGAAATAATCAGAAGTCTTACTATTAACTTTTTCCACTTTCTTTCTCAAAGCCTGTGCAAAAAGAGGTTAAGAAATAACATTCTCTTTTACTTTTAGGTCTAGTGGTAAAAGAATGAGAGAACGACTTGAAACTTTACTTCCCAAGAGTTTACCAATTATTTTGAAGATAATATAGAAAATTTATTGTATCTCATGTTTTACTTCATATATTAAGAATAATAAAATGCAGAAGCTTCATAAGATGAATGTCAAAGTTGATTAGTGTGTATTAAGTTACACTTATGAAGGAGAGAGAAGTTCTGATGCTCAATCGAAAAACTGAATGATTAAAAATATTGGGTGCATTCATAAATCAGTATCAATATCTATATAGTACTGCTAGAATATATATTTTCTAGCTTAATTTATATTCTCTCTTTCTCTACACACACACACATACACACAGAGATAACATATATAGAGAATATTTTATCATTACCTGCATTTTTTCATAATACACATCAACTTGTTGGATATGATATTTAAGAGCCTTTAGATTTCGAGCTTTTTCATTTTTCTTAGTGTAATTAAACTTCAGATTGTTGAATTTTTTTCTGATATCTTTGAATGACTCTTTGAGCTACAGTTTAACAAATAGAAACATGATTTCCTTAAAATGAGGAAATTAATATTCAGTTATAAAAATACAAAATATCTAAACATGTCAAAATACTCAAATCTTAACAGTGTATTCAGAGTGTTTTTCAATAGAAAACAAGTCTGCCAAGTAGACATAAATGTAAATTTAAATATACTCCTCCAATGCAAGTGACTAAAAATTTCATATACTTTGTTTTACAATTTTAACTTTGAGTTACAGTAGTAGAATATCCCTTGGTCTTCCAAACATGAAAATTGCTACAAATGGTATGTAGATGTTTGTCAAGTCTAGTTTTCATATTTATATTTATTTGATATCACTTCTCTCACTCTCACTAATTTCATTCCTTTTAGGCTAAATATTTATCATAAATCCTGATGGCTATTCTTTATTAAGTTTCCAAGTAGCTATTAATGTTGAAGAGATCCACAAAGTGACATTTAAACCATAAAGGAGGTGGAAGGGAAGACCAAACCATAAAGGAGGTGGAAGGGAAGACCCAATGTTAGATTTAGTGGCAGAGTGCTATAAGTTATTTGTTCAGCTAAATATTATTTTTCCTGAGCAATTTTCAGATAAGCCTTACTTCAAAAACAAGCATACAAAAGACAAAATGAGTGCCAATGATGGAAAAATCAACATGTATATACACAGATCATGAGCTGGTACCTTGAGAATAGGGTAACTATTATGACAGGCTTAAAAATAATTTGGTTTTACAGACCTATGGCCACCTAATCTTTGACAAGGGAGCCAAAAAAATAGAATGGAAGAAAGACAGCCTCTTCAGCAAGTTGTGCTGGCAGAACTGGTTAAGCACCTGCAGAAAACTAAAGCTGGATCCTTCTTTGTCACCTTGCACTAGAATTAACTCCAAATGGATCAAAGACCTGGAGGTAAAAGCTGACACACAGAAAACTCTACAGGAAGAAATAGGAGATACACTAGGCCTCCTTGGCACATGTCGAAACTTTCTTAATAAGGACCAAGAATCACAACAAATCAGAGAAAGGCTGGATAAGTGGGACTGCATTAAACTGCAGAGCTTTTGTATGGCAAAGGACATAGCTAGTAAACTAATCAGGAAACCTACAGAGTGGGAGAAGATCTTCACCAACCAAACAACGGACAAAGGCCTCATAACTAAAATATATCAACAACTCAAAAAATTGAATCACTCCAAAACTAACCTCCAAAGTAACAACCAACCCATTAAAAAATGGGCCAAAGACTTAAAGAGAGTCTTCTCTGAAGAAGAAACAAAAATGGCCTATAGACACAAGAAGAAATGCTCAACATCTCTGGTCATAAAAGAAATGCAAATCAAAACAACTCTAAGATTCCACCTCACTCCAGCTAGAATGGCCAGGATCAGGAAAACTAATAACAACAGATGCTGGAGGGGATGTGGCCAGGAGGGATCACTACTACACTGTTGGTGGGAGTGCAAACTCGTCCAACCACTATGGAAAGCAGTGTGGCAGTGCCTCAAAAGGCTAAACATAGAACTCCCCTATGACCCAGCAATTCCACTACTTGGCATTTACCCAACCACCCAGAAACAAGGACATACTAAACCCACTAGCACAACAATGTTCATTGCAGCACTATTCACCATAGCAAAGATATGGAACCAACCTAGATGTCCCTCAGTTGATGAGTGGATCAACAAGTTGTGGTATTTGTACACAATGGAATTCTATGCTGCTGTCAGAAAGAATGACATCGCCCCATTTGTTAGGAAATGGAAAGACTTAGAAAAAATCATATTAAGTGAAGTAAGCCAGACTCAAAGGAACTTAGGCTCAATGGTTTCCCTCATTCGTCATAATCAGTAGAAACCTTGGGCTCTACTAGCAGAGATTTGCAATAGAGCAAAATCTTGATACATAAGGATATATAATGTGAAGCTAATTGAAAGGACCTCCAGGATAGTGAAACAAAAGCCATATAATGAATGATTGTTGTCCTTAATGTACTATATTGTCTCTCGTCTCCTTTGCTGTCCCTTGGTTATCTCATATTGGTATAATATCTCACTTTGTTATCTGATATATTGAAGTTATTTGTATTTGGATATTTGAAATTTGATAGGGAAGGGGGGAAAACCAAGACGGGTGGGGGGTGTGGAGGGGGGAGGGAAACGGGTACCAAGACATGTGAAAGGGTATCAATGTATGTGAATTAATGCATCTTCTATCTGGCAAATATCATGTAACCCTTTTACTAATTACAATAAAAAATATAGAGAAAAAAATTAATTTGGTTTTACAAGTTCACCAATATTTTGAGATGCCCAGTTCTATGAACACATTACTTTCTGTCCCTCTGTTGAATTCAGGAAGAATAAGTGTATCAACAGGCTACTTTCTCTTTGTAATATCATCAAAAAAGAGTACAGAAACACATAAACCTTCGATTACATGAGGAGTTTTAAGAGCAAGAGGGAACAATTCATGTTTGATAAATCTGAGGTATGATAGGAAAAGTCAGAAAAACATTAAATTCTTTTCTATCAACAGAAAACAAATTATTTGAGAGAGAATAAAAGCTATACATGTGCTAGGTTTTTGATTTATAATACTGAAAAATTCATCTGCCCTACAGAGTACCTGCATTCTGAAAATGCTTATTTCAAAGTCTTCATATTGTAAAAATTAAAATAATAACTTTACCTTTAGTACTTCTTGGAGACAATCACGTTTAAAGTTCTAACTAACTTGTATATATAAACATTGTTAAATTGAAGAAAATATTGCATCTGATACATTAATACTTACCCAGTTTATTTAATTTATTAAAGTAAATGAAGTTGTTAGATGTTAGATTAAAATATAGACTAGACCAAGAGCAGAGGTCATATAAACCATTTTAATTAAACAGTCACTAATGCTCAGGAGTGGAAAGAGCTATAACCTCAAAGTTTGAAAACTGCTTCTCAATGGAATACAGCAAAATATTCAAAAGATCATGTTAAGACTATGATCAAAGAGGATTCATCACAGGGAGGCAAAGCTGGTTCAACATATGCAAATCAATTAATATAATTCAACACATCAACAGGAGCAAGGACAAGAATCACGATTATCTCAATACATGTAAGATCCAACACCCATTTATGCTAAAAGCTCTGGAAAAACTAGGAATCCATGGAACATTCCTAAGTATATTAAAGGCTGTGTATGACAAATCCACAGCTAGCATTATACTTAATGGTGAAAAGCTAAAGCCATTTCCTCTAAAATCAGGAACGAGACAAGGATGCCCACTCTCTCCACTCCTCTTTAACATAGTATTAGAATTCCTAGCCAGAGCAATAAGGCAAGAAGAAGCATAAGGGAATCCAAATAGGGAAAGAGGAAGTGAAACTTTCCCTCTTTGCAGATGACATGATTCTGTATTTAAAGAACCCTATAGACTCCACTCCCAAGCTGCTTGAGCTGATTCACAACTTTGGCAAGGTAGCAGGGAATAAAATTAACCCTCAAAAATCAACCGCCTTCCTCTATGGCAACAATGAGAGGTAAGGGCCAACAATCAGAAAAGCAATTCCTTTTGCAATAGCCTCAAAGAAAATAAAGTACCAAGGATTGAACTTAACTAAGAATGGAAAGGACCTTTTTGATGAAAATTTTAAAACCCTGAAAAAGGAAATTAAAGCAGAAATGTGGAAATGGAAAAACCTCCCATGCTCTGGGTTTGGAAGAATCAATATTGTGAAAATGGCAATCTTGACCAGGGCTATCTACAAATTCAACACAATACCCATCAATACCCCAATGTCATTCTTAAAAGAAATAGAAGAGGCAATCCAAAATTTCATATGAAATAATAAAAATCTCATATAGCAAAAACACTCCTTAGCAGAAAGAACAGCACAGGAGGAATTTCAATACCAAACTTTAGACTCTATTACAGAGATCTAGTGATCAAAACAGCTTGGTACTGGCACAAGAACAGGCCTGAAGACCAATGGAACAGAACTGAGGACCTAGATATTAACCCACAGACCTATGGCCACGTAATCTTTGATAAAGGAGCCCAAAAAATAGAATGGAAGAAAGACAGCCTCTTCAACAAGTGGTGCTGGCAGAACTGGTTAAGCACCTGCAGAAAACTAAGGTTGGATCCTTCTTTGTCCTCCTGCCCAGGATTAACTCCAAATGGATCAAAGACCTGGAGGTAAAAGCAGGCGCATTGAAAACTTTACAAGAATAGGAGATACACTAGGTCTCCTTGGCACAGGTCCAAACTTTCTTAATAAGGACCAAGAAACACAACAAATCAGAGAAAGGCGGGATAAGTGGGACTGCATTAAACAGTAGAGCTTTTGTATGGCAAAGGACATAGCTAGGAAATTAGTCCTACAGAGGGGGAGAAGGTCTTCACTAACCATACAACAGACAAAGGCCTCATATCTAAAATATATCAACAGCTCAAAAAACTGAATCATTCCAAAACTAATCTCCAAAATAACAACCATCCCATTAAAAGATGGGCCAAAGACTCCAAGAGAGTCTTCTCTGAAGAAGAAATAAGAATGGCCTATAGACACATGAAGAAATGCTCGACATCTCTGGTCATAAAAGAAATGCAAATCAAAACAACTCTAAGATTCCACCTCACTCCAGTTAGAATGGCCAAGATCAAGAAAGCTAATAACAACAGATGCTGGAGGGGATGTGGCCAGGAGGGATCACTACTACATTGTTGGTGGGAGTGCAAACTCCTTCGACCAGTATGGAAAGCAGTATGGCAGTTCCTCAAAATACTAAACATAGAGCAATTCTACTACTTGGTATTTACCCAATTGTCCAGAAAGAAGGACATACTAAATCCACTAGCACAATGATGTTCATTGCAGCACTATTTACCATAGCAAAGATATGGAACCAACCCAGATGCCCCTCAGTTGATGAGTGGATCAACAAGATGTGGTATTTATACACAAGGGAATTCTATGCTGCTGTCAGAAAGAATGGCATTGCCCCATTTATAAGGAAATGGAAAGACTTAGAAAAAATCATATTAAGTGAAGTAAGCCAGACTCAAAGGAACATAGGCTCAATGGTTTCCCTCATTTGTCATAATCAGTGAAACCTTGGGCTCTACTAGCAGAGATTTACAATAGAACAAAATGCAGATTCATAAGGTCATATAGAATGACGCTAAATGAAACGACCCCAGGATATAGAAACAAAAGCCATATAATGATTGTTGTCCTTAATGTACTATGTTATCTCTCATGTCTTTTGCTTTTCCTTGGTTATCTCATATTGTTTCAGTATTTCTCCTGGTTATCTCATATATTGTATATATGCTTATTTGGTTATTTGAAGTGGCATAGGGAAGGGAGGAAATCAAGATGAGGGGCTAGGGTGGAAATGGGGACCAAGACATGAGAAAGGGTATTAATGTATGTGAAGTAATGCACCATCTATCTTGTGAATATAATGTAACCCTTCTATTAATTACAATAAAAATATCTGAAAAATAGGTCATGTTAAGTTGGTATATTATTTGGCTATACTGATAAAATATTTACACTACAAGGTATAATTGATAAATATTTAGACTGTAGGGCATTTGATATGTTCATGTACATGTGTCATACTCTAGCAACAAAATATTAGTGAGGCAAGTTTTATGGTATTTCAATATAAAGGAGCTATGTATTGAGGTATACTGAGGCAGGAGCTTTTCTTTCCAAAGGTGTAATCTAAAAATGTGAATATAATAAATATCTAGCTGAGGAAACCATGAAATTCTTGTTTTTAAAGATATATCGCCAATGGCATGTGACTGTGTAACAATGATAGAGTTTCTGTTTAGAATATTTTTAAGAAATCTTGTAACTAGTGGTAACAGACAACAATATGAAGGCCCCAAATGACACTGCATTATACACATAAGAAGGTTAAAATGGAATATTTTAGGCTGTGGATAATTTACAAAAAACTGAAAATAAAATTAAGCTGAGTGTGATGGTGTATGATTATGATTCTATTACTTGGTAGGACTGAGAGAAGAAGGGTTGAAGTTTAAGGTCAGCCAGGCTCAATAATGAGACTGTCTCACGAAAACAAGATAAATAAATTAAAAAAATGTAAGCAGAAGAGGGACATCTGTCACTAACTTTTACTCACTGGCAAACAATACTTTCTATGTTATTTTTCTTCAGCAGACATGACATTATTACGAAATTCAATCTAGAAGAATGAGAAGGGACTCTGTCAACCTGGTATTTCCCAAGTTGTTAACTGGTTTTAGGAAACTTTAATATCTACTTGAAAACTCTGTGAGGAATTGCGGAAATACTGAGATTTCATTCAAAACCATGAGATTTCAAGTCTACTTTGGATTAAGAAATTGAAAACTGGTAAGTGGTGAGTGTGATTGTATTACTGTTTGCTTCAAAATGTGTGTGTATCTACAAAAGATGATGATTTATAGGGTCAAAGAATATTTATGACGCTATGAATTTTTGAAATGCAACCAGGTTCCTTTGACAAATGAGCTTCCTCAACAAAATCGCTGGTACTTTTCTATTTGGGTCTCACTGGAGACCCATTCCCATAGTGCCTTTGAATGTTCAAACTCAGGCCAAACACATTCAGCCAGAAGGTAATATTGACAAATAACCTCCAGCAAGTTAAAAAAAAGAAATAATTATCCATACCTCATTTATTTTATCTGCACACGTTAGCATGAAAGCTTAACTTCCCATCTAATCCCCACATAACTTAGGGTCCTATTTTTACAGGATACGAGTGCCAGGGTTTTTGGCTGTGCTATCATTGTTCGGGCAGCTGTTTCTAACTTTAGTTAGCTTGTCAACAATGGGGAATGGTGGCGATGGCTATACAACAATTGGTCAACTTGAACACACAAACAGCAAGAAAATCTGAAGCTGGGGACATGACAGAAGTTACTCAGTTAAATGTGCTTAATTTCTGCTATAATTCAAATGGTTTCTTTATACAATTCTTAAATGGAAGGAAACATGTTTGTAGGGAATCATTTGGTATTCCTATCTTTCCACTTGCTCTGCTCCTCCGTGGTTGTCAAGGAATAAACAGACCCAGTTTCCATATCTGTAAAAATAGAAGATTTAAAAGCTACTTTTTATAAAACTAAGAGACTGACCATCCTAATAAATTTCTCCTCGATCTGTAAGCCTCCCTTCAGAATTACAAATGAAAAAAATGTCTTCAGAAAAAGTGGAAGGACAGCCAGGTTGCCTAGCTCTTCTTAGTTTTGACTTAAGGTGGTGAAAGTGGCTTTCCCAAGAAAATCTTATTTGTAAATCTGTTGCTGGCATGGCCAATTGATGTGAAGGACATGCAGCATTTTAAAACCAATGAAATGCATTTAAAAGAAAACTCTTTCATTATGGCATACAGTTGGCTGGGACCAGAAATACTAAATGAATAGGTGTTTTTTTTCACTTTCTTTGATGACTACATCAAAAATTTTATTTCTTCACATTCCAGAATAAAAGCTCTCTTATACTCATTTTTCAGGACCAGAAGGCTATAGCATTATCATCTCCCAATACTGATTGCATTTGAAATGAAGATACTTTAAGACTCAACTTTTATCCCAAATTATTTGGCTACAAATATTAATGGTCTTATATTCAGTCTTAGTGCTGGAAAGATTTCAGGACTTTCTTGACTTCCTAACATTGGGCAACCTTACCACTTTTTCCTGAGCATAAGGTTTGTCTTATAACACCAGAGTTGGGAAACTCAGAAAGAATACAATCACGCTGCTGCAATCTGTAGGTGACAACAGGTTTCAGTAATAAAGGTTTTATCCACTCTACATATTTAAGTTTCATGTGCTTTTTCTTCTGGATATGGTAGTTATCATTTTAAATGTTAGCTCTCTGGGTATTTTGCCCTCTATACAAATATTTTTTGCCTCCTTACCTACAGCACATGGCTCTCCATAATGATTTTTGCCAGTGCCCAAGTGCTAGGTAAGGCCAGGCAGTTTTCATTCTATTGATTGTCTGGGATGTACCATGATACCACTCTTTTAATTTCCTGCTTCTAATTCAGATTCTGTCTCTGGAACTCAGATGATGGATTTATCCAAACTCACAAAAGAATTTGTGAAGCACACGTTTGGGGAATGGAGTATATATTTTGAGTCTTCCCACTCACGTTCTCATAGGCAAGATGTTGCTGTGTCAGAAACATTTCAGAGTGAGGTAATTATCTGAAAGCTTTCGTGAGAAAAAACTTATTTTGAGAAAACAGACACCAACCCAATTCTGTCATTGCTGTTCTTTTTAGCAAAGTAATTGCATGTGACCCATAATATGAGTCTCTAAATAGAAATTTACATAAACATCATATAAATGTAAAGGTAATTGCTTTAGTCAGGTTGTAAGAACAAAATGTGCTCATCATTAACTTATTGCAGTCCTGAATGTACATTGTAAAGAATGAGTTATTAGACATTCTTCTGTCCTGAATATGGCAGAAGAATGCATGGCTGGAATGCTTTGTGTACCAACAACTTGTTCATACAGCCTAAAAAATGTATAGTGATAGTTAATGTTTATGCATTCAAATATGTCTATGTGTGAAATGGGTGATAAAGTGCCATAAAACCTGGCAGTTTGTGCAACTGCCACATTTCTGGTATGTAAATGTGAAGAAAATGAGACCTTGCAATTTCCTATGTCTTAGCATAAAATTATAAATAAAATCTTTATCCAAACCTAATAAGGGTACTAAACCATTGGGTTTTTTTGCCTTGAAGGAGTACCATATTATGATTTTTATTTTTATTATTTTTTGCCAGTCATGGGGCTTAAACTCAGGGACTGGGTACCATCCTTGGACACTTTTTGCTCAAGGCTTATGCTCTACTACTTGAGCGAGCTCTACTTCTAGCTTTTTCTGAGTATGTGGTACCAAAGAATCTAACTCAGGGCTTTGTACATGCTGGGCGAGTACTCTACCACTAGGCTATGCTCCTAGCCCCTAAATTATGATTTTTAAAATGATACTTAGAGTATCTCATTATTTTGTCTGTGGTTTCAGGTCTTTTTGTAAGAGTCTTCAATAAAGAATACGAATTAGAGCACAAGTAAGAAAGATTTTCTTAAAATAACCTAATAAATTATGTTAGCATATAGTATCACATATCACACAAGTACCTCATAAACAGGATTGTTAGAAAACAGGGATAGGAGAGAAAAGCTTAGATAATGGATGAAATTGCCACGAGACCATTCACTGTTTGAACAGGATCTCAACCTTTATGTTAATGGTTATTTCTGAATTGAGCAAAGCACAAACACATTGATGTAGAAGAAGGAGTCTCTAGCTCAAAATAAGCTTTAAATAGTCTGAGAAGAAATTCTGCAGTTCTCTACAACATTGCTAAGTGGAAACCATATGCACAAACTTCTTTTCTCACCTAAAAATCTGAAGGTCCTGAACTAAGCATTCTTTAAATTCTATTGTAATCCAATCTTCAAAAAGGACTTTAGGCTTTAAGTGAAACAGTATGTTTAAAGGTTAGGTTTTAAAAAATCAAATGCTATGCTAATTCTCTGGAATTATATCTGATTTTCTTTTTTCTGGTCCTGGGGCTTGAACTCAATGCCTAGGCACTATCCCTAAGCTTTTTTGAATCACAGCTAGTGCTCTACCACTTGAGCAACAGCTCCACTTCTGACCTTTTGGTGATTAATTGGAGATAAAAATCTCATGGACTTTTCCGCTCTCAGTGGCTTCTTTTCTTTTCTTTTCTTTTCTTTTTTTGCCAGTCCTGGGCTTGGGCTCAGGGCCTAAGCACTGTCCTGTGGTTTTCTCAAGGCTTGAGCTTCCACTTGAACCACAGCATCACTTCTAGCTTTTTTCTACGTATGTGGTACCGAGGAATTGAACCCAGGTCTTCGTGCATGCTAGGCAAGCACTCTACCACTAGGCCAAACAGCCCCTCACTGGCTTCTTTTTAACCCCTAATGCTCGGATCCCAGCCTGCTGAGAGTAGTTAGGATTACAGGCATGAGCCACCCGCAACCAGCATATCAGATATTCTTGTACAACAAAAAAAATAATTGTATGTACTTCATTTCATTTCATTTCAAGTTTTAGGTAATTATGTCTAAAACCTAATAATGATAGTAGAAATGATGATGATGTCTAATTGTCAAATATTATTACCACAATGGAAACGAGCCTTTCGGTATTGTAGTTTACGAATACACACCTATGATTAGGTGAACTACAACACAAGGCACACAGGTATCATCAGATGCACTGGAAATATTCCATCTGACTCTTTTCCCACAAGGTTTGTGGTTGGAAAGCCTCAAGTATGGGTATAGGTCACACAAAAAAGAAAGGTGAGAAGGACTGATGTTTATCAAAAAGGTCTTTAAGTGTGAAGCTGTAATTTACACCAAAAATTAGCTGGATTTGAAACAGAAACAAAAGGGAAGGATATGGTTCTTAGTATTTATTACAATATTATAGTTATATCTGATTCTTAAATCAAAACTGCATGTATCTGGTTGCTCATTCCTGATTAGTACAGACAATCCCCGGGTCATCCCTCCTGTGACTGGAAGGGTCATCTGTCATCCGGCCGGGCTGCTTCCAAGTGCAAGTTCATCACAAGGTAGGCCCTAAAAATAGACTTCTGTTGGAAGGGCTAGGCAGGGAGATATAGCTCCACAAATGACACAGCGACTCACAGAGATAGCAACTGAGCTGGAGGAGCAGGGAACACCCTTACCCTGTTCCACTTGCAGTATCCAGAGCAGAGCAGGAAGGGATTGTTTTGATGAGACAAAGTTATATAAAAGGAAAGAGAAGGGAGAGAAGACAGGGAGAGAAACAGGAGAAACAAGGAGCAGAGAGACAAAGAGGGGGGAAGAAGAGAGGAGGGAAACAGATTACTTTGGAGAAAGAGTGTTAAATGCTTCCATGCCAGGTGCTGCTAGAGGCTCATGTTTGTAATCCTAGCTACTCCATAGGACAAAAATCTAAGATCTTGTTATAAAACCATCCCAGGCAGAAAAGTCCTCAAGACTCTGTTTCCCAATTAAGGGAAAAAGTTGGAATAAAGATGAGGCTCAAGAGATGGAGAAGTAGCTATGAACCTAAAAGCTGAGCAAGAGTGTGAGGCCCTGAGTTCAAGCCCTGAACTTGCACACATATGCACACACACACACACACACACACACACACACACACACTGCTTCCAAGAGGCTAAAATGTGTAACTTTGGAGAAACTAATGTTCTTTGATCTGATAAGATCTGACCTGAGCGCAAGCAAGCTACACTACTGGGACTAGTTGATGTAGAGGGCAGACTACATTCAGTATAGGTTCAAACATGTTCCAGTCCTATAGCACATCACAAAAATGAAAATCTTTACTGGGCATTCTTTCTCAGTTCCCTCTTGTTGAATTGAGTCCAAGAAGCCACTCCAGATCTCTTTTGCTCTCATTTTCCTTCTATTATACCCTCTCCTGCATCTCCCTCTGGTCTGTATAAGTGTGGCCTTGAGGAAGGGCACTCACTAAAGTATAATTATTAAACCCATACTTTCATGTTGTCTGAGCATACTGGATACTTTCTGGGTCTATATTATATAGACTGGGCATAAATTAAAATTAAGGAAGGCTACCCACCTGTTTTTCACCTTTACCCTTTCTGCAGGATTTATGATATAATGGACATAAAAAATGTCCATTACATAAATCCTTCTCAAGGGTTAGGGTTTTTGTTAATCTGCCTGGTGTTTCTCCCCAGAATGGAAAGCTACTAGTAGATGGCATGAATTCAGTTTGGGTGGGGGTCTAGGGCTTGGTCAGTTGGTATGAAAGAGGTAGAACTGAGACCATGGACCTGGGCCTGGAGAGCCACTTGCATTTAGTATTTCATTTTCACTCAGAGTTGTTTTCCCAGAAAAATCATTTAGTTTGAGTAAACATGAAACCAGCCACTTGACTTTGGTGATAGCCTCTGAAGGAAAGAGCCTACTTCCCTGCCCATAGCACTGGTCCCCACCAGTCACTAGGGCTTAAAAGGGATCTTGGCAGGCAGAAGTGAGTTGGCTCCCTCTCCTCTGTAACCAATGCCCCCCCCCAAAAAAAAATCTGTGTCTACCCTAGCAATTGATTGCTGTGTTTGAATGGGAGAGAAAGCAAAACAGCAACAAATACACAAAAGGAACAACCAAAAGAAAAGTAACCTTAAAGCCGCCTGCTAGGTTTCTCTAAGATGACAATATACTGACTTTGACAACAACTTCTAGAGCTTAAAGCTTCCTCAAACTTTCAGTCCCAAGAACTAAGAAATATGGGTAAGAAAAAAGTGTCCTGATGGACCATGACTGTGTGTTGGGGTGTGTGTGTGTGTGTGTGTGTGTGTGTGTGTGTGTGTGTGTGTAGACACTGAGAAGAACGCTTCAGGTTCAATTCTCACTTCTCAGTTCTCACTTCTCCCACCTCATGGATCTCGTCCCGAGTGGTGCAGTACTCCAAGCTACAGGACAGGGCCTGTTCACACTCCTGAGCTTTGGCATGCCATGTCATGCTTTCCACCTCAAGGCCCTCCAGCAACAGCTGCAGGTTCTTTGCAGAAACATTAGAGCAATTCTAAAAGCAAAAGACACATGGGGATAACTAAAGGAGCCAAAGAAACTGCCATGAGATGAACACACCAGTTACCCTCACAATAATATGCCTGAATAACACTTTAACAAGTTATAGTATCCAAATGTATGTGGCCCTCAACGTATTTGAATATAATTATTTCAGAAAGAAGCCAAACACCTAACATTATGGGCCAGATATTTCCAGTCTCAAATCTCTAGTTTTGAAGACTTTCTCATCACACTCAACCCCTTAGAGACACCATTCATTATAATAATTTTTACTTCAAAAGGCATAAAATATGCATTAGAAACATTCTGCTTCTGTACTGTAATTTTCCCGTCAACTTGAATTTAACCTCAGGTTCATTATTCAAGTGCTCAATCTCTACCTCACACAGAGAGAAAAGGTCTAGGCCAGAAGAGGGCTGCAGAACAATTTACATTATTTGTGCAAAGGGGGACATCTTTCTTTTCTCTTTATAATATACATTTACCAGTATCATGAAAACCTTTTAAAAAGAAAGCTCTTTCCTGATAAAAGTCAATTCTACTAACAGCAACAAAATACTTGCATTTCTCTCCTGTGCTTAAAAAAATAAACTGAAAAAAAGAAAAAAACTGAAAAAATAAACTAAGTTTAGAGTGAACTGTAAGTTCACTGTATTACATATAGATGAGTGGATGTCTTAAATTAATTATAAAATAAAATTATTCCCTATGGTTTTATTACTATTCATAGTAATGTAATAAACTAATTTTTTCATTATTTAATTTTTTAATTGCATAATTTAGATTTTTTATAATTTTATCATATTGGTTACAAACTTTGATGACTATTATAGTTTTTACCTAACAGGCAACATGATTTAATTAAGAAGTATATGCTACCAAAGTGCACTAAGTTGTTAGAAAAATCAGCCCAGTTACAATGCAAAGAATTCAGTCATATTCAAAGATTATCTTTCTTATGTTGATATTACTAGGTAGATGTAAGTTTTTTAGTTACAACTCATCAACACAGACAAATGAAATGCATATCAGAAATATAAATGAATAAATTTCAAAACCTTTGATGTAATAAATATAATAATTTTTGTCCTCAAATTAGGAGGCTTAAAAAAATCAGAGCTTGTTCACAGGGAAGTGGATGAATCTAGAGCGAATCATGTTGAGTGAGATAAGTCAAGACCAAAGGAACAAAATGCGCATGGTATCCTTAATATGCGACTATTAAATCCAAACAGTACAAGAGCAATATTTGCATACCCAATGCTATGGACATGGTATTGGAAATATAAACACAGCTACATAGACATGAAAACTTATGACATAATGATTTATTACAGAGATTATTAATACAAACCCTCAGCTTAATTTTAATTATATTCTAAAATCTAAGTGCCAGTGATTGTATATAGAGATTCCCATCTTGAATACTTGTTTGTTTAACACATTATTTGAAATATGATGTAAAATCAATGTTAATAAATTCTTTAATAAAAAATCAGATCCTGGAATATTGTTTATAAACAGTTGATTTAAAAATGCTTTCTTTGAGGCTTTTCTCTTGAAATGTGTCCAGTGGCAGAGCCAAAAGCTAGTGCCCATAATTCTGGCTTGGGCAGAAAGATTGGGCTCCTCCAATTTGCATTTATATGGATAAGGGAGGCAGAATTTCTAGACTTCACATTTTTCGTCTTTAAAATGAAGGGACGGTCTACGTTAAGCTACTAGTCTTCCAGATCTGCAAAGGTAAAGCAACATTAATAGAAATACAATATAAGCCATAAACTATGGAAATTTCCAGCAGTCACACGAAAAAGTTCCAAAAGAGTGAAACTGCCAGTAGCTGATAATTCACACTTCTAGTTCTGAGTAAATAGCAAAAGGCCCAAAGTTTCAGTCCTAACATGGATGTGCGTGTGCGCGTGTGCGCGCACACACACACACACACACACACACACACACACACACACCAGTTAAATTAATCCCCCCAAAATAATTTAGTTAGCCATATGTCCAAATAACATCATTTTATAACATGTAAACAATATAAGAGTACTGGTAATTTTTACCTCAAATCTTTTAAATCTAGTGTATATTTTATACTTGGAGTAAATATTAGTTGTTGCTAAATTTCTATTAGAAAGCATTTGATCTATACTTTAATTTCTTAACAGTTACAGTTTCAAAAGATTATTTATGAAACTAAATATCCCCCAAATGTACTTAAAAGTTCTCCAGTAATGAGAGTAAGGGCCAACTTTAAATTATTTTAAGTTAAATAATGTCAAAAGCTTAGTTACCTAGTTGCATTAGATACATTTTCAAATGTAAAAGCCTGTATATGGGACTATATAAATTGATAATATACCAACATTTTGATTAATGTGAGACTAGATAAATGAAACAATATCTTTATATGTTTTTTTCTCCTTAAAATTTTTTGTCACAGGCCGAAGAAACTTACCACAGATAACTATCCTGCGTGATCTAATGTGTTTTAAAATTAAACATACCGCAGTCCTATCAGCAGCAAGGGATAGGTAGAACTTATGGTGGCGTAATATGCTTACAGGCCGCTGCACTGATGAGATGATGCCCGTGCCTAGGGAAAGGACCAGTCTATGGAGATGTTCTACATGTGCCTGCTTTTCCCGGGAGTGACTGAGGTATCTCCTGGTCTCCTGAGCATCACCCAGGTCATTCAGCTGCTCTAGAAACTCCACTTCTGTGGGTCTGATGAGATCTTCCAGCTGGAATTTAGAGAATTAACAATGAATTTGTATCTAATGTAAAAAGCATTCTGTAAAACTCCCTTTCTGTAACATTTTGTACGAGTGGTTGAAATGCTGCCAAGCCCATCCATAATTATTAGTATGAAGGGCAAATATACGTTACAGTGCTGCCTCGCTAAACAGGGTGACACTGATATGTCTGCATTTCCTGTTCTATGAAAGAACGAAAAAAATCCTTTTGGGTACTACCTTACATCTTCAGCAATATCTAGAGGATAGAATATAAAAATATCAATCCACTTCTAGTTTGTGTCAGTACAGGACAAAAGCTTTGATGTTATGGGGGAAAGAAACTAACAATGATAGATTATGTGATGTTAGTTACATATTGAACTTGATTTTCACACTCAGAGAGCTTGTTGAATTGATAAAGCAAAACATGTTACTTTTGTTAAAAAGAAATTAAAATTCATGATGTTAAATTTGCCATGTGTGTGATATAAATAATGAGAGCACTAGAATTTTTTTTCTTTGTCAGTTGTGTGGCTTAACTCAGGACCTGAGCACTGTCCCTTAGCTCTTTTACTCAAGGATAGCACTATACCTCTTTTAGTCATAGCTCCACTTCCAGTTTTCTGTTGGTTAATTGGTGATAAAAGCCTCATGGGAACTTTTCTGCCTGTAATGGCCTCCTGAATAGCTAGGATTAAAGGTGTGAGCAACCAGTACCTAGCACGGTAAAAATTTTGAAGAAAGGGAAAATCATTCCAAGTGAAGTAGGATTGTTAGAAGAGGGGCACTGCTTAGTAGAGAGAAGAGAGAAAGACATACCAAGAGATAGCGGCCTGAGAGTCAAGGGTTGAAGTTAGGAAAATGTGTGCTATTTTTGAGGGCATTCATCATAAATCTTACCTGATGCTTTACTTGGTGGAATTGGACTGTTTTGTGTAGAATTTCCTCATAGTCATGGATTCTTTCTGCTTGCTTCTGATGGAGCTGAATAAGGTCTGTCAGCTGTTGAGACTTCTCTTTCACAGGGGCCCCCCTGGCACTTAATGCTTCTGATTCCTTCATGATGAACTGAACCTCATCATGTAGTTGCTAAAAAAATGGAAACAATAGATTCTAGACATGCCTGCAATCCTAGATTCTCAAGAGGCTGAGATTTGAAAGCCCTGCTTGAAGCAAATCCTATAGCCAGCATATCTAAAAAAATGTTATATCTGGGCTGGTGTTTGGCCTAGTGGTAGAGTGCTTGCCTGGCATGCATGAAGACCCAGGTTCAGTTCCTTGGTACCACATACATAACAAAGCTAGAAGTGGTGCTGTGGCTCAAGTGGTAGAGTACTAGCCTTGAGGAAAGCCCAAGGACAGTGCCTGGGTGCTGAGTTAAAGCCCCAGGACTGGCAAAAAAATGTTATTTCCAGTTAACCAGCAAGTGGAATAGTGGCTCAAGCAGTAGAACATCAGCTTTGATCAAAAAAGCTAAGGGAAACATCAAGCCTTAGTATAAACACACACACACACACACACACACACACACACACACACACAAGTGCACACATGCACACAAAAACAGATTTTATAATTGGCAATCTGAAAATCTAGATAATGAATAATTTTTCCATTTGTTAATAAATACTTATTGTGAGCCTCTCCCAAATCTAGACATTATGCTTAATACTAGGGATATATTTATTAAATCATTGCCTTCTTTGATATTCATGAGTAATGCAAGAATAAATTATATATCAAAGAGAGGTAGTAAAATATTTTTAAATTATGAATTTCCATAGTACTCAAAATATTCTAACCATCTGTTAATAAATGTATGAAGTTGTATCCTGATAGTTAATAGACATTAGATTCTAGTATGATACTTAATACAGAGTAGAATAAGATGATATAAGACCCAGACCAATATAAAAATAAATCAGTACATGTACACTATCATGAAAAGGATGATCATAATGCAGCATCAGCTGGACAGCACAGTGGAGATGCAGCTTCAAGTGGTCATCCCATAATCTACAAATAGCCACTGAATGTTGGGAGGGATAACTGCCTTTTTTTCCAGCACTGATCACATATCCCAGATTTCAAATTTGAACTGACTCAGGGTGGACTGCTTAAAGAGGAGGCACCTGTGAAGTCAGGGGTGAAACTTGAATCAAAAACAAAAGCAATAAAAATGCTTTAGGCTAAGGAGATATTTTATTCAGAAGACTTATTTGCATAGGTCTTTAGATTCAAATCAGGCATGTGCACATTAAGTAGATACACATCACTCTGACAGAGGTAAACAAACATGGCAAAGCTTCCTGAATTTGGGAAACTTAACATAGTCTCAAACATGTACAATTAAAAATGCTGCATGAATATAGCACATTATAAACAATACATTCAATTGCCACTGTAAATTAGCATTGGACATTGGTGGATCAAACCTCTAATCCTAGATATTTAAGATCTGGAGGATCAGGGTTTGAGGCCATTCTAGTCAGAAAAGTTTGATAGACTCTGTCTTCAAAATGACCATCTAAAGGCAGGGTTGAAGATATGTCTCAAGTAGTAGAGCACCCACCTAACAAATGTGAGACCCTGAATTCAAACCTCTGTTCTACTAAAAATTATTAATTTAAATTTTTCTAATATAAAATACACTTAGGAATTTTTGTGTCCTAAATGTGTATCACTGCATGACAAAATCATGCAAGACAGCAATTTTTCAAAAGTGCATCTTAGGCAAGCAATGATCTTTTTAAAAATAAAAAATTCAGCAGACTATACAAATTACTTGGGTAAATTGTATCCAGTTTGAAAAAAATATTTTCATTCGCTCAAATCCATCAACCTGCTTCTTTACCTGAAATTGAGGTTTCATTTCATTCCATTTTTTCTGAGGATCTGAAATGGTCTGAAGGCTCCCTCCAAGGTCAAGTGCAGATACTGGCATAAGTACTTCCTGAAGAAGTTTTATGTTGTGAATAGTCTGAAAGAAATATTGAACAGTTATGGGTGCACTTTCCTTATCTGCAGCAAATATATTACAGCCATTTAAGAGATGACATGGTATGTCACTAGGCTTTTCAAGACTCCCCTAAATAATCACAATCTCCAGTGAGCTCTTGGTTCTGAACTATGAAAAGCTTTTCATTACTCTTAGTCTTCTTTCCCCTTGATCATCGCACTATATAACAAAATCCACCATTGTTTTTTTACCTTTTTGAAAGTTTATAATATAATGGCATCCATCTATTTACGTAATTGTGTCACCATTTACTACCTTCTCTCTGTACTTATCAAACAGCTGTTCACTCTGTTCCTGCTTCTCTGAGATTCCAGTGATATGAATTCTGCTTCTTGAGTCGGCACTTGAGTAAGTGTTATGACATGTACCTAAATTTTATTCCTTTGTAATGCTGAACAACAGTTCACATTCCTTTTTGCCCCCCAGCACTGGTATCTAAACCAGGGCCTCCCACACACTTAGCAAACACTCTGCCAACTGAGCTACCCACCCTGCCCATTCCCTTACCTTCCTAAGTCTCTCTTGGAATGCTCTCCACTGCTGTTTCACAGGCTGCCTTGCAGTGGCATTAAGGTGCCAGGCCATCCGAAGGTGGTTAAGTTCTTCTCGTTCAGCCTTCTGCTTTTCCATAGTGTTCCCCATTATGTGCACTTCAGTTTTTACATTTAGTATCTCATTTGCCTTTGCCTGTTAAATTAACAACCATTTAATAGCTTTTCTTTCCATGCAATGGTTTTCAGAGGCAAATACTTCATCACAGCCAAAGCAGAACATAGATTCTATTGCCTAAATTCTTTGTGCTGAAACGCAGAGTGAGATGTGCATCTCATAATCACTGTTCAGACATCAGACCTGAGATTTTTAAAGATTTAAGTGGTAGTTTGGGGCAACTAGAGTGGGAACTATTCCAAAGTATATTTTATCTACACTATCAATAAACTTAGGTAATCTTTCAAATATTATTAAAAGCAATTAAGAATATGATATATTCTATAATTTAATATTGACTAAAAATTGAAATGTGCCTGTCACAACTACAGTCAGAAGGACATAATGATGTAAATGAGGTATACCAAAGGTGAACTAGAGAAGCTAGTATTTTATCCATTCTAGAAGATTAAATAATTTGCCTGGGGTTTAGTTAGTAAACACAATGGTTATTTTACTCCTTTGTGGGTCATGGAAAGTATTGTGATAATCCAGTCTCCGTAGTTCACTGGATAACCCATTTTCCATTTATATTCATGCCTGACAAATGGTCTTCTGATATTTTTCTTTTCAGATACTAGGGTAACAGGAAAGCTGGTGCTGCAGAGAATTCTTTTTTATTATTCATCACTATAAACTCATAAAGTGGCATTTCCTCCTGCCAGAATTCTAGCCTAAATTGATTTCTCTAATCCTGATAATATTTAGATGAACTGTTTTTCTTTAAATTAAACCTGAAAATATTAGGTACAGAAATATAACCAAAACCAAAACACTCACCTGAATATGCCAGCTGGTGTTCTCCAAACCAAACTGCTTACCACATTTCAATGATATTGTTTTTACCATTGCATCACAATTTCTATCTCATGTATCACTAAATCAATGAAGTTATCTATATGTAGACATAAGCTTTTATCAATAAAGATGACTTTATTTATCATGATAATGGGAGAACCTTTAAAATAGTCAGACTTAAAGTCAGGTGCTGGCGGCTCATGTTTGTAAATCTAGCAACACAAGAAGCTAAGATCTGAGGATCCTGGTTTGAAAACAGCCAACCTAAACATTCTAAATAAGGATGACAGGGCTTCCGTTTCTGTGGATTCATGTAGTTGATCACAGAGTGATGCCTCTGCCTTAGAACAACTAGGAAAGCTGGATCTAATTCAGAAAATACCAAGATGAAGGAAGCACAGAGCTGTTGTGGCAACAAGAAGGAAAGTTATAGAAAGGAACAATAGAAATTTTGGTGTGTGTTTCTCAGCTTGAAAACCAGTACAATAAGTAATCATTAATGAAATATATTGTGTTTTGATAAGAATGTCTTGACCATTAGTAATCAGCTTGATCTAGGTCAAATAATATTTATTTAGTAGATAGAATGCTAAGTATACAGGTCTTTTATTTTTTATTTTTTCATAAGTTTGAGAAAAGCTCTCTTTATAGACTTAATAAAAAGATTATGAAGTAATGATTGAATTAATATATTATTGGGTTCATTAATCGCTGTTTAAAATCTGGCTAATCAGCTGATTACTTTGTGAATTGAATTGTTAATTTGTATTTTGGATATTTTTATTAGAGAACTAATTATAGATGTACAAGGCTTATCTGTCAAATCTGCAGATTAAACCCAAGAGACATAGCTGATAGAGTAGATAGAGCCAAATTAGATTAACAGGATGGAATCGTGTGTGCAGGCCAAATGAAACCAAGTAAGTATACAGCTTCCATTTATATGAGAATGATAAGTGACTGATACGGATATAAATATGGATGAAGTATGACTTGGCTGAAGCTATAAAAAGCAAAAAAATCTTTTTGAATTTTGCTAAGTTGGCCGGGTCAAATTATTGTTAAAAATATGAGTATTACCTCAAGTTTCATTAGTCAAAGATAATGCCCATGCTGTGCATAGTGGCTTATGCAGTTCTAGGCTCCCCAGTACAAAGGAGTTTGCGTGAACAGGTATCAGCAGAAAAAGTTAGGTTTGATAGCACATACTTGTCATCCTAGTCATGGCAAGCAGTGTAAATAGGAGTAGAATCCAATTAAAAAGTATGACCCTGTCTCAAAACTAATCAGAGCTAAAAGAATTGGATGTGTGGCTCCCGGAGTAGATTGTCTGCTTAGCAAGACTGAAACCCTGAGTTCAACTCCACTACTACACAGTAAATGAATGAATGTAGGAGGAGAGAAGAAAGAAAGGAAGCAAGGAAGGAAGGAAGACAGGAAAGGAGGAAAGAAGGATGGAGACAGATTTACTCTAGGATGCTTTTCTTCACATTTTGGTTTTACTTTATGAAAAATTTGAACAGGTGGTAGAAAACTGGCAAGTGAGGTCAGGACGGAGTGAGAATCTACATCAGAAGTGATAGATTTTGTGTGTGTGTGTGTGTGTGTGTGTGTGTGTGTGTGTGTGTGTGTGTGTTTAGCTGTACAAAAAAACTATATTGGATAGACATAGCAATTATTTTTAAGTTTAGGACTTTCATATGTAATAGAAATTAAATATGAGTAAGATTTTTGTCCCAGTGTATCTACAAAAGGTTAAAAATATATATGAGGATATTTTTATTTAACATTTTTTTAAAAAAAGGCTTCCTAGCAGCTGGTATATGTCATAGTAATGGTTTCTATTTTTGTGTGTGTGCCAATACTGGGCCTTGAACTCAGAGCCTTTTGTTCTCACTAAGCTTTTTGGCTCATAGCTGATGCTTTGCCACTTGAACTATTAACTTCTATTCAAGCATTTTACTAGTTAATTGGAGATAAAAAGTCTTTTAGATTTTTCTGCCCAAGCTATCTTAGAACTGAAATCCTTATATTTCAGCCTCCTGAGTAGCTAGGACTATAGGCGTGAGACACGAGGGCCTAGCTGTAATGAACAGTTTCATTAGGAAGATATGTGAGATAAGAATAGACAAATAAGCCATCTTTTTCTGTCAGTCATGGGACTTGAACTCTGGTCCTGGGTGCTGTCCCTGAGCTCTTCAGCTCAAGGCCACTGTTCTACTTCATGAGCCACAGCAGCCCCACTTCGGGTTTTCTAGTGGTTAATTGGAGATAAGAATTGCATGGTCATTAGTGTTAGGGATGGCTTTGAACTAAAATCCTCAGATTTCAGCCTCCTGAGTAGTTAGATTACAGGTGTGAGGCTCCATGCCCAGTTCAAATCAGCCATCTGTAAACAATTTGTACAGAGAGCTTTAAATGGGTCACAGGTGGACATAAGAGTTTGAGTTATTTTGCCTTGACAGAAATTAGGAAAGTAACAACTTTTCCAATAGCCTCAAAGAAAATAAAATACTTAGGAATTAACTTAACAGAGAATGTAAAAAACTTTATTATGAAAACTTTAAAAACCTGAAAAAGGAATTAAAGCAGAAGTGGGGAAGTGGAAAACCTTCCATGCTCCTGGATTGAAAGAGTTAACATCATGAAAATGACAATCTTTTTTTTTTTGGTAAGATTTCTTTTTTTGGTAAGATTTGATAAGGGTCTGTCCATTTTGTTAATTTTTTCAAAGAACCAACTCCTTGTTTTGTTGATTTTTTCTATATTTTTTTTGACTCCAGTTCTGCTTTGATTTTGATAATTTGCTTCCTTCTACTGGTTTGTTGCTCTTTTTGCAAGAGCTTAAGGGGGGACATTAAATTGTTGGTTTGTGATTGAGAATGGTAATATCACAACAGAAATTACCAAGATCCAGAGCATTATGAGGGACTACTTTTCAAACTTTTATGCAAACAAATTTGAGAATCTAGAAGAAATGGATGTATTTCTAGCCAATATTATCATACCCACTCTGAACCAAGAAGACCTAATCCAACTAAACAGGCCTATTTCAAGCACTGAAACAGAAATGGCAATAAGAGACCTTCCATCCAAGAAAAGCCCAGGGTCAGATGGATTCACAGCTGAGTTCTATAAGTTCTTCAAAGCAGAGCTCACACCAATACTCCTCAAGCTCTTCAACAAAATTGAAAAGGAAAGCTCTTTGACAAACTCATTCTACGAAGCCACTAAAACCCTCATCCCAAAACCAGACAGAGATTCATCAAAGAAAGAGAACTATAGATCCATTTCATTGATGAATATTGATGCAAAACTTCTCAACAAAATACTGGCCAACCAACTTCAGCAGCTCATCAAAAAAAATTATATACTATGATCAAACAGGATTCATCACAGGGAGGCAAAGCTGGTTGGTTCAACATACACAAATCAATTAATATAATTCAACACATCAACAGGAGCAAGGACAAGACTCACAGAATTGTCTCAATAGATGCAGAAAAGGCATTTGACAAGATCCAACACCCCTTTATGCTAAAAGCTCTGGAGAAACTAGGAATCCATGGAGCAATCCTCAGCATATTAAAGGCTGTGTATGACAAACACACAGTTAGCATTATACTTAATAGTGAAAAGCTAAAGCCATTCCCTCTAAAATCAGGAATGAGACAAGGATGCCCACTCTCTCCAATCCTCTTTAACATCGTATTAGAATTCCTAGCCAGAGCAATAAGACAAGAAGCAAGCATAAAGGGGATCTAAATAGAGAAAGAGGTAATGAAACTTTCCCTCTTTGCAGATGACATGATTCTGTATTTAAAGAACACTATATGTAAGGACCTCCAGGATAAGGAAACAAAAGCCATATGAGTGACTGTTGTCCTTAATGCACTATGTTATCTCTCATCTCTTTTGCTATCCATTGGTTAGGTCATATTGTTACAATTTCTCACCCTGTTATCTGATATATTTTATATGTGCTTAATAGGTTATTTGAAATTGGATAGGGAAGGGGGGAAATCAAGATAAGCAGGGGGGAGGGTGGGAGGGAAATGGGGACCATGTCATGAGAAAGGGTATCAATGTTTGTGAAGTTATGCACCTTCTATCTGATGAATATAAACCCTTCTCTTAATTATAATAAAAAGTTTGAAAAAAAAATGAACCCTATAGACTCCACTCCCAAGCTGCTTGAGCTGATTCAAATCTTTGGCAAGATAGCAGGGTATAAAATTAACCTGCAAAAATCAACCTCATACCTCCAGGAGAAGGAAACAAAAGTCATATAATGAGTGACTTTTGTCCTTAATATATTATGTTATCTCTCATCTCTTTTGCTGTCCCTTAGTTATCTCATATTGCTACAATATTTCACCTAGTTATCTGATATATTTTATATGTGTTAATTGGTTATTTGAAATTGGATAGGGAAGGGGGGACATCAAGATAAGCAGAGGAGGGAAATGGGGACCATGTCATGAGAAAGGGTATCAATGTTTGTGAAGTTATGCACCATCTGGTGAATATAATGTAACCATTCTATTAACCACAATAAAAAATATAAATAAAAAAATCAACTGCCTTCTTCTACAAGAGGAAGGAGGCAACAATCAGGAAAGCAACCCCTTTTGCAATAGGCTCAAAGAAAATAAAGTACCTAGGAATTAACTTAACTAAGAATGTAAAAGACTTTTTGATGAAAATTTTAAAACCCTGAAAAAGGAAATTAAAGCAGAACTGAGGAAATGGATAAACCTCCCATGCTCCTGGATTGGAAGAATTAACATCGTGAAAATGACAATCTTGCCAAGGGCTATCTACAAATTCAACGCAATTCCCATCAATACCCCAATGTCATTCTTTAAAAAAATAGAAGAGGCAGGGAAATGGGTACCAAGACATGTGAAAGGGTATCAATGTATGTGAATTAATGCACCTTCTATCTGGCAAATATCATGTAACCCTTTTACTAATTACAATAAAAAAAGAACATTAAAAAAAATAGAAGAGGCAATCCAAAATTTCATATGGAATAATAAAAGATCCCATATAGCAAAAACACTCCTTAGCACAAAAACAGCACAGGAGTAATTTCAATACCAAACTTTATACTCTATTACAGAGATATAGTGATCAAAACAGCTTGCTACTGGCACAAGAATAGGCCCATAGACCAATGGAATAGAACTAAGGATTCAGATATTAACCCACAGGCCTATGGCCACCTAATCTTTGATAAGGGAGCCCAAAAAATAGAATGGAAGAAAGACAGCCTCTTCAACAAGTGGTGCTGGCAGAACTGGTTAAGCACCTACAGAAAACTAAAGTTGGATCCTTTTTTGTCAACCTGCACCAGGATTAACTCCAAATGGATCAAAGACCTCGAGGTAAAAGAAGATGCACTGAAAACTTTACAAGAAAGAATATGAGATACACTACTTCTCCTTGGCACAGGTCGAAACTTCCTTAATAAGGACGAAGAAACACAACAAATCAGAGAAAGGCTGGATAAGCGGTATTGTATTAAACTGCAGAGCTTCTGTAAGGCAAAGGACATAGCTAGGAAATTAACTAGAAGTCCTACAGAGTGGGAGAAGATCTTCATTAACCATACAACAGACAAAGGCCTCATATCTAAAATATATCAACAGCTCAAAAAATTGAATCACTCCAAAACTAATCTCCAAAATAACAACCATCCCATTAAAAGATGGGCCAAAGACTTCAAGAGAGTCTTCTCTGAAGAAGAAACAAAAATGGCCTATAGACACATGAAGAAATGCTCAACATCTCTGGCCATAAAAGAAATGCAAATCAAAACATCTCTAAGATTCCACCTCACTCCAGTTAGAATGGCCATGATCAAGAAATCTAATAACAACAGATGCTGGAGGGGATGTGGCCAGGAGGGATCACTACTACACTGTTGGTGGGAGTGCAAACTCCTTCAACCACTATGGAAAGCAGTATGGCAGTTCCTCAAAAGACTAAACATAGAGCTCCCCTATGACCCAGCAATTCCACTACTTGGCATTTACCCAACCATCCAGAAACTAGGGCATACTAAATCCACTAGCACAGTGATGTTCATTGCAGCACTATTTACCATAGCAAAGAGATGGAACCAACCCAGATGTCCCTCAGTTGATGAGTGGATCAACAAGATGTGGTATTTATACACAATGGAATTCTATGCTGCTGTTAGAAAAAACCACATTGTCCTGTTTGTGAGGAAATGGAAAGACTTAGAAAAAATCATATTAAGTGAAGTAAGTCAGACTCAAAGGAACATAGGCTCAATGGTTTCCCTCATTTTTTTATAATCAGTAGAAACCTTGGGCTCTCCTAGCAGAGATTTACAATAGAACAAAACCTAGATACATAAGGCCAGATAGTATGGCTAAATAAAAGGACCTCTAGGATATAGAAACAAAAGCCATATAACAAGTGGTTGTTGTTCTTAATATACTATTTTATCTTTCATCCCTTTTGCTGTCCTTTGGTGATCTCATATTGTTACATATTTCACCTTGTCTGATATATTGGATATATGTGTATTTGGTTATTTGAAATTGAATAGGGGAGGGTGGAAAATAAGTTGAGGGATGGGGACAGGGGGAGGGAAATATGGCCCAAGACATGAGAAAGATTATCAATGTATATGAAGTAATGCATCCTCTCTCTGGTAAATATAATGTAGCCCTTCTATTAATTATAATAAAAATATATGTAAAAAAGCCTTGCTAAAATAAAGTGAAAGTCTTCAGTGGGAAGATTTTTCCTAGAAGTTGTCTTTCATCACTAGAAATTTTGCGTAGGCCTTGACACATGCTCATAATTCAATGCTGCCTTTGAACTAGAACTGTCCTTTCTTTTTGTTATTTAGTCTAGTATTTTTGTTAAAAATTTACATGAGCTTGGAAACCCAGAAAGTATATAACTGTTGGGCTTTAGGAGTGGTTTATGTTGAATGAAGCTAATAGGATCTACCTAAGCTAGCATGGCTGATTGTTGGATGAACTTCTGAGATTATGGATTCACTATAAGTTATCCTTACCGCAGGTATGATACATTCCATGTGATTCTTACCATATTTATTAAGTTAATGAACTCATGCCCTAAATCTTGGGTTAAAAAACTCTTCTTCAAAAATAGCTGCCATTCCTTATCAGTTGAGTCAGGCCAATTCTTGGATTTAGCATCATTCTCATCTTTCTGGGGGATTTCATTGCGATAAAACTTCTTTAGGCTCTGAAAGAGCTCCTCTGCCTAAAATATAAGAAGATAAATGAGAGTTAAGTACACTCAAGAATATATTTTAAATTAAAAAGACATGAGATTTCAATAGTTTTGAGACGTTAAAATTAGACATTTGATTCTAGTAGAAGTTATATAAAGTTAAATTGAATGGTATTTTTCAGAATTCTCTATGTGGGAGAGGGAAATGGAGACCAAAACCTGAGAAGGGATATTAGTGTGTGTGAGGTAATACACCTTCTATCTGGCAAATATAACTGTAACTCCTCTATTAATTACAATAAAAGTGTACAAAAAACAAAATGAATTCTCTATGTAATTACTGAATGTTGCCAATTTACTGAAAAGCCATGAAAATCTCAGTTGTTGACAGACAAGATCACAGTTGGTTAGCTGAATTTTCAAGTTTATTGTCCATAAGAACTACGTATTGTAGCCCAACTTATATTTATATTATATATTTCTATAACTTTATGTATTTAATTATTTTATGCAATATAGGACAAGTTCTATCAAAGAACAGATGTTAATGTTTAAAACTGAATTAAATATCTCCAAAGAAAAATACATACAGAATCAAGAAAAACAAATCAGAAAAAAATATGAGTCAGTGAAAGATTATTAGCATATCTGACTCAAAAGGGCATACATAATTACTAATTCTCTGTGTATGTATTAGTATTAAATTCCTAATCTAATCTTATTATGCTATATTACTCTACAATTGTGAAACTACATTTTCTTGTTTGCTAACCAGTGTAAACATGAGTAGATTCTTTTAAATTACAGAGAGTTTATAGAAATCAAATCACAACTATAGACTAACAACTAATTTATTGATGTAGAAATAGCACAAACTGTTTGACACAAATTTTGTGCATTTGAATAATTTTTAATAGCTCAGTCTAGAGAAGCTTGTAACTAGTAAAATGACTAAAAATAAGAAACTTGAGTAAAATACTGATTTTAAAAATATTAATATCATCCTTACTTTAAATGATCTTACTAGGGGAATCTGTAAATAGCATGGAGAATAGAGGTTCTTTCTTAATTACCATATTCCACTTATTCATATCTATACATTTTGCTGAGTCTTGCTCCCTGAACTCTGAATGATCTTTCCTCAATTTTCTGCTCCAATTTATCCTCAATTAGCCATTAACATGCTATGTTTTCCATGGGGTCTTCTCAGATTCCCCTGAAAGAGCAACATTTATTTCTATGTATACCCAAAGATCATTCTGGAAGAAAGAGACCAATAAGCAGATTGTTACAACACAAAAATGTCTTAAAGAAAAAAAATGTCTTTGGTGAGAATGGTACAATTCAGATACAACTGTAGACTAATCCAAAAGGAAGTAATGGAAGTGGCAAATTAGAAAAACAAGAAGATAGTTGCTAGAGTTAGATTTTAAAAGATGTAGGAGTATAGATGGAGGGAGTGATCACTGATCAGGAATGGGGTGTCACTTTATTGCAGCCAGATGAGGATGGGTAATCCAGGCCAATAGATTTGGAAATATAAGGAAGTCAAGCCAGCGAGTCTCAAGGACCTCATTTCATTAAGAGATTTGTGGTGAAGACTTCAGCTGAGATTTAAGGATGGAAACTGGGTCAGATGCTTGAAAATCACTACTGATAGAGGCTAACTAGGGAGCATATGGAGGGCTCAGAGGAGATGGAGATCCGTAAGTGTGGATCTCCAAATCAGCACATTGTATGATTTTTCTCCATGAGCATCTGGAAGCTTGGAAAGAGAAGCTAAGTAAAGTGTTGGACTGAGTGAGTGTTGGTAGTTGGCAGGATTAGTTTCCATGGAGGGCAGGGAGTAGAGGGGATAGATTGTGAAATGGGAATAAGTGAAGAGCTGATGAAGCAAAAAGGGCATGCCAGAGGATATGGGAGTGATAACATGCCAGGATTAGAAGAATAGGAGGCTCTGCCAGGTAGGAAAACAGACTTGGTGAAGGCTGGTAAGCTAAGCACACGAGGAGAGTGTTGTTTACAAAGCTGAAGTTCCAGCCCTATGGAGTCCAGAGTGGGCCAGGGAAGTGGATGCCCAATGAAATGCCAAGTAGGAACTTTTTTTGCAACAATGATACAGAAAGCCAGCACTTCTTCACAGCTTTTACATTGTTTCTAGTCCCCAATAGAAATATTCAACTACAGAGAATCTTACCAGGACCATTAGAGTTCAGGGCAAAGGAAAAGAAAACAAAAAATGACTGATGATTGATGGAATTTGTAGAAAGTGCACAGTAAGAGCCTGAGATTCCAGGGGCTGGTCATGGCAAGAATTTAGATTAGACAGAGCAGGGGGGGGGGGGTAGGAGGTAGTGGGGAAAAAGAAATCAAACATACCACCCAACTTACATTGATAGTCTCATTGAATGAGGATGTAGCTGTCACCAAACAATTGCCCATCTCTCAGACTAGGCCAGCATCCATCACCCTGACTGTGGGGCATGCTGGGATCAGGGTTAAATAGGGCCCTAAATTCCTTTTTGATTACTGATTGCTATCTTCAAGAAATTAAGTGAAGTAAGCCAGACCCAAAGGAACATAGCTCCATGGTTTCCCTCATTTGTAATAATTAGTACACATCTAGGACTCTCCTAGCAGAGGATTACAATAGCTCCAAACCTAGGTACATAAGATCATATAGGATGAGGCTAAATGAAAGGATCTCCAGGATATGGAAACAAGAGCTTTAACTTGTGTGATTGTTGTTCTTAATGCACTATGTTATTTCTTTTCTCCTTTTTCCCCCTTATGGTTAATCTCATGTGGTTACTGTATCTGACTCTCTTACTTGGTATATTGTATATATTTTTAGTTTTTTATTTGAAATAGGAAAGGGAAGGGAAAAATAAGATGATTGGGACGTGCTGGGGGAAAGAAATGGGGACAAAAACATGAGAAAGTGTATCAATGTGTGAGAGTAATGCACTCACTACCCTCTATACATTACTATGCCAACAATAAAGAAAAGAAAGAAATTGATTTTTAGCTGAGCACCAGAGGCTCACACCTGTAATCCTAGCTAATCAGAAGGCTGAGATCTGAAGATTTCAGTTCAAAGCTAGCCCAGGCAGGAAAGTTCATGAGACTCTCATCCTAATTTCATACCTTGAGCTGTAGCTCAAGGGATGGAGCAGTAGCCTTGGGAAAATTGCCCAGGGACAGGACCCATGAATTCAAGCTCCAAGTCAGGCACCAAAAAGAATGAGACAGGCCAGGAAGGGGAGAGAGTGAGGGAGGAGGAGAGAGAGAGAGACAGAGAGAGACAGAGAGGGAGAGAGAGAGAGAGAGAGAGAGAGAGAGAGAGAGAGAGAGAGAGAGAGAGAGAGAGAGAGAGAGAGAGAGAGAGAGAGAGAGAGAGAGAACAAAGGAAGGAAGGAAGGAAGGAAGGAAGGAAGGAAGGAAGGAAGGAAGGAAGGAAGGAGAAAAAGAAATTGATCTTTGAGAAGAAAAAATCCTAGTGTGAATAACAGAGGTTATTTCCCATAGCTTTTCAAAGTAAGTAAAGTTTCAGAGAAAGTTTAGAGAAGTAATTTTATAAAAGGCATTAAAAAAGAGGTGAAACCTTGAACCAAGTCTGTATTTTTCAATTTTGGGTATTTGTATAAATACTAATTTCTTAATGGTTTAGAGGAGAACATTCTCAGATAATTCTGTTTGATGGTGAAGTTATTGAAAGTATTTTAGACATATATCTATACATATAATTTTTGTAACATTTACATTGTACATTTATCTATACATTTGTATTATTTTTTAATTTTTTTGCCAGTCCTGGGTTTGAGCTCAAGGCCTGAGCACTGTCCTTGGACTTTCTCAAGGCTAGAGCTCTATCACTTGAGCCTCAGCACCACTTTTGGCTTTTTTCTGTGTATGTGGCACTGAGAAATCAAACCCGGGTCTTTGTGCATACTAGGCAAGCACTCTACCACTAAGCCAAACTCCCAGCCCAATCGTATTATTTTTAGTGAGACAACTTATTCTTTGTGTGGTGTCTTGGGGAACAAAGCATCTAAAAGTGAGGGCATGTACCAGATATAAGAATTCTATGGAACTTTCTACCCAGAAAGGAGGGTTTATTTCCCACAAAAAGCAAGATTACCAGAGGCCACCATACCATACCTCTTCTGAAGACTTCAGAAATGCCACATAAATCTGAAAGACTTGTGTCCTGAAGTTGATACCTTGGCCAAGTATACGTAATTCTTCCTCTAGCCATTTAGCTTTAAAAGAAAGTGATGGCGCTCCATCCATTTCAAATTCATTTTTCTCTGTCAGAATTTTTCTAGCTGTTTCTAAGGCATGTGCTGTGTCCTAGGAAAGTGAGATGCATGAGGTCAGCCGCTGACAGGAGCGTCATGTACATTCACACTTCATTACCCTCCTGCACATTCATCTATTACCGGTCCTAATTGAATTGGACTAAGAATTTCCTTAATAAAAGAAAGGCATACTTTGAACACACCATAAAGAAAAAAAATGCCTTTGAAAACAAAGTATTCAATGTACATATGTGAGAATGGAACGAGGTAACAGACGTGATGAGGGGTTGAGAGATAGGAGAGAACGAAGGAAAGGGTCACATCAATCAAGTTGCTTTACACTCAGAAATGATTTTGAATTAAAGCTTCTTTGTTCCTTTGTTTATTCAAGATAATAAAGACAATTTTTTTAAAAAAAGTGAAAACCGTCTCAACTCCTGGTGTTCTGTCAGCTATACTTCCTATTTCTTGTGTCACAAATACAAGAAAGATTGTTTAGTGCACAAAAGAGTCTAAAGTAAAAAACAGCAGGAATGTTTTAAATGATTGTGCATATGAATTGCTTTATGAGACTGAACACTAGCTTTAATAAACTCTTAAACTCATTTTGGCCAGACATTCATGGCTCATGCCTATCAGTTACTCAGTAGGCTGAGATCTGAGTACTTCAATTCCAACCCAAGTAAGAAAGCCCAGGAGATTCCCATCTCCAATTAACCAGCAAAAAGCCAGAAGTAGAGTTTTTGTTTTACTAATGTTGGCTCAATCAAGTGCTGGTCTTGAGTAAGATACCTGATTGCCCAGGCCCTGAGTTCAAGCCCCAGTACTCATACCTAGAAACACAGACACACACAGACACAGACACTCCCCATTCATAAACACATACACATGACAGGCACATAAATTTAACTGATTTTGTTATAGACAATAAGGAAAATCTGCAAACTATGTCAACCCATCTTTGGTCTTGAACTTGGAGCTTGGACACTGTCACTGAGCATTTTTTTTTTCACTCAAGGTTAGCCATAGCTCCACTTCTGGCTTTTTGTAATTTATTGGAGAGAATTGTCTCAGACTTTCCTTCTCAAGCTGGCTTTGAACCATGATCCTCAGATCTCAGCCTTCTGAGTAGCTAGGATTTTAGATATGAGCCACCAGTGAACCGCCCACTCACTTTTAATTCATTTTAAAATCACATATTTTAACTCTAGAAAACAGTGTTTGAAATTGTCCAATCTTTTTTTTATATATAGTCTATTGAGAAGATGTTTCAATGACAGGATAGAAAATGTTTTATACCATGCTAACTAAACCAAGAGTCAGTGAATTTGACCAGCACAAGGAGGTGCCCCTCTTGTTATCATCTGAGTGCTATTTCTGGCTTGGAAACTATAATGACTAATTGAATGGATGAGTACGAATGGTAGGCAATATACATATTATCAGTCAATGATGGCGTCCATATAAAAGGGTATAGAAATCCCTTATGATTCTAATGGAGCTGGAAACTTTCTATTGATTAGTGATTCACTTGCCACCATAGGGTCATATTTTCACAAACAGCAAAAAACTGGCTGAGGTTCAGTGTGTGTGTGTGTGTGTGTGTGTGTGTGTGTGTGTGTGTGTTCTCTATCTAGATAAAAATGAGTTACAGAAGCTCACAGATGGACTTCGAAACCCAAAGGCTTATTGCTTTGGGACTTAAGATCTAGAGGCTTCTAACTCCAAGCTTTCAAAGCCAGAGGACCATTGCTCCACATTTTCAATGCAGAGGGTTACTGCTCTGGACACCCAGTGGTCAGTTACAACTTGTGAGCTTTAGGATTTAAAACCCTTTATTCCTTAAACCTTGATGGCTCTGTTAAATGCTTCTAGCCAGTGAGGCTTTGGCTCCTAACTCTGCTCTTCATAGCCTCTGAGCTTCTCAGTCCTTCTACCTTTCCTGGCTTTGCACAGATGTCTCAGCCACTTGCAGATTCTGTCCTAAGTCACTCTCTCTGCTTTTGTTGCCTCCTAGGGTTACAATTCAGAGCTTCCGGTGTGTCAGCGCCCCTAGATCTCAGAGGCTCTCTGAAATGTTCAGCTTTCTCTTGATGTTACAGACTTGATAAGGTATAGGGACCTTAGCTCCTATGACTGTGGAACTTTTCAGTTCAGCATGTGTGTATGTGTGCACATGTGTGCTCACAAATGAGCCTTGTACAAAATCACAAATAATCTTAGAGAAGTGTTCTCTTTGCCTCCTCTAGGTATCTCCAAAAGCAGCTCCTCGCATTGCCCAGGTAAATAAAAGAAGCCCAATTAGTTATTTAACACTAGGTTGTAAACTACCATTAATTACATAATTTAGACACACTAATTTATACTTTAAATTCTTAAGGATTGTTTTATAGATATGAAACATTAAAAATCATAGCTATAATAATAGTTATTATTTTGCTTACCTTCGTTTGGATATCTAGATCTAGATATTTATTCAAAATCTTCTCTGATTCAGAAAGGCTGGAACTAATAGCCATTGCACTGGAAAGTACAGGACCGATTTTCTGAATTGATATTTCTACCTTTAATAAAAATACATTACAAAGTCTTCAGTGAAATGGAATTATTTAAGAAGAAAAAGGGGATGGGGAGGAGGTGGGAGGTTATGGGAGCTGAACCTGACCCAAGTATATATATGCAAAATGTCAAAATGAAGCTCATTGTTTGCCTATTAAATACACAGTACTAAAAAGTAACAATAAGCCTGGAATATGGCCTAGTGATAGAGTGCTTGCCTAACATGCATGAAGCCCTGGGTTCAATTCCTCTGTGCTACATACACAGAAAAATCCAAGTGGTACTGTGGCTCAAGAGGTAGAGTACTAGCTTTGAGCAAAAGTGCTCAAGGACATTGCCCAGGCTCTTTTTTTTTTTTTTTTGCCAGTTGTGGGGCTTGAGCTCAGGGCCTGAGCACTGTCCTTGGGCTTTCTCAAGGCTAGAGCTCTACCACTTGAGCCTCAGCACCACTTCCGGCTTTTTTCTATGTATGTGGTACCGAGGAATTGAACCCGAGTCTTCATGCATGCTAGGCAAGCACTTTAACCACTAGGCCAAACTCCCGGCCCCAGTGCCCAGGCTCTTAGTTCAAGCCCCAGGACTAGCCAAAATAAAAGTACCACTACATAAAGACACATATTGCAGTCATAATAGATAGTTAATGAGCGGTAGTGAACTAAAACTGTCTTGTCCAACTGCAAAATGTGGAACGTAAATACCTCAACCAACACATCCCTACTCTCCCTCCACACACCCCCTCCTTCCACTGTTGGCACACCATCACTGAGCCCAAAATTAGAAGGTTATGTTTCATTTCGTTGTACAGCTACCTTCCTTAGGAATCCCTCCACAGAAGCTGCTAATTTCTGCTTTTTAAGAGCAAATTCTTTGTGTGCTGAGCACTGTTCCATCAGGTAATCCACCCGTCTCTCAATGCATTCCATCGTCTCACGGATGCCAATCATCTGCGGGCTGAATGCAACAAGCTAGTGGTTACTTTTCTTGACTTTGACATAGAGACCGCAGGAACAGGGAACATTTGAAAACAGAACTGCTCCTTTCCTGTGAGATATGATTTGGTGAAAGTGAAGTTAAAGAGTTATACTAGTATAGCGGATATGAAAGCCAAATTATATCCCTTTGTGTTCAGTCAGTCCTCAGGGAGAAAATAAATTATGAGTTTGGGGGAGAGGGGGTAACAGACTTGATGCTCTTTTTTTTAAAGGTTTACTTTTTAATATTGCCCTACAACAGTTTGGAGAAACTTATGGCAAAAGGCATAGTATGCTTGCCAAGATTTTCCTAAGGGTATTATTTAAAAGCTTCATTTATCTAAAGATGCTCTTTCAATAGAAATGTGAATCAGCCAATTAACAAAGCATTTGCTAATTGGATAGGTGAAATATTTATGTAACACTAGGGCCCCTGTTCTCAGTGCTTGTGAAGACTCAATGCCATATTCATTAGATGAAAACTGACTCGTTCCCAAACTTTAGATGTTTACACATACCTATGAATGCAAAGGAAATCAAGAATCCATGATGTGTAGGGTTTGGGGATTCAGACTCTCAGACTCTAGCCTGAAGTCAGTGTAGCATTTCCACTTCCTCCTAAATTTTCCTCCTTCCAAATCTCTCCATAGTGTTTTTCTACAGGTTTGTAAAAACATTTACATTGAAATCAGCCTTCTCTTTTGCTATTAAAATAAGCTCTTTCTAATCTAAAATTATGTCATATAACTGTATAGTGCCATGAGCAATGTGGATTCTGGCTTGTTCTTCTCAGTACTTTGTATGTAATCTTAATAATTGCTACTATTTAGTACATTTTTGCAACAATCATGTTTTTTTGGTCAGAATACTAGAGTACTTAAGATAATATTGTGAAGTGTCAGTAGTTCAGATTTGTAGCCCATGAAAAGGTTAGAGGTAAAAGAATTATCTTAGATATACAACTAATATAATTATTATATTTAATTATTTCAGAGTAAATGAGTTCAAAATCCTAATCCTAAACTATATAAATTGAAGGACAGCCCTATTTCCTTCTTACCCTAAGTTACCATAAGTATAACTAAAGATAATTATAGCGTTCTATTGTGATCAGACAACATTCCTAACATTTCAAGTAGAACCTCTCCTAATTTTCACAAATGACTCGAGACTCTGATTTTGAGTTAAGAACAATCATTATTTTTATTTTTGAAGATGAACAGGTGGCGGAACAGAAAGTTTCAATATCGTGGCCTGCAATGAAGTGGTAGAGCCTAGATTTAAACCTATTCACCTGATTTGTATTCACACTCTTTAATGCCTTCTTGTACTTTTGTAAAGGTCTATTACACAGGATGTAGGAAGTGGAGTTTAGAAGGTAGGTGTGTGTGTGTGTGTGTGTGTGTGTGTGTGTGTGTGTGTGTGAAGTGCTGTTGGATTTCAATAGAGTTTGCCTGACTGACATAGTCATTTAAATTGGCTGAATTCTGTAGGGTATGTAATGTGCAACCTGTAAGATGTTACCTGTAGTTGGCAAAGTGGCCGCTAGAGGGGCACAGTACCATGTTGAAACTGTATTTGTAAATGGCAACTCCTTCCTACAACTAAACGATAATAATAAAAAGAAAAATATCAAAGCAACTATTCATTGCTTCAGTAAAAAGGCACTTTTAAGAAACTAGTCATTTTACTTTAAATGAATCACGTCCAATCAAATAGGATCCCTCTCTGTTTTTGTTTCCCAATAACCTGATAGATAATGCCCCTTTTCATGTTAAGATTTTCCTTATGTGCTTCCTCTATTTCATTGTCCATCCTGTAAGGGGAGGGGTTAATGACTTAGCTGTTCTATGTTCCTTTCAGCCTTGAGTATATAGTCTTCTAACTAGTAGATTTGCAGTTTATTATTAAGGGATGAGAAAGTGTAGATTTAAAATAGACAGAAATGCAGGTATCATATTAAAAATATCACTGGTAATTGTTCAGTATTTTTGAGTAATGATGACTCCATACTTTTATTCACTTTCAGATGTTTTATGCTATGCAAAGATTACCCGATTTCTTTCTTGAAATTAAAAGAAATCAAATGCTGCCCTCTCATTTAGCATTATTGTTACATAAAAGCAAGTTTAGCATTTACATTTGGATTTAGTTGATCCTTCCATCCTGGACTGCAGTCTTAAAAGGACAAACAATGACTTTGTTTAGTTGTAACAATAATGCTGTGCATTAATGCCTTTCTAGTCATTCTTTGCTTTTATGTCTTAGACTTAGTAAGAGAAACTTCTAATCATCTAGATTTCACCAAGCCACATCCTACTTGTATCTCTTATGTCTTGAACTCATCCCCAACTGGCTAAGTAGTAATCTCTTTCTTTTTTTCCCATTTTCCAATTGGAATACAATGCATCCATCTATATCCCTGTCTCAGGGCTACTCAGCTCTTATCTAGTTTTCCTAATGAAAATGGAAGCTGTACATTATAACCATCCTAGCATCCATCTTTTCCAGTTATGAACTTCTAAACATTGATTCTAGAATCTGGTTTTTAATATTATGGAACACTTAAACACATTGACCAAGGCGATACGTTTTACACACACACACACACACACACACACACACACACACACACACACACACACAAAATGGCATTTTACTCCTCCACTAGGAAGAATGGTATTATGTCATTTGACAAGAAATGAAAGGACTTGGAAACATTATGTTAAGTGAGGTAAGAGCCAGGCCCAGAGAGACAAAGGATTTGTGGTACTACTCCTATGAGAAAGTTAGCTCCAATTTATAAATAACTGGGAACATACTCAAGGTAAGTGGCACATGTAGACAAATGTATTAACAGACGTATGGTGTATGCACGGGAGAATTCCAGTGGTGTAACTCCTTGGAACAACTAGTTCACAGTCAAACAAAATGGTGACCAGGACGCTGGTACTTGAGATAGGTTGGGAGAGATCAAAGAATAGATGAATGAGGGAGAAAAGGGAGGAGAATTAAATAATATTAAATTCATATCCTATGAAACTGAAAATTGAGGGGATGGGTAGTATTGGGAGAAATGGGGGAGAGTGATGAAAAAGCTGACATTTATTAAGATATATTATACTTATAAATTCACGTATTGAAAGGAAACTCCTTTGTACAACTACTTAAAGATACTAAAAATATAATTTTGAAGATAAAAAAACAAGCACGACATGTATATTGACAGTTCTCTTGGCTTTGGAATTCTAAATGGTTTGATCAAAGGAAAGATATGATTTCTCCAATTTACCAGCTAGTCTTACATGAATTTAAATCAAAGTAACAAAATTTTATCATTTACCAGAATGAGTTATATTACTTCACAGTTGTATTAAATTAATGATGGACAAAAGACTGATGGTGGCAAACAAAATTTGGTTGAAAGAAATCATGGTAGCTTGTCATGTTGTTCTGACTCTGAAACAGCATTGCTAATATGCAGCTGGTTGGTACAGCAAGAGACTACCAGTGGGCTAGATGTCTGGCCCAAAGGATCGGTGGCTCTCTGATTTGCATTGAACGGATTGATTGACCTTTCAGCTTTCTTCCTCTGGACGGATGAAGTGATGCCTGTCAGCACTGAGCATGATTATGCCTGATATTGTCTTTGTCTTTTCCAATGTCACAGCAACCCAGAAACAACAGATTGTGAACACTTCAGACATTTGTTAGAAGCCTTCTAATGGGAGCATTTTCTCCTTTATTCATTAAGTCAAAAGAGGAGAAGAAAAGGGAAAGAAAAAAACATGATCTCTTTTTTTTGTGAAAAACCAAAAACATAATGACTTCTAGTTCTATTTACTGTAGGAAAGCAGTTGCCCTATCTTAGAATCTGACACAAATCAGAGCATGGGGAGAAGAGCAAATCTCAGTGTTAATGTGTTCTAATGATTCTTTGTGGAAAACGACAAGTTGCTTGCACCCTTTCATAAATTACTATTGGCAGCCCATCTGGATTAGGAGCTGAAGCAGATGGTAAGCATTTGACAGCTTACTCACTCTCCTCAGAAGAGATCAGATGATCAAATTTTTCTTTTTGTTTTATAGACAAATTAAACTTGGAAGATGAGGAAAAACATTTTCCTTATCTTTAGCTTCTTGCTTCTTTATCTTTCCTTGTCTTTTATCTTGTTTCTCAGAAGACTGCACTGTGCAATGTCCTTTTCTATATATGATTGCCTTAATCTTGAAGGAAACAACCACTGGTGTCTCATTTTCATCCTTACTTGAAAATAGTGTCATTTGTGCTGTAAAAGTAAAAGGCATGTTTGGGAGATAATTGTTTTTTTGTTAACTTAGGTTATCTATCTCAATGAGCTTTCCTCACCAAATGAATAATGCATATACGCATATATGCAAACACATGCACATATACATATACATATACCATTTATGAAAATGAAGAGACAGAAGGAAGAGGCTATTCTCCATCTTTACTTATGCTTCAAAATATTTAACTGGGCTTATTTATGTGGTTTTGAGTTAAGAGTGTTCTGAAGAGAGCTGTCTTGACAATCTTGTTCATGAAGGTGTCCATTTACATTCCTTCTTTATCTTTTTTGTTCTTTTTCCCTTAAATTCTCTAATACGAAAAAACTCCTGCTGGCTCACCAGTACAGAGTTTTTACCCCTTTACTCAGCCTTGCTCTGAAGACTCCATACAGTTCCACCTGCAATCATAATACTTTGCATCAGATCATAAACATCCTAAGTGACAAAGCTCATAGTGGAATGAATAACCTGCAGATATTTTTACAAAAGCCTAATAGAGTTACTCTGGAATTTAATGGAAAGTATAAATTTGAAACTCCTATAGTAATTGCTTCAAAATGATTTAACAAAAACACCAAAGAACAAATAAGAAAATAATGTTGAAGACTAGAAGACAGTTACAATATTTACTCAGTCTTTAGGCAGAACAACTTAACAAAGATTTGAAGATATCTGGAAAATACCCTGTTGACACTATCCTAAGAACTCAAGGTGATAATTTCATAGATTTCAGTATCTGACATTTTATCATAAATGCTTATTTTTTTGCCAGTTCTGGGGCTTTAACTCAGGGACTGGGCATTATCCTCGAACTTTCTGAATGCTAGTGCTCTACCACTTGAGCCACAGTACCACTTCCCATGTTTCTGTTTAGGTGGTACTGAAAAATCAAACCCAGGGCTTCATGTATGCTAGGCAAGCACTCTACCACGAGGGCATATTTCTGGCCCTCAAACACATATTTAAGTGAGTTTTACGTTATTAAATTCTTATAAAATAAAATCATAGATAAGTCTATTAGACAAAGACATTTTTTTCTTTGACTTTCTGGGGAGAAGGGATTGTTTTTGTTCATTTTCCATCCCCTCAACATGCTACTCAGATTTGTAAATAGTAAGCTAAAGAAAATTTTTTAAAAAATCCTGGATAGTTTCAGTTTTAACTCAATATGGTGGCCTGGCTGACACAGTCCGTGAAGTAACTAGGAAAGATCTAGAAGAGCTCAGAAAGAAAAGGCAAGTACTGAAGTAGTCTGATAAATGGAAAGGAATTCAAGAAGTATTAGTTAAGTGTTGATTTTGTGTGTATTGGCTTGAAGATACAGGTGCTTTACTCTCTTAGCTTATCAACTTCAAACTTTCCAGTCTCACTCCTTCGCTTGCCCTATCCTGATCTGAGTTTAGGACTGGTTCTCCTGGTCCTGCACACTCATTATCCTCAGAGTTCCTTTGTGCTTTGAGAAAATGCCTTTGATGTTCAGTTAGGTGTGTGTGTGTGTGTGTGTGTGTGTGTGTGTGTGTGCTTTTGAACTCAGGACCAGTGTGCTGTCCTTTATCTTTTCCACTCAAAGCTGGTACTCTACACTTGAATCATATCTCTGTTTCTGGATTTTTAGTGGTTAATTGGACACAAAAGTCTCATAGACCTTCTTGCCTAGGCTGGTTTCAAACTGTAATTCTCAGATCTCAGCTACCTGAGTAGGATGACAGGCGTAGGCCTCGGGTGCCTGGTTACTGTTTAACTCCTTGACCGGACACTCTTAGGTTCTTATGACTTGTAGCCAACCATGTATATTTCAAGGGGTCTTGAAGCCTATCAAAAAGCCCAGCTGAATAACTATGTGCAATTTCAACACTTTTAAAAAACAACTGAAAGAAAAGAAAATGGATGTTAAGTTGCAACTAAAAAATAGAATACCGCTAGAAGCACATGAGAATGTTTTAAAGAAATAATCTGTGCTCACTAAGGGAATAGCCTACTCATTATGGCTTTGGAGCTCAGAAGGAAGAAGAGAGAGAGAGCTAGTGATCTAACAGATTGGCACACTCTGTTCAGGACTATCCCCTAACCACTGAGGAACAGGCTCAGATCAAGGAATTGAACAGCTCAGTGCCTCAGTTTCCTCATCTAGAGCAAAACAAGGACAGCAGTCACCATCATGAGGATTACGCTCACTTTTGTAGTAGAAGCACAAAAGTGTTTTGAATTGTAAGTCTTTACAACGAGTCTTTGCACATAATCTAAGGCCTGTCTAACTCCCTTGCTTCCTTGCCATCCTCTCCTCTAGCCACACTGTTCTGTGGCAGCTTTTGCCATTGCTCTATGGTATCTACTCATTTCCCAGATGTTGGCATGGAATCTTCATCTTGGTGTCTTTTGAGTGTAGTGTATAAAACAGTCTCCTCTACAAGGTCCATCTGTGCACCATTTCCCGTCATAGCTCTCATTGTTGTGTAAGCACATTTCACATATTTTATCTACTTACTGGTTGTTCCTTTTCCAACTAGAAAATTAACAGCATGAAGACAGAAACCTCACCAATTGCATTTATGTATTTGGGAGCACTTGACTTACAAAAGACATGAACAAGTATTTTTAGAATTCTTGGGCTCTCCTAGCAGAGATTTGCAATAGAGCAAAACCTTGATACGTAAGGCCATATAGTATGACACTAAATGAAAAGACCTCTAGTATATAGAAACAAAAGCCATATAACGAATGATTGTTGTCCTTAATGTACTATGTTATCTCTTATCTCTTTTGCTGTCCCTTGGTTATCTCATATTGTTACAGTATCTCACTTTGTTACCTGATATATCGGATATATTTGTATTTGGTTATTTGAAATTGGTTAGGGAAGGGGGGAAAACAAGATGAGGGGAGGGGGTGGGGGGATAGAAGTGGGGACCAAGACATGTGAAAGGGTATCAATGTATGTGAATTAATGCACCTTCTATCTGGCAAATATCATGTAACCCTTCTATTAATTACAATAAAAATATATGAAAAAAAGAAAGAACAAATGAATAGACAATATTTTGTTCCAATTTAGTCAACATCCATAGGATGAACTAAGAAAAATTGTAGTGTTTATCATAAGTAAAAATGGCAGGAATAGTAAACATCTGAACTCCCATTCTATTTCTTTAGGAAATATGAAATATGGAAACATAAAGCAGTTCCACTGAGCAGGTTGCATTGAATCAAAACAAATAATAGTCAAATTTATTATACCAAAGCAAACTATTCAGTTAGAATTAGAATTATATGCTTAAATCCACCGTGACCAGACAGAATGAAAAGTGGTACCATCTTTTATGCTCACACATGTTTCATTATAAATTCTAAATTGCTTTTTTAGCAAATTGGAAGGACAAGTGAATACTTTACTGGGTAGCCTGTTCCCAGCCTATTACTTCAGAGTATTTATATATTTCAAGCCATGTAACTAGTAGCTACACTGAAAAAAAATTAAAAAGAAGTCGCTCATTTTTGTCCCATTATGGAAACCTTTATTTTAACATAGGTCACAGACCCAGCATTTTCATCCATCACAGTTTTCCAAAGTTCAGATTTGCAGAATTGTTTGTAGTGATCGTGTTTTCTCAACAGTGGTGTGCAATTAATTGGTTTAGGAACAGATGAGGGCTAGACTCAAAAGTTTCAGCCTCACTGAGTCTGTTAGGTCACTGCTACCTACTTTATTGGTAACTTGTATTACAACTAAGTGCATTAATTAACATTAAAATATACAAATATACTTAGGTTATGTGACAGATCTAAAAAGATTTAAAATTACGTAAGAATTCTTTTTTTCATATTTTTTATTGTAATTAATAGAAGGGTTACATGATACTTGCCAGATAGGAGGTACATTAATTCACAGACATTGATACCCTTTCACATGTTACATAAGAATTCTTAAGGATCAAAATTATTTTCAGATTACAGACCAAATATCTAACCAAGAGACCATATTAAGAAGCACCATTGTTTTCTATGTAGCTGACCAAACCTCAAGCCCACTTGATCCCAGGATAGTAAAACAAAGTGGATCTGTAATTTTTTAAAAAATATTTAAATAGTGATACATCTAGCAACTCAGTTTATAAGTACAATGCACCTCAGGAGACTGAGATCTGAGAACTGAAGTTTAAGACAGCCCAGGTAGACTTTTCTTTATTTAAATAAATAGCAAAAAGCCAGGAGTGAAGGTGTGGCTCAAATAGTAGTCAACCCGATCAATAAGCTAGCAGAGGGAGAAAAGGCCTGAGTTTAAACCCCAGTAATGGCACACCACACACACACACATACACACACACACACACACACACACACACACACACACACACACAGAAAAAAAGAGAAACTATACAAAATGTGTATCTCCATTTTACAGATGTAAGTTTAAAAGTCATTTAATTGTTCAGGTCCTCAGACTGCATGAAATAAAGTTCCTTTGACAAAAATCTGAAGTTTCTTATCCACGCCAGTTTTCAAGTGCCTGGAAATAGAAACCTTGATAGTTTATATTCAGGACATAGAGCTGGCATTCAGGAAGCCACTGTGAAGTGAGAACTGCTCAAATTATGTAAATTTCCATGGAGCCCAGTCTAAACTCCACCTTTCCAACAGCTGAGACTGCACCTTGAAATTTTCTTAGGTTCCACTTCTCTTCTCTGCTAGTGACCCAGGCTATCGAGCAGACAGATTCCTCCTCATCATTAGATGAGGAAGGAAAGCAAATCCCAAGGGAATGCATAGGATTGAGTGGGGTCAGTAGCTATGTATGGCTCTAGCCTGCAGCTGAGATTTTAGTGCATTTCAATTTAGTTCTTAATGGATTTCTCTTCTGCATCTACCTTCAGAATCTAAAAAATGTTCTTTGCCAAGAAACAATTTCATACTGCCTCCAGTTTCTCCTGCAAGATGGAAGTACTATACGTTTGTCAAATACTGTGAAATCTCAAGACAATTACATGCCTTGGAACTATTAGAAAAGCTTCTGTTTTTAAGATGCATCTAATTCATTTTTTTTGCCAGTCCTGGGCTTGAGCTCAAGGCCTGAGCACTGTCCTTGGACTTTCTCAAGGCTAGAGCTCTACCACTTGAGCCTCAGCATCACTTCCGGCTTTTTTCTATGTATGTGGTACCAAGGAATCGAACCCGGGTCTTCATGCATGCTAGGCAAGCACTTTAATCACTAGGCCAAACTCCCCGCCCCTAATTCATTTTTTAAAGGAAATCCAGATGCCTGTCCAGTAACATACTTGTTTGTTAAACATGGCATTTGAAATATGATGTAAAAATCATTGTTAATGAAATCTTTAAAAACTCACCAGTTTTTTCTGCTTGCTGTAAACAATGAATTATTTTTTTTCTAATCTGTGAAAATTAAGGCTAGAAAGAGTAAAGAAAACAGGAGAATGGGATTCTCTATCGGAATAAGCATACAACTCTACAAAATGGATGGGTAAATAACAAAGAATATATGAAATAAAATCACTTCTAGTGTTTTAGCATTACAAGTAAAACATTATTGATTAGAGCAAACAAGGCAAAGTTTAGTACTAAAAACTTATGACCAGCTTTTTAATTCTGTGAGCGAAACATTAGAACTGAAACATAAACTCCAGTTTCTAGAAATGAGGGCTGAATTTAGCCTCATGCCTTAAAGAACTAGAAAAGGACAAATGCATGGAACCATGGCTCTTAAACATGAATAGCAGATAACACAAGATAGTGGCCCAGAGAATGGCTAAGTCTCATGATTATACCAGCTTCCTGCTTGGGAAGTCATTTTCAGATGAATACTCAGTGTAGAATCCTAGTGTCCAGAGCTCTTGCTGACCAGACTACAGAGAAGCGTAGAATTTAGGGGTAGAGTACTTTATAGAAAATAGGAACACAAAGCGTGAACTCCAGAGATCTGAGTAGCTTCATTGACTATATTTTGAGTGGACTATGCATGAGGAAGCTTTTTAAGCCAGAGAAAACAGCATAAGCAGAGAGCAGCTTGACCAGACAGTATTTCACTGATGCTTTGAGACTCATTTGCTAAACTGAGATAGGATTATTTGCCAGTATCAATGACAGATCTCACCACTTATTGCCCTCTTCATATGACTCGGACATGTATAAAATAGGTACCCTGAATCCAAGTAAAAGAAATGCCTATTCTACATTACAGCATCCTCTGCAGGCCCAAGACATTTTCAATTTTGGGACAATGAACCTTGAGCAGAAAAGGAAGGTGTTTCTGTAAACTCTCTTGGCGCAGACCGGGTACATTGGGCTCCTGGACCACAACAGACACAATCTTAACCTGACACATGGCCTGGAGCTTAAATGAAGGAACTCAATAGCTATGGTTCTTTTTGCCATGGTTCTGCTGGGGATCATTATTTGTCCTCATAGCCTCAACTTTTTGGACTTGCTGGAAGACTTTAGATTATTACTTATACTAGAATTGCATGGTCCCCTAGCTACTATCAAAGTTTTTTTTTTAAGTTTCAAGGACATGGTAGATATGGAGGATAAACAATTGAACTTAACCCATTTGTACAGATCTGCTGTATCTGTCAAAATGAAAGGCATGCCTTTCTTTCTTTCTAGGTTCTGTTCTATATCTGCTGTCATCTCCCCATGCTTTTTCTTCATGCTTTCCTGCTGCATCCTCTGTTTCTCAAAGTATCTTTCACTCCTTTTGCTCAGCCAATTGCAAGCTTACATTCATGCATTCTTCACAGATGATCATTAAAATGACCTGTTCGGGACACGTAAAACTGGGACAAGTGTCCTTAGTTTCAATGTCTGACTGTCATAAAAGCTATGTGATCTTTTGCAAGTGACTTAAGATCTCTGTGTGTCAGTTACTTTATAAAAGGAAACATTTATATATGTGCCTGGTGGAGTAGCTGTGTGGATTAATGACATAAAACTCCCCAAGTCTCTTGGCACATTGCCTGGCACATACCAGGCTCTCAAAAAATGTGAACTACTGTTATTAATAGTTACTTTATACATAGGGCTTTGTTTGGTGAACCAGTAAGGTCAGCAATGAAAGAGAAATCTAGTATTTAATTTTTCCCCCAAAAGGAAAAGGATAACAAACTCAAGGCTAAGGAACTGAAGGCTGGAAGACACTGTGAAGCCTTCTAAAGCTCTGCTTCTTATTTTGTTCCTTCACTCTCTACTCCTCAGAAATTTTCAGAGACAAAGTTTTAACATCCGTAAGTCCTTAGGCACAGAATATGGCCTTGCTTCTGGATGAGCAATGCTGTATATTCAGAAGCACTACTGACAAAAATTCAACAGATCATTTTAAGCCATATCATAATGCAGCAAGACATCAGAAGCAGAAAAAAATCATGCCACTTATTTTTCTAAGTTTGTGGAAACTGTAAAAATAAATCTTGTCATGCTAAGGATGAAGTAGACTTTACTCACCTGCAGGAGTTTACCTGGTTGATTAAAATTTGTCCCTTTTGCAAAGTATCACCTGTGCAGTCTTTAATTTCTCTGTGTAATTCCTCATGCTTCGCTGCCAAGACAGGCAGACTTAAACTCTCTGATTTAAGGAGCTGAAGGTAAGCTTCAACTCTTCCAAGTACATCAAATGCCTGCCAAGAAAAAATATACTTTCAGTTTCTGCTTTTCTAGTCTAAAAATCTACATCAATGTGTTCCTGAAATACTAGTAATTAGATGATTCAATCAGTAATTTGACCAAAAAAACCCACCAACTTACCAGAGAGAAGTTATAGAATTTCTTTTTTTTTTCCTTTTTGTGCTAGTTCTGAGGGTTGGTGCACCCAGGGCCTGGGTGCCATCCCTAAGGGTTTTTTTTTCCCTCCTGGTTAACAATCTACCATTTTAGCTAGAGCTACTTTGGCTTTTTCTTGGGAGTTAATTGGAGATATTCCCTCATTTGTAATGATTAGCATACATCTAGGATTCTCCTAGCAAAGGATCACAATAGCTCAAAAGCTATGTACATGTGGCCATATAGGATGAGACTAAGTGAAATGAACTCCAGGATATGGAAACAAGAGATTTATTTTTGTGATTGTTGTTCTTAATGTACTATGTGAAGTTATTTCTTTTCACTTCCCCCCCCACACCTTAAGGTTTATCTCATGCGGTTACTATAACTGACTGTGGTACCTGATATATTGTATATACATTTATTTTTAATTTGAAATCAGGAAGGGAAAGGGAAAAACAAGATAATTAGAAGGGAAGAAAGGGGACAAAAACCTTACAAGGAGTATCAATGTTCAAGAAGTAATGTACCCACTACCCGATGAATGTAACTGTAACCCCTCTATACATCATCCTGACAACAAAATACAATAAAAAAGAAAAAGCAAGAAATAGTTTTGAACCAAAAAATAAAAAGGAGTCTCATAGACTTTCCTGCCTAGTCTGGCTTTAAACTGAGAGCCGGGGCAGGAGTTTGGCCTAGTGTTAGAGTGTTTGCCTCGCATGCACGAAGACCTGGGTTGGATTCCTTGGTACCACATACATAGAAAAAAGCCAGAAGTGGTGCTGAGATTCAAGTGGTAGAGCTCTAGCCTTGAGAAAGTTCATGAAGAGTGCTCAGGCCCTGAGCTCAAACTAAGGACTAGCAAAAGAAATAAAATCAACTGCATCCAGGATTTTCCTAGCAGAGGAACACAACAGCTCAAAAGCTATGTACATATGGCCATATAGGAAGAAGCTAAGTGAAATGGAGAAAAGCACCTGCACAATGTTACATACTGACCCGGACAGCCCTGTCACAGAAAGATGGTAGTGTCAGGTAATCAAGCAGGTAGTTCAGCAGGAAGCCATACTGGATTGTTAAGTGGAAAGACATTGAACTTAGCAAGGGCCTACAAGACTGTAATATGAAGATCCCACAGAAAAATCTAGATGTGAGTAGAGGATCCCAGAACATAAGAAAGGAGAACAAAATAGACATGTGGGTCTGGTAATATTAAACCCAGAGCAAGCTTGAGGAACAAGATTGAGCTCCTGCTCAGAGAACTCACACTTTAAGCCAAGTGTAGAGTTTCCACCCATAGGCATGGAAAATAATACTCATGTTTCTACACCTGGCTTCCATTATAGGAAAGAATCTGAATGGCTGAATTTGAAGGAAATGCACAAAAAATAAGATCTGCAAATAAAATCTCTTTACTGTTGTCTTATTATTCATATTGGTATTCTCTTTTCCCCCACCAATGTTTTCATTATTTTCCAGGTCTCCTTTTCTTTAATTACCTAGAATGTTTAAAACAGAGCTATTCTGATTTATTTAGCAGTTGAGAAGAAATAATAACTGCAATCTAGTAAGAATTATTTTATGATACCTATATATTCTTCTTCATTCATTCAACAAAATTACAAACTGTCTACTGTATTCCAGGCATATTATCCTTAATATCTCTAGGAGGGAACATGAAATTATCCCTGTTGTATGTCTAGAGAAATTGGTCTAAGAGAGGTTAAATAAATTGCTCTTAAAACTGAGAAACAAGTTTATCTATTTGCTGGCCCTGAAGACCCCTTTGTTTTTATCCTAGACCATGGCACTCTTTGACAAAGATTACTATTGGAGGCTTAAGACAGAAAGAGCCTTATACAAAAGTCTGTAATATTTGTTGGAAAAGGTGGGGTCTTCAAATTTACTTGGGACACACATATATATTTTATATATATTTGTATAAAAATCTAAAGTAAATTTTATATACATTTATATATATGAAGTACATGTAGATATACATATGTTTTGTTTCTTTGTACAGGTGAAAAAAAGATTTTAAAAAATTAAGAGGCTGACAGAAAGGTTAAGAAAAAGGTTTGTGTTATGCTGTAGGAGTAAAAAAGAAAGAAAGTTTTTAAAAGAAACACTGAACTCAAAGATGTCTCTTAGCTGATCCTTTCTGTTTCCTGATATTAGGAATAGAGCAAAACATAGCAAGATGCTGCTACTGGGAATGAGTCATTCAAATAGCTATTGGTAAAATTCCCTGTAAACTGGAATTTTTTTGTTTTAAAATTTGCATTGTTCACTTTGAATACAGTAGTGCTTCTTGTTAATTGAGGGTTAGTTTCAAAGATAATGCTTAAAGAATAACCCATTGTACTGCATTAAACCAGAGAGGTTCTGTGTGGCAAAGGACATAGCTAGCAAATTAACTAGAAAGCCTACAGAGTGAGAGAATATCTTCACTAACCATACAACAGACAAAGGCCTCATATCTAAAATATATCAACAGCTCAAAAAATTGAATCACTCCAAAACTAACCTCCAAAGAAACAACTCATTAAAAGATGGGCCAAAGACTTAAAGAGAGTCTTCTCTGAAGAAGAAACAAAAATGGCCTGTGAGCACATGAAGAAATGCTCAACATCTCTGGTCATAAAAGAAATGCAAATCAAAACAACTCTAAGATTCCACCTCACTCCAGTTAGAATGGCCAGGATCAAGAAAGCTAATAACAACAGATGCTGGAGGGGATGTGGCCAGGAGGGATCACTACTACACTGTTGGTGAGAAGGTAAACTCTCAACCACTGTGGAAAGCAGTATGGCAGTTCCTCAAAAGACTAAGCATAGAGCTCCCCTATGACCCAGCAATTCCACTCCTTGGCATTTACCCAATTGTCCAGAAACAAGGACATACTAAATCCACTAGCACAACAATGTTCATTGCAGCACTATTTACCATAGCAAAGATATGGAACCAACCTAGATGTCCCTCAGTTGATGAGTGGATCAACAAGATGTGGTATTTGTACACAATAGAATTCTATGCTGCTGTCAGAAAGAATGACATCGCCCCATTTGTAAGGAAATGGAAAGACTTAGAAAAAATCATATTAAGTGAAGTAAGCCAGACTCAATCTTAATGGTTTCCCTCATTTGTCATAATCAGTAGAGACCTTGGGCTCTCTTATCAAAGATTTACAATAGAGCAAAACCTAGATACCTAAGGCCATGTAGTATGACATTAAATGAAAGGCCCTCCAGGATATAGAAACAAAAGCCATATAATGAGTGATTGTTGTCCTTATTGTACTATCTTTCATCTCTTTTGCTGTCCCTTGGTTATCTCATATTGTTACAGTATTTCACCTGGTTATCTGATATATTGGATATATGCTTATTTGGTTATTTGAAATTGGATAGGGAAGGGGGAAACAAGATGAGGGGCGGGGGTGGGAGGAAGGAAATGGGGACCAAGACATGAGAAAGGGTATCAATGTATGTGAAGTAATGCACCCTCTACCTGGTGAATATAATGTAACCCTTCTCCTAATCACAATAAAAAAGACAAAAAACACATGAATTTGTGTTTATAATAAAATATATGTTCATATTCAGAATGGAGAAACTGTGGAACAACAGTAAGAAATTTATATAAAAATATCGGTGTATTCCCTTTATCTTCCTTCAAAATAAAAGGTACTACATTATCTCTCATCTCTTTTGTTGTCCCTTGGTTATCTCATATTGTTACAGTATCTCACTTTGTTACCTGATATATCGGATATATTTGTATTTGGTTATTTGAAATTGGGTAGGGAAGGGGGGAAAACAAGATAGGGGTAGGGTTGGGAGGGAGGGAAATGGGGACCAAGACATGTGAAACGGTATCAATGTATGTGAATTAATGCACCTTCTATCTGGCAAATATCATGTAACCCTTCTATTAATTACAATTAAAAAATATATGAAAAAAAGCCAAAAAAAAAAAAAGAACCGCCTAGTGATAGAGTGCTTGCCTAGCATGCATGAAGACCCAGGTTCGATTCCTCGGTACCACATACATAGCAAAAGCCGGAAGTGGTGCTGAGGCTCAAGTGGTAGAGCTCTGGCCTTGAGAAAGTCCAAGGACAGTGCTCAGGCCCTGAGCTCAAGCCCAGGACTGGCAAAAAAAATATCCGTGTATTCCCTTTATCTTCCTTCAAAATAATTCTTAAGAACCTGATATGGAGAAACGTCAAGTGCTTTTTTCTTGCCTACAAATTTAACTTCATTCTGCTTTGATGATAAACCATCACAATCTGAATATATGTTGTGTTTGCTGTTCTGAAAATTAAAAGAGAGCTGCTACATCTTTAAGCAATCACCAAGAAGGCATGCCACCTGCTGTCTGCCTTTCATGGTATGGGACTTTTCACTTGAAAGCTCCACTGTGCAGCTGCCACACTCATGTTTTTAAGCACTGGTCTCATCTTTATAGAGTCAGATAATAAAAACTCAGGTCATTAAAAAACATGTGAGATGTCACTACACTCTGTTCCTGAATACTGTAATAAACATGTTATCTCTTAATAGAATGCCAATAAATCAAAAGTCAAATATTTATCAGCAGGTAGAGCTAATATTTCAAAGACAATGATAACCCATAGTTTGGAATCATAATTAATTTTCTTCAAGATGCTTTTTAGTAAATGGATTTATGTGTGAATAAGAATTGTTTTCTCTATGTAATACATCAATGAATAAAACTGTGGCAGTAGAAAGATGAGTGATTTCATTCTTTCCTTAGCCCCAAATAAATTTGTGGCATATCTGTAAGTGGTTTGGATACTTCAAGAGAGTATATGTCTTATTCTTCATCCTAAACCTAATACAAATAATTCTGTAGTCATAGAAACAAAAACTAAATTTCTGGAATTTAAGGGAATATTTCTTTCAAGATGATACTGTCTGTGATTGTCTGAATTACATGCAAAATTACTTTCCCTCATTCCACTGGTGCACTGATGAGGAATCCATGAGCTGATTCCAGAAATGATGTAAGTATGATTGCTCTCATTTAATCTTCTCCTGAAATAGATGAGAGGGCTTTTCTATTTACCATACTCATAGGGAACCCGATATACTGGATCCAGCTGGAAAGAATGCCTCTGCTGCCATATAGTACAGAAGAGAACAGGTTATTCCTGGCACTAAGAACACCATGACCCTCACAGAAACTATTTCAGTATGCACAGTCCATTTTTCTTCTTACATCTTCCTTTTCCTTCCAACCATATATGTGCAGGTCAGACAAAGCTTTCATGACAGGATTGGGAAGAAAAGGACATAAGCATATGGATATCTCCTGCTGCTGGCTTCTAGCTCATCTGGACCATTTCATGTGGTTCTACTATATTCTTACACATGTAAGAAGGAGACAGGATCATGGTTTAGGTCCTAATTTGGTAAAGACTAAGGAGTTGCTTAATTTTTGTTTTTTGAGAGGCTAATAAGAAGCACTCCTTTTTCTCTTGTTAAATACAGGGTGCAAGGCAAGCTGCATCAAATAAAACAGAGATGATATCGGGGCATGGAACATTTTATTCTTTCTAAACTATCTACAAGACTAATAACTCAGACAGGAGCCCTGAGTCATCCAGCCCAATTCTCCTATTATGCTACTTCACACACACACACACACACACAAAAAAAAAATCAGCAAACAATATTGTTAGCTTCTTGGCTAATTAATTTGAAAAGAATCAACATTAAAAGTAACCACCAACAAAACTGCAAAATCTTGCAAACCACCAAGGACAACAAAGTCAAATCAGCTTCTAATGAGAACACTTGCTTCTGCCACTGATGTGAGGTCAGATTTCCTCCGGGTTCAGTTTTTATAAAGACTGAAAGCATTTATTTCCTTTCCTAAACATTACCTAAGATGGGTTCTATTATCTTCCAATTTGATGAGCCGATTGCTAATTCTAGTCATGACGGCAGCTGCTTCAGCCTTCCAATCTATGAAGGCCAGGAGCTAATGGATGATGTAGTTTTTCACATCTTTTTAAGGTTGCATCTGCTGATCCAGAACTCCCTCACTGATAAGACTGATAGGCACTGTAAATAAGAGAGGTGTTTCAAGCCAAAGTAGATTTGCTTTCACAATCTTGAGAGCTGAGAAATCACTGGAAAAGGAGTTTCAGATTAACAGTGGCCTGTATCCAAAGCATTTTCCCAACAATGGATGGTGAGCTGACCATTTCTTACTTATTCCAAAGCAAATCAACCTTGGAAATCAATCTAAACACATGAATCAATTTAGACAGGTAGTGTCTATTAATAATTTCTAATTTCTGTTACTTAAATTGAGCTAAATAAAATTTAAGATGTTCTTAGGAATGTTAATACGGAAAGTGTCTTGTGCAAAGTGTAGTTTGTATTTTCTATTCACTGAAAAACTATTGAGTGAAATCTATGGTCCATATACTCCACTGTGTGCTAGGGATATAAAAATGAACAAAAGCATTTAATTCACATTAGAGTGTTTATGCAGTATTAAATGCATATGTAATGACAAAATAATGGCTGACACTTAATGAGAACTTAGCTATTCTATGAACTAGTCATATATTAGCTTATTTAGACATCATGATAATCCTGTGAAAAACTTACAATTATCATTTCTATTTTATAGGTTTAAAAACAACCAGGTTCACAAGAAAGTTAAATAACTGTCTAAGACCATAGAGCTAATAAATATCTCTGCAAAAATTCATCTCAGCTTGTCTCTAAAATTGCTATTTTTAACCAAGTGACATACTAACAAGAAATTCTAAATTTTTACCTAATGCGCAATAAGTCCATTTGATTTATACTTAAACTATATCCTAAAGACAAACTATATCCTAATGACAAACTATATCCTAAAGACTACATAATTTGTCACCAATTCTAAGAATTTTTATTATTAAACAATACTCTCTGAAGTAGATAATGAACTATTAGAACTATGTTAGAAGAGAAAACCGAAGCTCAGAATATAAGCTAATTTGTCACATCACTTGTCTTTTATTCATTTATGCAACCAAACTTTTTGAACACTAGGTGACATACAAAGGTGATTAAGACATAATCATGGTAAGAAGCACAGCAAACTGACACTTGGGTAATAAGAAGTTATAACTGATGCTACTAGACTTCCCAGAGGAGGTAATAATACATGTGCTAAGTCTATACAGTTCTACTCATGCTCTTGGATATTTCTTACTTGCATATAAAGGAATAAAGCTCTCTTCTTTCAAACTCATCATATTCCCATTTCCTCAGGCCAATATAAACTTTTATAAAGAATGTTAAAGCCAGGTGTGGTGGCTCATGCCAGTAATCCTAGTTATTCAGAAGGTTGAGATCTGAGGATCGCAGTTCAAAGCCAGCCCAGAGAACTAAAGTCCCTGAGACTCTTATCTCCAATTAATCACCAGAAAACTGGAAGTGGCACTGTGGCTCAAGGGGTAAGGTGGTAGGCATGATCTGAAGAGCTCAGGGACAACATCCAGGCCCAGAGTTCAAGTCCCATGACTAACAACAACAACAAGAAAGAATGTAGTACGGTTGGCATGGATCTATAACTTATTGTTCTCAGTCATTCTAAGAATTACTATCCATACTACTCATTAACTTAAGATATTATTCTAAATGTTCTAGCATGAACAAAGTAAGGAGAACATACTTCTTTGGTTCAAAGAGCTCTATTTTAGCAAAGAAAATAAACATACCAATAAATAACTATAACATAAGCCAAAATATATTTACTGCTAATAGTAACAACAGGCTTGAACTCTGCATAGAAGTAAAAAATATATTCATGAGGTAGAAATCTATTGATAGGGGCCGGGAGTTTGGCCTAGTGGTTAAAGTGCTTGCCTAGCATGCAGGAAGACCTGGGTTCGATTCCTCAGTACCACATACATAGAAAAAAGACAGAAGTGGTGCTGAGGCTCAAGTGGTAGAGCTCTAGCCTTGAGAAAGTCCAAGGACAGTGCTCAGGCCCTGAGCCCAAACCCAAGACTGGCAAAAAAAAAAGAAATCTATTGATAGATTTACTATGAAATATACTGTGAAATTGAATGTCTGCTACATCCTTATTAACCTGGACTGAACTGATTCTCAAGAAATTTAGGATGTTAGAGGCATTCCTTCTTTTTTCATAGTTTTACTTTTAATTAGTTGTACAAAGGAGTTGCCATCCAACAAAACAGTTTCTGAATACAATTGCATCTTGTAACCCCTTTCATGGTCCTCTCCCACCTCTCCTGAAGCCATTATAAAATTCAATGCATTGCTTCCATTCTATAGTTAATTTCTGCTATGTATAATTTAATACTTTTGCTGATACTTTAGCCACCTTTATCAATTATTTGTGGCTTAAACAGTATGACCTTTGACTCTAAGGGCAAAGGTTTCTAAGCCCTACAACCATCATTCTCTCAGTGAATATGGAAAGGCCATTAAATTCAGATTCTACCTCATTCTTATGGTGGCTTGCTGCATCAGAACTTTTTCAGGACATGTGCAGCATAATTACAAACTCCTGTATGTGGCACTTGGGACTTCCCTGACACTATGCTCCTTCTATGGCTTTTGTCTTGTCACTCTGCATCAACACTCTAACACGTCAGGCAAAGTGAGTTATCTTAGGCGCCCCAGCTGTTTGCATCATCCAGCACTCTCCCAAGCCTTTTTGGTGTCATTTTAGGTCTTGCTGGTTACTTCTGCTAGGGGTAATAGCTGGCAAAATTTTACACACTTTTATCTCCCTGGAAAGACTGAAGTTATCTACTCAGTGTTCCCTCTGCTCTGGCTTATTCCATCAGAGCTTTCCTAGGTCACACAAATTCTGGTGCCTTGCCACTCTTAACTGTAAGAGACATAGGCTCCATGCTTTCCCTCATTTGTAGTAACTAGTATATGTCTAGGACTGTCCTAGTAGAGGATCACAAAACTCCATACTATGTACATGTACCCATATTCAGTGATGCTAATCAAAATGAACTCCAACATATGGAAACAGTAGTTTTTGTGGTGGTTGTTTTTAACATACTGTACTAAATTTTTTCTTCTTCTCCTCCCTGCACCACACCTTGGTTTATCCCCTGTAGTCACTGTTTTTGGTTCTGGAACCCTGCATCCTATATGTATACATTTATCTGATTTCGTAATGGCAAGAAGAATAACAAATTGGTGAAATAAGGACAAAAGTGTGAACCGATAGAATTGCAGTACTCACAAGACACTAGGTTAGAGCTGAACCTAGTGCTAAGTGGGGAGTCAGGGGTATAGTGGGAGAAAAACTAAGGAGTGGGTAACAATATTCAACCAGAAATATACTCATTACCTTACGGATGTAACTGTAACCCCTCTGTAATCACCTTGACAACAAAATAAAACTAAATTTTAAAAAACTGCAAGAGAAGGACTGGATGGCAGATATTATACCTGTCACTGGATTAGCTCGAGACCCTGATGCCTCCCACCTATACAGATAGCATAGTAGACAAAGGTAAACACAGAAGAAAGCAAGGAAGGAAAGCAAGTTCTTTCAAGTGTTTCTAAGGAAAAAAGGGAAGTTGTGGAAAAGAGGAATCTGAGAGAGTCTGCTTGAGAATTGAAAGGAACTACATATTCCTTGATATCTAGTAAAATTAACTTAATTTCATCTATCCCATTTTAAGAACATTCTTCTAGATAATATTATAAGGTTCTCTACCCAGGCATGTCCTCTGCTCTCACATCTAGGCCTTTAAAATTAGTTCTTTTCCTCACAGGTGCTTAAAATTTATCTTTAAAATGATAAAATAACAATATATTATGAAAAACAGATAGGAACATCATGTTTAATTATTTTGTTTTCATCTCAAACAATCATAGGTACGACTATTTTTACATCACTGTTAATATCATGAAAAAGCAACATCAGCATGTCAAAAGACGTTAAATTCTCACAGTGATAATAGGAATAATTGAAGCTATACAGCTACATTTAATGATAATTTTTATGCTTCTTTGGCTGCTTCAGATTTTGTTTAACCTTGACTTTCAGGCTGCTTCAGATCACCAAATGGATTTGCTTTGTGTCCTCTGATTTCCTCAGTGGAATCATGAGCCTGGGAATGGAAGGCAATGGGATAAGAGGCTTAACAACATAACAGCCATGCATTGCAGCTTTGGGCTTAGCTAGAGCTCACACTGCTCTGCTCTTGAAGCCTCTAATATATCTATCACTGTCTGACTCAGACCACACTCCTGAAACAATGATAACTATACTTTCCATGATCCATCAATGTTAACTAGAGACTCTTTTCCACTAGCATGCAAAAAATACAACAAATAGGCTATTCTATGATTGTGAAGGATGAATGTTCAATTGAATCAAGGTAAGTGTCTGTGGTTTGTGCTGCAATCATATTTCATATCATGTTCTTATAACTCATCAGCACTGATCCGAAAAACACTTACAAAAAGAAGATATCTAAGCTGGGCACAGTGGCTCACGCCTATAATCCTAGCTACTCAGCAGGTTGAGATCTGAGGATCAAGGTTCAAACCAGCCCGGGCACAAAATAACCTGAGACTCTTATCTCCAATTAACCTCTAGAAAATGTGAAGTGGGGGTTGGCTCAAGGGTTGGGTGGTAGCCTTGAGCTGAAGAGCTGAGGGACAACACCCAGGCTGAGTTCAATCCCCATGATCCACATACATACACACACAGACACAGACACAGACACAGACACACACACACACACACACACACACACACTCACCCCACACATACAAATTCCAGTGAAGAGCAAAAGGCAACAATTAAGCAGACAGAGTGATGCATATATGGTAACCTACTTCTGTGAATTTTCAAAAGGAAAACAGTGTTTCAGAGACAAATCATTGACTATTAAAAAAGGAAACAGATGAGTGGCAGGGGGTGGAGGGAAAGTAGGAGAAAAACATGGAAATGGGAAACAATGTTCAAAAAGTAATGTACCCACTAACTGATGAATGTGACCCCTCTAATATATCACCCCAACAGTAAAATAAAATAATTCTAACAACTTTAAAAAATGGAAATACTTCCTTTACTAGTGTAATCAGAACTTACAATATAGAAAAAACTATATCCTAAGGGTTTTTAATTTATACTAATTTTATAGTCTAGCCATTTATTTATTTAATTATGATTCTTCCACCAGAGACTGAAAAAAGTGGTAGGAAATTTTTGTAAAAAAGTTTTTGCAGGGCTGGGAGTTTGGCCTAGTGGTAGAGTGCTTTCCTAGCAGGCACCAAGACCAGGGTTTGATTCCTCGGTACCACATATACATAGAAAAAGCCAGAAATGGTGCTGTGGCTCAAGTGGTAGAGCTCTAGCCTTGAGAAAGCCCAAGTATAATGCTTAGGCTCTGAGTTCAAGGCTCAAGACTGGAAAAAAAAAGTTTCTGCAATATAAATTAAAAAGAAAAATACCATTTATAAGGACTGAGAAGAGTTTCTCTCTTTAGCTTAAATGGGTTTACCAACTACATAATTTCATAATTTACTGTTTCTTAATTATATAGTGAAGAACTAATGTCAGGAGTCATGATTAAACATCCATTTTCCGAACTCCAGCTTCTATTTTTGCTGAGGTAAAAGTATCCATTATCTTCCATATTAAATTCTTAACTTTAAAGGGGAAAATGATTTCCTTAATGCTTTAAAAGGAGAAAAGTATTTCTATACCTTTCTTAGATGTAACACTGGCAAATCCCAGTTGAGCCTATAATTTGAATACTTAGTATGCTGTGACATTTAAATGATGAAACAAAGAATCTGGAGACCAGGTTTTTGAAGTTCAGAAATACGAGGAATTAACTATTCTTCTTCCCTTTCCCCATCCTTCTAGTCCTTCCTTTCTTATTTTGTATAAGAAATACCTCTGATTTCTTCTCTCAAGGATAAAAAGTTGAGACAAAATTACCAAATAATAAATGTGTAATTGAAATTAAACTTGATAATCAATTAAATTTTTCAAATAAGATCACCATCTCCATAGACTGCACATGCTCATAGGACCTGAATAAATGAGCAACACCACACAACAAAAAGAACCACCTGCTCAATCAATATTAAGTATATTATTGGGAAGAAACAGTCATATCTCCAGGTCAAGAACACAACAATAGTTCCCACTAGGTCACTTACAAAGGATCAAGGCCCAGTGACTTGGCTGAAGCACTGCTTGGCTTTATGGTTTGCATGCAGAAGGCTTATAGTACTTATGTATTCCAACCTTGTAAATGAAAGACTATTTTTTAAAAAGAGCAAAGACTTTTTGGTAAGATTTTTAAGATTTCCATTCAACCTTGATATATTTTATAACTATTCTCCTCCTCATCAGGAAATACTACAATGTAGGCAAAAAAATATCCTTCACAAACAGACCAGTGGTGCTCTGTGAGGTTCTTAAGGAATACTTTATAAATATTGACCACAGTAGGAATAATATTTTAAAAACTCTTCTTTGATGGATTATAAAGTTGTGACTTATATGATTCTCTTCTGGTCAGCCAGATCAACTACCATTGTCACCTTGATCTCACACTGACCTTGTCAGCACTGTGGAAAAAATCATTTGCCTTTGTTAAACGAGCTTTCCTCTCCATCATGAGATGACCGAATTCTTTCTGAAGCCGATTCAGTTTCTGGTTAGAGAACTGTAGGTGATCTTTCTCGGCAGAATCCTTTGACAGAATAATCCCCAGTGCCTCACTCTTCAGTTTCTCTACAGCAGAATTCCATTCCTGCAAGAGAGACATGTTCCTTAGTTATTGCATATATCTGGGTGTTTGTGTTATCCCCAAATCTATGTGCTGAAACCCAATCAATAATGAGACAGCATTAAGAGGGACTATTCGATCCTGGAGCTTGGACTTGCCCTTCGTGCTATCCTTGAGCCTGTTTGTACTAAAGGCTAGTGCTCTATCACTTAAGTCACAGGCTCACTTCTGACTTTTTGCCGGTTAACTGAAAAAGAGACTCACAGACTTCCTTGTCTGAGCTGGCTTGCATTGTAACACTTATATCTGAGCCTCATGAGTAGTTAGGATTACAGGTGTGAGCCACTGGCACCCAGCTGCAAAAAAGAAAAATATTTTGGCCACTGCATATAAGAGTAAGAAAACTGGATAGAAAAGCTGGCAAATATTTGGTGGGCCTCCTAAAAATTGTAGGTGGTAACCATAACCATGAAAATCATGTAGGGTCAATACCATGAACTTGGCTTGGGCCCTGTCCCTGAGCTCTTCAGCTCAAGGCTACTGCCCTACCCGTGAGCCACAGCCCTACTTCTCTAGTCCTTTATTTTTAAAGGAACTTTGTTTCCTCACTTAAGGAAAACTAATATATGCTATAATGTTATTTTTATAGTAAAAACTATATTTTTGAATAGAAAGGCATGTAATAGATATTTACATAAATTTTAGTTTCCTACATTTACATTTTAGTTCTTATTTTTATTATTTTATATTACCTTTGAAAGTTCTGGGGCCAGGAATTTGGCGTAGTGGTAAAACACTTGCCTACCATGCTCGAAGACCCGGTTCAATTCCTCAGTACCACATACATAGCAAAATCCAGAAATGGTATTGTGGCTCAAGTGGTAGACCTGTAGCCTTTAGAAAGCCATGGACAGTGCTCAGGGTCTTAGTTCAAGCTCCAGAACTGTTTATTTTTTTTTTTAAAAAAAAAGGTTATACAAAGGGGTTTCAATTCAACTTGTGAGTTGAAATTATGAATTCAATGCATCTTGGTCAATGTCACCACTTCCATCATTCTCTTTCAGCTATGTCAAGCTCCCTCATCCCTATAAGTTACCTGTGATTCATATGTACATAAGTACATTAAATATTTTATCCCTCCAACTTAAAACATAATTTTAACCTATTGGGAAGGAGCAAATAATTTTAAGTTGGTAAAATTTCTGGCATATTAAACCCTCACTAAATATTATTCTCACTTTTCTTCTCATATGCTTTATCATGGTTCATGAGCACCAAAATTTTGTTCTTCAAATGTGACTTCCTTTTGTCCACATTCTCAGCTAATGGTAGTAGAATTTCCCCCAAATGTTGATCAGAGTTATAAGACATGGTCTTGGAGAAATAAACCTAACTACATAGACGTAAAACTCTATGATGGACTATATACTCTATAGACATAATGTTTTATTACATAGATTAATATGTATCTATGACATACAAACCCTCAGCTTAATTTTAATTATGTTCTAGAATCGATGTGCCAGTGATTGTATATAGAGGTTCCCTTCTTGGATACTTGTTTGTTAAACATGACATTTGAAATATGATGTAAAAATCAATGTTAATAAAATCTTAAAACAAAAAAAAAACCAAAAATGTTGAACTAATTGCTTTACTGTCATTCTTCTTGGAATCTAATGTGTTGAGACTCTTCCTGGAGGGAAATATGGTGTGAAATATTTTGGACAAACTTTCTTGACAAAGTAACCATTGCTTGCTAATGAATTTTTTTGTTTAAAATTAGCATTTTTATTATATCTACATGAGACAATTCTTTTTTTTTTTTTTGCCAGTCCTGGGCTTGAGCTCAGGGCCTGAGCACTGTCCTTGGACTTTCTCAAGGCTAGAACTCTACCACTTGAGCCTCGGCACCACTTCCAGCTTTTTTTCTATATATGTGGTGCCAAGGAATCGAACCCGTGTCTCCATGCATGCTAGGCAAGCACTTTAACCACTAGGCAAAACTCCTGGCCCAACATGTGACAATTCTTATAAACAAATTTATGCAAGAATTTCAATTAATTAAAGATTCCATGAGGCTAGATTTAACTTTAAAATCTTATTTTTTTTTTTTTTGCCAGTCCTGGGCTTGAGCTCAGGGCTTGAGTACTGCCCTTGGACTTTCTCAAGGCTAGCACTCTACCACTTGAGCCTCAGCACCACTTCCGGATTTTTGTTATGTATGTGGGGTACTGAGGAATCGAACCTAGGTCTTCATGCATGCTAGGCAAGCACTCTACCACTAGGCCAAACTCCAGACCCTAAAATCTTATTTTTTTCATATATTTTTATTGTAATTAATAGAAGGGTTACATGATATTTGCCAGATAGACGATGCATTAATTCACATACATTGGTGCCTTTTCACTTGTCTTGGTCCCCATTTCCCTACCCCCACCCCCACCCCTCATCTTGTTTTCCCACCTTCCCTATCCAATTTCAAATAACCAAATACAAATATGTCTGATATATCAGGTAACAAAGTGAGATACTGTAAAAATATGAGATAACCAAGGGACAGCAAAAGAGATGAGAGATAACATAGTAACTTAAGGACAACAATCATTCATTATATGGCTTTTGTTTCTATATCCTAGAGGTCCTTTCATTTAGTGTCATACTATGTGGCCTTATGTATCAAGGTTTCGCTCTATTACAAATCTCTGCTAGGAGAGCCCAAGGTTTCTACTGATTATGACAAATGAGGGAAACCATTGAGCCTAAGTTCCTTTGAGTGTGGCTTACTTCACTAAATATGATTTTTTCTAAGTCTTTCCATTTCCTAACAAATGGGGCAATGTCGTTCTTTCTGAAAGCAGCATAGAATTCCATTGTGTACAAATACCACAACTTGTTGATCCACTCATTAACTGAGGGACATCTAAGTTGGTTCCATATCTTTGCTATGTTAAATAGTGCTGCAATGAACATTGTTGTGCTAGTGGATTTATGTCCTTGTTTCTGGATGATTGGGTAAATGCCAAGTAGTGGAATTGCTGGGTCATAGGGGAGCTCTATGTTTAGTCTTTTGAGGAACTGCCATACTGCAGTGGTGGAACGAGTTTGCACTCCCACCAACAGTGTAGTAGTGATCCCTCCTGGCCACATCCCCTTCAGCACCTATTGTTATTAGTTTTCTTGATCCTGGCCATTCTAACTGGAGTGAGGTGGAATCTTAGAGTTGTTTGATTTGCATTTCTTTTATGACCAGAGATGTTGAGCATTTCTTCATGTGTCTATAGGCCATTTTTATTTCTTCTTCAGAGAAGACTCTCTTTAAGTCTTTGGCCCATCTTTTAATGGGATGGTTGCTTCTTTGGAGATTAGTTTTGGAGTGATTCAATTTTTGAGCTGTTGATATATTTTAGATACAAGGCCTTTGTCCGTTGTATGGTTGGTGAAGATCTTCTCCCACTCTGTAGGCTTCCTACTTAGTTTACTAACTATGTTCTTTGCCATACAAAGGCTCTGCAGTTTAATGCAGTCCCACTTATCCAGCCTTTCTCTGATTTGTTGTGATTCTTGGTCCTTATTAAGAAAGTTTCGATCTGTGCCAAGGAGGCCTAGTGTTTCTCCTATTCCCCCAAATCACCTTCTGGTTCACCTGTCAACTGATTCCTTCTATTTCTTCCTCATTTTGTTTTATTTCCCTGTATAGCTACTCGATTTGTTAGTAATTCCTTCTCCTTATACAGCTCCTTTCTCTTTTTTGTATATTTAGATCCAGAGTCATTGAACATCAATGATATCAAGATAAAGTTGCTTAATTTAGGAAGATACAGGATGAGATAGGTAATTTTTAAATTGGCATTAGGGCTAAAGGTGTGGCTCAAGTGATAGAAAACCAGCCTAGCAAGTATAAAATCTTGAGTTCAAATCCTCGTACTACCAAAAGAAAAAAATTAGCATTCTGTGTTCATCATTGGGTAAACTACATAACCAATATGAAAACCCCCAGGGATTTCCTAGAATGCTGTGGGGACGGAAAAGGCAGAAGAAATTAGGATATGGAAAAATGGTTTTTAACTTTAATAAATGCAGACAGACAACACTATAGTTTAGGATCCTAGCGGAATCCTCTGTAAAATGATAAGTGTTGACATCTCTTTCTGTGTTAGTACTGTGCTGAAGGTTTCATGTGTATTATCTCATTTAAGTATCACTACCCCCCCCCAAGGTAGGAATGACTATTATCAACAGATTATTAATTAGGAAACTAGGGCTCAGAAAAATTATGAATTTGCCCAGGGTCTCAGTATTAGCAAAAGTGCCATTGTCATACCTCAAGTAGCTTGACCTCACAGTTTATTTTTTTTATCCTAGTCCTATCTCTTCGCAGAGGGTCAAATATTTTTTTTCTTTTTTGGATTAGAAGGATTTACCATATTCATTCAGAACTACATAGGTAAAATTTTCCATAAGGTCCTGATATGACCTTAGATATCATAAAAATGTTACACAACTCTGGGATCTTTGAAATTTGAAATCAGAAATATTCAAAATAAACACATTGTTATTATAATTAAGCATTCTCTGCTCAGATTCAAGCTTCACTTTGCTTAGCAACTGAGACAAAATAAAGCTTTTCTCTATAAATAAGAAGAGAAATTGAAATTTCCATTCTTCCACAATGCTCACAAATCTGCCTTCAATAGAAATGTTATAATCCAAAAGGGAAAGAGACTTTTTGGCATAGAGCCAAATCTTTCCAAATCTGCTCTAACCTTACAGCATAAAATATATGCTATGACCTTCCAGAAAAACTGAAAACACCACTTTTGCCTCTTAAATTTCTTTTAATTCTTTATCTCTAGTTTTCTTAATTACATTTTCACATGAACTCTTTGGGTTTTAAATGAAGGTGAGTACCTTCAACATTTCTGTGCAATCTTCTCAGAAAATTGGTTCTGTTTTCTTTGGGCAATCTGGAAGCAGTTTCTGCTGTAACATCCATACCATTCTGCTGATATATTTTCCAAGCCATCTTTCTTAGGGGACACTTCCACTGTTCTATTTTTCAGATAAGACTTATAGAGTCACCTAAATCTATCACTATTTAAAAGAATTGAGTTGCCACCTTTGACAAGGCTGGAGGAACCTAATAGAGAAAATCTTAGCTCATCTTCTCTAAGCCATTCCTACTGCCTGCTAAGTGTTCTAACAGGGTTTTAGTCACTACAATAAAATATTTCCATTATGTGTTCCCACCAGCAGAAAGATGAAGCTTGTCATTTCCTCCAGTTTGATGGAGATGCCCACATATCTGTGATCCAGTAAAGATGTATGACACTGTGCATTCCTGGGCTCAGGGTATCTCTGTGGGTCATTCCATTATTTTCATTTATCACTCACAGTAGTTACCCTTTTAAACTGTACCTTTCAGTGGTCCATTTGCTGTAGAAATTGAACTTCTCTCTGTTCTCTTGATTGAAGGGGTACATTTAAGAGGATTAGTGTTGATGGAAAAGAAACAAAAGAGATTTTTTGGGGGGGGGTATAGGTTAGCTTTTCAAATGAATTTATGTATTGGCATAAAAATATCCCTAGTAAGTAGCTTCCAAAGTGCAAATGTCACTCCAATTAGAAAACTAAAACACAGTCATCCCAGAATGTTTAGCAGGACATTCTTCACACAGACACAGCTCTGAGATGAGGGAATTAATGATCTAACACCATGTGATAAATTGGCACTCTAACCTTGACTTGAAAATGTCATTTTTTTAGGGGGAAGATGGGGAATAAGGAATGACGGGAAGTCATATGTAAGTAATTAATACGGAATATGAACGTTACTGGACACCATCAGATGCAGCCTAAGCATGTGTGCACTTCATGTCTATTCCCCAAACATGTCTGATTCCCAGTCTATCCTGTTAGATATAGCTTATTTCTTGTTCAGTCTCCAAACTACAGTCCCATGTGGTTTAGCACTCATTGCCATAAAATCAAAGAATTTTTACATGATTACATTAGCAGATGGTACAAACAAAATAAACCTGGTAATTTTAATCAGGGAATATTTCAAAGTCTGCTTTGAGCAGCAATTTTGTTTTTAAGAGAACTGTTTGTGCTTTTGAAGAGTAGCACTGAGCCCTTGAAAAGCTGGCAAGTTCCACTGCAAATGGGCAGCAGCTTCATTCCCTTGTGCTCCATCCCTGGCATCTCTATGTGAACCTGTAGAGGTACAGGGTCAGCTTAGATGGAAGCAGCTCTCCTACACTCAACACATGCAAACTTCAGAGCCCCCAGGTCATGTGACCTATGCCTACTCTTGTGATGGATTCTGGCCAAGCACTGACTATAAGTAGAAAGAACTGATTTTGTATCTCACCTTGAGATAAAAGAAATACTCTGTTTAGATCTAACAAATCATAGCCACTGACTCAGGGCGTGCTTGGGGAAAAAAAGCAGAGACCTGGACATTAGGATGTTTATATTCCCAGCTTGCTGAGTAGCTTTAGGTAAAACATTTGCTTTTCTGAGCTCCATTTTTCTTGTAGTGAAAGGGTTGTCGTCACCATTTGGAGACTTCTGTCCTTGAGAGGACTTATCTGGGAATGCAGTGATTCACAGAACAGCATTGATAGGCTCTGCTGTGAATTCCTGGATTTTAAGCCCTCTAAATATTTGAACTATTAGTTATATTATTTATAAAATGATTCATAAATTATCTGTCTGATAACTGATCATTCTAAAGTAGAAATACTTTCCAAATGAGTTATGATCTTATTTTTGCTTCTTGCTGTATGGGAGAGGCAACACAACTTAGAAGTTTCTTGCTTGCCTCATTCTTGTCAGTGTTTGGCCACTGTGGGGAGCCCGCAGTTCAGCTATAGTCCTACTTTATATGAACATCTTCAAAAGACTTACTTGTTCACATTTTAAGAGAAAATGTTAGAAACATCTTTCAGATCCTAATCTATATATTTCGCCTACAAGACAAATTATGAAGTAGTGACAGTCACTTCTTATATTAATAAAAGGGAGGTATGCTTCTGTTTTATCCATAATCAGCCTCACATATAGGTTAGAATAACGGTCTTGAACCTCCCTGCTCTAACACAGGAAAGTTTATACATATTTCCCAGATCATCCCTTTCCCATGGAATCATGATTTTTTTTGGTAAGAAGGGGAACATTTTTTTTTCAAAAAGCTGAAGCATTTTATTTACAACCAGAACCAAGCAATAATACCAGCCAAAGTTACTGGTAATACCAGTCAAAATATCCTAGCACTGAATAAACAGGGAATGCATGGCTTGTTCCCATAAAGGGAGGCTGCATTATATAGTCATACTAGCTTTTGTTTCAGCAAAATTAGCTTTTTAGGAACTAAATTTTCAAAATTATGCTATGGCCTTATGGATTTCTAATCTAAACTCTCAAATTGAAATTTAGGTTTATAAATTTAATAAGATTTGAGATACACCATGGAGACACAATGGCAAAATCCTTGCCTGTAATTTCAGGAATGATTTGAATACCAATCCATCAGTTTTCTATTTGTTTTTGTTTTGTTTCTTCTTTTTTTTAATTGTCAGGGTAATGTATAGAGGGGTTACAGTTACATTCACCAGGTAGTAGGTGCATTACTTCTCACACGCTGGTATCTCTTCTCATGTTTTTGTCACTGTTTCTCTTCCCCACCCCCTCCCAATCATCTTATTTTCCTCCCTTCCCTTTCCTATTTCAAACAAACAAATACACACACACACACACACACACACACACACACACACACACACACACAATATACCAGGTAACAAGGTCAGATACAGTAACAATATGAGATTGACCAAAGGGTAACAAATGAGAAGAGCAATAACATAGTACATTAAGAACAACCATCACACAAGATAAAGCTATTGTTTTGTTTCGTTTTGAGGATACTGAGCTTTTAATTCAGGGCCTACACTTTTTGTCCAGGGTTCTGTCACCTGAGCCTAACATCCAGCCCTCCAGAGTCTCAGTTGCCAGGAGGCAGGCTGAGAGCCTATGGCCTCCTATGTTGCTGCGATGTTATTCTGTTTTTGGTTGATACAGACCCCCAATTCTCCCAAGTCACAAGTATAGGGAAGACTTGAGCAATTGTTTCTGTTACATTAAGAGTTTAAAGTCTCATTTATATAGTATTCAATATCATTTATATGGAAGACACCAAAATAGTTCTTACTTTATGCCATGGATTTAAAAGAAATACATTATATACTTTGTCTTTATTATGAGAAATCCTTACTTCTAATTTTTTTTAGAAAACAAACTTTTTGTTTTCTAACAAAATGCAAATTGACTAGAATATTTTCATCTGCTCTCCCTTTCATAGGCTCTAATTGTAGCATAACACTAAAGTCTCATACTCAACAATCTGCAATGAAACAGCAAAGTGATACTGGGAAGGACATTTTAGAAGTCTCTGAATGTGCATTCTTTAGCACTATTTCAGGACTACTAATACAAAGGGAGGTTAACATGAGCTCTAATGGAAACACCAAACTTCTGTTTAAGGAAAGTGCAATCTCTTCTGAAGCGGAGAATCTAAGAAACCCCATTACAGGACTTTAAACAGGAGCAGGCATTCAAAGGGGAGACTGGGCAGGGAGCTGGTCTACCCATAAAAGTAATAAGCCAGCAAGTATGTGGAATATATATATATATATATATGAATCATAAGAAAAACAAAGCTGATCCAATAGAAGTAATTAAGTAAGTAATGATCCTCTGTAAGTAGAGATGTTTGAGCTGAAGCCAAAGAATAATGGGCATGTGTTATTTAGGCAAATTGGGGCTTAAGATGGTTGAAGCGTGAAGTGTGACTTAGAGAAGCATGGAGCATTTAGATGGACATGTTAAAATGTAGCTCCTTTGTAGAACATCTTGAAGTTCAGAAAATGAAAAAAAAAGAACAAAGGAGAGACACAAAGCAAAGGAGGTAGAAAAGGTAGAAGCAGAATCCTGGAGACAGGAAGCTCAGGAAGGAAAGAGCAAGACATTTCTGTATGCATAAGGTTAGTTATAGCCTGACTGAGAGTCTGAGAGGGTTAAAAGCATGGGAAGGGCTAGTTGTCATAGGAATAGCAGGTGATAAATAATGGAATATATTTCTAATATCAGATGAATGATATTTTAAGTGTAGTCAATTCACTTCTGCTAGTTGTGCTATAATATTACAGTGAGGAGTAAACCAAGAAAACAGGTGATTCATTTTCACTATACACCTCCTTGTCCAAGTTGGACAGCAGCAAGGAACCAGGACAGGAAAGAGAAGGGAAAGGAGACTCTTGAGGGCAGCAGATTGGGTGAAGTCATGAGAGAAAATGTGGCAGCCAAAGGATTAGGAAGCTAAAGGCTGAAGGCACTGAAAATAAAGGCCTTTAGAATAACGTGGAGAAAAACTAAGGCCAGGGTGTGGCGTCACTAAGTAGTTGATGGAGTGGTGCAGGAAGGTCATAGTGATTTGGGGCATGATGTTGTTAAGGCATAGGAAAATATATCCTTTGATGTCCACATGTTGTGTATTACATATAACTATAAGTAGCCATGAATTGTGGGAATTTTATTTCAGTGCTGATGTATGACAAAAAAAAAAGAAAGAAGGAAAAGGACGATGGGGAAGAAAAGGAGGAGGAAAAAGATAAGGAGGGGGGAATAAGAAAAGAAATTACAAAGTCAAACTATCTGGCAAATGCAAATGTAACCCCTCTATACATTATCTTGATAATAAAAAAATAAAATGAAATAAAATGAAAAACAAAAAAGCCAAACACACTTTTTTCCTAGGCACTTAAACATAATGAACTGATAAAGATTCATGAGAAAAAAGTGACATCCCATATTTTTAGCCTAGTAATTACAGACTATAATATTCTCTGTTTTCAGAACTCTCTTTCAAAATGGGCATAAACATGTCTGATGACTTTTTAAATTCAAATTTCCCTTAGAAATCAAAGCATATGTTTCACTGAACTCTAAATTAGCCCAAAAATAAGACAAGAATGGGGTTACCAACTGAAAAATTCCATCACTTGTGGGTTTTCCCTAAGCTGAGAAGCAAATTTAATACTATTTATACATATTTTGGCAACTAGAAATGAAATTGTTTCTAATTTATGTTCTGCAAAAAATGGCATCTGCTTTTAATTGGGAAGTTCGTTTAAAATTCAGACAAGTGAAACAAATGATCTACTGGAATGGAAACAGAAGAACTGACTGCTGCAGTAGAGGTGTCTGAATTTATGCCTTGGGATCTCATCTAATTTTTTCAAAGGGGTGAAACAGTATAAACCAAGCACACTCTGCTTTATTTTTTAATGATTTTTGTCAGTCCTGGGTTTGGGCTCAGGGCCTGAGCACTGTCCTTGGGCTTTCTTAAGGCTAGAGCTCTACCAGTTGAGCCACAGCACCACTTCTGGCTTTTTTCCTTGTATATGGTACCATCTTCGTGCATGCTAGGTAAGCACTCACCACTAGGCCAAACTCCCAGCCCTCTGCTTTATTTTTTATAAGTTTTTTTCTATTCATCCATAGCATGTTGCTCGATTACTGAAACAACATGGTAGTGATTTTTTTCCATTTTATTCACATGGCTTTGAAGAAGAAGTTTGCAGATGAGTTGTAAGTTAAACAGAATAATGAGCTTCTTTGTTCAGGCTAATGTGTGCAGTAATGTGGGAAACCATTCAATTATCCTTGTAAAATACTTAGAAGATATTTAGGTAACCTTAAAACTATGGTTATAGGAGTTAGGATAGTTCTCTGTGCTTCCTGAACTAGCTGAGAGATCTACAAGTAGTCCTCTTTTTACAGAAAATTTCATCTTCATGTTACTTCTAAGGAATATTGATGTTTATAGAAAAGAACAATCACAAAATACTTAAATACTTATGTTTTAGACTTTACTTAGGTCTGAGAACCAATATGAACAAATAAAAGAAAAATAAAGAACTAAGCTTGGACAATGATGTCCACATCTTAAGAGACATGAAGATTTATTTGAATTACATCTTTGGAGTTCCAAAAATGACTGTGGCTTTTAACTCTACTTCTGTTCTCTCTTTGATTCTATAGTTCTTTCCTTTGTAACCTTGTCCCTACAGGTGTGGTGCAGAGCCCAGAGGTGTCAAAATTACATAGATGTCAGAGCATGCAGTTAGTGGGGTCCTTCTTCCAAAGTCTGACGTATCAGAATTTGTATCTTAAAATCTTTAACTTACAAGTATATTATAGAGAAATACATTGAGAAGTTCTGGTTTATAATATACTGCAAGATTGGTATACAAAAAATAGGCAAAAAAATTGAAAGGCATTCTATGAGCATGGATTGAAGAAGTTTCCAATGTTAATTTAAGTTGGAAATACTTGCTAAATACAGGAAGTCAAGCATCCTGTTTTCCCTCATATGCAGAATCTAGGCTTAGAAAAGCAAACAATAAATGATATGAAAATAGAAGGGGGATTATTCAGAAGAGGAAGGAGATGAACAGGAGAGAGGTATCAGGAAAGGAAATGAAAATGGGGGAGTGACTATGATCAAAGAACATTCATTATATTGGTATATGAAAATTATGTTTTTTGTATAATTAATAGAAGTAAGGAAGTGAACGTGAAAAAAAGGATGCCAATACTCCTGAAAGTCATCACAAATGGCTAAATAGATGCTAATTATGTTTTTGAATTATTACAGTAAAACTTTTGGGAAATTCCACTTTAGTCCATTTTTCTGTTATTTATAAATAGTTTACACCTTTGAAATTGATTAGCCTTTTCCATCAAATAAACACTCTACAGAGACCTAAGCATCATCAGTATTTTTAAAAAGATGTTCAAGTACTATTATTTGAAGAAAGTAGGAGCCAAGATGACAAGCCCAAGCTATGAAACCACTCAGCAGTAACTGGCAAATTGTTTCAATGACTTAGAAAATCAGATTAGATGGTGAACCACGGAAGAGGGTTTTGGAGCTAAGATTGCTCCAAAGATAGCTATATTACATCATTGAAGATGGTGATTCTGTATACCACTTTCAGTTAGCTTCAAAATCAGAACTTCAGAGTTAGAGTTTATTATCCATTGTTGCTAACGAATGACTTCATATTCAAAATGTATCATCTGTGAAAACAGGAATGCACATGAAATTCAGGGGAAGGATCTGAGTGCCTCTTAGCCTTTCATGTGAATAATTTTTTGGAGAATTTGTTAAAATACAAAACCTGACTCTATAGGTTTGATGGAAGAATCAACAATTCTAACAACATATGCTACTGGCACAATGACACCTTGAATAAAAAGGCTGTAAGTCCTCCTTAAGTCTTGAGGATGAAGGTTAATAACCTTCATCTCAAAAGAAATCACGCTCTATTTCAAAAGTCTCTCCCATTTAAAATGTGATAGTTTCCAAAGTGATTTTCCTGTCTCTCATTTCGCTCCTTCCCATTACTATCATTTATAGTATTTTCCAGGCAATCTAAAATGTAAATCAATTTGAGCTACAGTTAGAATTGTGCATGCCTCAAGGCTCATTAAGTCTCATACTGAAGGCTAACAATGGCCTGTCATATAATTCGAAGGAGTAAGGAGAGATAGTGAGTTTAGAAGGGTAGGGCCTGTGGAAAAACTAGAGAATACATGTCTCTAGGAAGATGAAACAGCTATTACTGGGCTCTAGCCAGGAGTCATCATGTCTATGTGGAAAGATGAGCCTGATAATGTCAGCTATTCCAGATTGGTAGGTGAGCAGGAAATCTGGATTTCATTTTTTGAATATAAACTCCAATTGTTTGAGATCTCTTTTCCTTTGTAAGACTAATGTACTCTACAAACTACATGGACTTCTGAAGCATGGGATAGAGATGTTCAGCTTTTTGACACTTCCCAGGTGATTAGTATGTGGTCAGAGATAAAATGAATTAATCCAAATACTCAACATTTTCCAGTCACTCAGGGCCTAAACTGAACCCAGAAATGAAGCCTTAGAAGTAGGTATATGTAGGTTCTGGAAGAAAGTTCTTCTAAGAACATGATTTTGGGTGTGTAGAAGAAATGGTCAAGTCTTCACATAAAAGATACTGTAATGATAAAGCATTTTGTTTGCAAACTGCTTAATACATACTACCATTAAATCTGGACTCCAAAGGTTCAAATTAAGTAATAACATATTAAGATGATTGATGATATAATCCATGGATGGTTTATAATTGTCTATGCTTGCAACTTTTTTATCTGTTATATATGTGAAAGGGAAAATACTATATATCTTGTAATAAAGATATCATTTACAGCAATTACTTATAGTCAAACTTTATATTGAAAATGATTTAGTTCAATTATCTCAAAGCATCAGAATAGGCACATAATTTTAGGAGCATCAAAACTGCTGTATTTCATATTTTGAAGAAATTATTTAATTCCAGCAGGAAATGATAGAGACAGGTTTGAAGTAATTTAAGAAGAATAGATAAAAGACTAAACATAGAGTTCCCCTAGGACCCAGCAATTCCACTACTTGGCATTTACCCAATCATCCAGAGACAAGGACATACTAAATCCACTAGCACAACGATGTTCATTGTAGCACTATTCACCATAGCAAAGATATGGAACCAACCTAGATGTCCCTCAGTTGATGAGTGGATCAACAAGTTGTGGTATTTGTACACGGTGGAATTCTATGCTGCTATCAGAAAAAAACGACATCGCCCCATTTGTTAGGAAATGGAAAGTCTTAGAAAAAATTATATTAAGTGAAGTAAGCCAGACTCAAAGGAAAATAGGCTCAATGGTTTCCCTTATTTGTCATAATCAGTAGAAACCTTGGGCTCTCCTAGCAGAGATTTGTAATAGAGCAAAACCTTGATACAAAAGGCCATATAGTATGACGCTAAATGAAAGGATCTCTAGGATATAGAAACATAAGCCATATAATGAATGATTGTTGTCCTTAAGGTACTATGTTATCTCTCATCTCTTTTGCTGTCCCTTGGTTATATCATATTGTTATAGTATCTCACTTTGTTACCTGATATAGCAGACATATTTGTATTTGGTTATTTGAAATTGGATAGGGAAGGGGGGAAAACAAGATGAGGGGTGGGGGTGGGGGGAGGGAAATGGGGACCAAGACATGTGAAAGGGTATCAATGCGTATGAACTAATGCACCTTCGATGTGGCAAATATCATGTAACCCTTCTATTAATTACAATAAAAATATATGAAAAAAATTTTTTTAAAGAATGGATAAATAGACCAATGCTGAGCCACACAGACTGGTGTGGCTTAGCTGTGAGACACCTGCTTTCTGTGAGTCATTATTTACAGGAATTATAACTGTCCCCCATTTTGGTCCCTTGTTTGTATGAAATTCTCTTTGTCAGAGACAAATCCATGCATAAAGTCCAAAATACAATTTCTGGTTTTCTCTTTCAGAATATAAGAAATTGGATTCTTTCTTCAAAAAGCAGGAAATAAGATTATTGAACAAGTACTGATAAGAACTATTAGAAAGTTGACCTTAAAGACAGGGAAGGAAACAGATGCTACAGCCAGTGAAGAAGAGGTGCATGCTTTCACAAATACTGAATTTTCAAGGTTTCTTACTGGTGTGAAGAGCAAGGCATAGAGATAAATTGTATTCAGCTACAACTGTGAGTGACACAGTAGGAATTTAAATCTAGTTTTTCCATGTTGATATATCCTATGATAGCATTTTAGTCATTTTCCAGGTACATCATCACTTCCAGAATATATTTTACTTAAGAACAAGAACTACGACCCTTCTGTCACAAAACTCCTTTCTCTATCCTATGTTTTAGGAAAACCAGAGATTAAGAAAAGCTGCTAAGGAACACGTCAAAGCAGAAAAAGCTGTTAGGTTCCCTACCACTCCTCCTAACATGTAAAGACAGCTGACTTCACAGTCACTGACCTGTACAATTATACATGGCATGTGATTAGATGACTTGATGCATTGCTATCATAATGTTAAAAATCTCAGTAATTTATTATAGGAAAGCCTCTATATTTTCATTTGCATTGGGTTCAAAAATTGGATTGCTAATTCTTTCTCTAATAAGCAGCAAAGCAAGAGTTAGGCTTGTGGGTTACAGGATCTTCAGTGGGGGACTCAAAAGCTTTTGATCTCAGAAATGGGGCACATGATTGACTGGAAAATAATAATGTTTAGATGGGATAGGTGCTGGGGAGAGCTTCCTAGATGTGATGTTTTCTCACCCTATCTGACTGGTCATTGATACTTCATAGAAGATGATAGAAATGAAATGCAATTCTATTTATTTGTCATGGAAAACGGTATCTCCAGTACCAACCTGCGAGGAACACATCAGAATAACAGTGCAGTCTTTCCAGGTAGATGTTTAACATACGAGAGGTAACTGCTGTGTGACCTGATTCTTAGTGTACCTACCCAACTCTCCGCCACATAAGCTGGGTAGGGTACAGCCCAGAAAAGAAAAAGTCAAGGACAGGTAGAACAATTGCTTTCACCTGCCCGTACCTTGATCCCTAAGAAAAGCAATCACTGGGAGAAAAATGATATCTGATGAATACAAGCAGCACCATAATAAAACCTAAAACAAAGGGAGTAAAATTAATAATGTACTGGACAGACTAAAAACTCAAGATAAATATTCTTTAACAAATAGGAAAATGAATTAGGGACATGAGGCAGAAAAAAATGGAAGAAGAACCAATGCCAGGAACCCGGCATGGCACATCTGATCACTAAAAGAGAAGAATTTGGGCAGGAGATCTGAATAGCAGAAGTGCAGTAGAAAGAAAAGTGAAGCAGATCAGTGATCACAAAAGGTATGGAAGTGTATAGGAGCAGGCAAGAATTATAAAGTCCAACAGTAATATTAACCTGTGTAGCAGGACGTTCTAGAGCTACAGTCTAGAACATTCTAGATTTATCATAATGGAAACACAAAGACCTCTGCCGATAGTATTGTGAGAAGTAATGCAACAAAATCTGTAACTTAATAATTGTGCACATTGAACATAGGTAGCTCTATATACTCAGAAATAGAAATATGTCCTTTTTAAATTTAATTTTATTGTCAATACACATATTAAACTCATTAGAGTGGGTATCTAAGAAAACTGGAATGTAAGAAGGCTAGAGAATAAAGGGAAAAATAGCAAACCAAGAGAGAGATCAAGCAAAAGATTTATGATGAATTAGTTTCTTTTAAGTCTACTCTGAATACAATTTCTTTTCAAAAAATAATAGATACATAGATAAAGCTTAGTGATTATCTGAGGTCAGACAATCTCACAGAAAATCTCAAAGAAATAATGAAAATATTTCTTCTTCCCATAGAAAAGTACTTAATAAAGACATTAATCAAATTCTTTTTTGTTCCAGACCCTGCTCAGTCCCAATGAGCTAGATGCCTCTCCTTTTAAGCCATGGCATTATTCCCCCCAGCCAAGCTCTGTTGCTCTAGGACATGTCTGAGAAATTATTGCCTTTGGCATAGCCATTGCTTAAAAAAAACAAACATAACTGATACTGCAATATAACTCTCTCTCTTTTAGTGGATCTGAAGGCTAAAAAGGGAACTTTGTGGTCTTGTAAGCCCATCTGCCACTCCCTCTGGCATTCTTCTGTCTCCACAACTATGGAAGTATGCCGTTCTCTGATGACTGTAAGCTTCACCATTTCTTACAATGGAATGGATATTTATCTACCTATCACCTCTGAGACAATTCTCAATAATCTCCCTTGACTCTGTCATTACTAGGTCCTTAAACTCTTGTCATAACAGACAGATTTGATCACAATTTTCCTTACTCTGCTTTCTTTCTAGGAAGAGCCCTCCTATCCAACCACTACTTTTTCCATTCATCTACTCAAACTGCTTCCACCTTGAATCCTGGCCTAGGTCACATCAGCACAAAGCACCACTCCATTTTCTGCATTCACATTCCTAGGGTCCTCTTTTTAACCCCTATGGTTCAGAACCGCTCCCTACTTTGAATGACTAGTTAACTTGCTGTGTGATTACCTAGTGTTCCAGAGTGTTGCAAATCCTTCTCTTTCTTGTAAACTCTTCTGTAAAGAGCTTATGTTTGAGTATTGATCTCTATTTGACTGATCTAATTTGAATAGATGTTTCATGGCTTGGTAATCTATAAAGATAGTACTGAGTTTGAAGATAGGCTAACTGTTAGTATGGAAAATCGAAAAAGAATGCTTTAGGGCCAGGTATAATGATACACAACCAGAATCCTAGCTATCCTGGAGGTAACAATAGGAAGCTCATAGTTCTAAGTCAGCCTGGGTAAAAAATCAGTGAAAAACTTAGAACAGGAATTCTCAATTAATAAAGCAAATGTTTACTTTCAGAAAATAAGCTCAAGAATACACTAGAGAAACAAGATTTTCTGTTTCTACACAAAGATTGGTTTGAAAACTCCTTGAGTACATAGGGTAATGTTTATTCTGCATTGAGGTCCTGAGACGTTCAAATGCTAACAGGAGCCCATAGACTAGTCTACAACTTGATGGAGCTTATTGGGAATTAGTGTTTTTTAAAATGTAGTTATGGAGGTATTAATATAGTTCAACTTCTTCATATAACAAAATGTGTAATCTTGAAATTTGAATTATATCCATATAATGGAGCCTGTTAAAATTAATAAGGAAATATTTTGTAAGAAACTTTTAAGTTAGGGAAGAAGGATGGCATGTGTCATGTGTCTCTAGGTTTAAATGTGGAACAAACATAAGGAAACCTGTGTGTTGGTAATAGTGAATACCTTTTATTAGAAGATTTTATCTTTAATTTCTTTAAAACATTGAAAGTGTGTGAATTATTTAGTATAACAGATACATTTTTAGAAAGAAAAAAACAATTTCATTAAAAAATGAACCAAAGGTCCTAACATTTTATCAACAAAGTTGATATGTAAGTTCATACACAGAAAAGATACTCCACTTACTATGTCATGAAGAAAATGAATAATAAAACAGCAACGACAGACCACTACATGCCTACTAGAATGGCACAAATTCAAAACACTGAAAATACAAAATGCTAGGTAGAATGGATCAATACTAAATCTTATTTGTTGCTGGCAGAAATGCAAAATGGTGCAGCCACTTTGGAAGAGTTTGCAATTTCTAAAAATGCTATGTGTTTTCTTATACCATCCATTGCACTCCTTGATTATTTTTAAATGAAAAATCTATGTCCACACAAAATCCTGAATATGGATGTTTTCACAGATTTATTCATCACCTTCAAAACTTGGAAGCAACCAAGATATCCTTCAGCAAGGAAATGGAAACACTGTGTACAACCAGATAATGGAAAGTTATCCAGCACTACATAAAAATCAATTAGAAAGCCATGAAAAGACAAAAAGAAAACTTAAATGCCTACTACTGAGCAAAAAAAATCAATTTGAAAAGACTACATACTGTGTGATTCCAACAATATGACATTCTGCAAAAGGTAAAATGATTAAGACAAGTAAAACGATTAGTTATTTCCAGGAGCTGAGATGAGAGAGGGGTACAAAGAAAAAGCACAAAGAATTTGTATGGCTGTGAAATTATTCTGTATAATATAATGGTAAATATAGGTTCTTAAACATTTTTCCAAACACACAGACTATATAGTACCAAGAGTAAAGATGATGTAACCAGTCAGCGTGGTGTGATAATGATGTATGATTTAGTTCCATGAATTATAACAAATGTATCACCCCAAGGCAGCGGGGTGGGGGACAGGGGGATAAAGTAGGTGATGGGGACACTGAGTGGCAGAAAGGGATAGAAGTAACTGAGAAATCTTTATAAGTTCCTATTGATTTTGCTGTGAAAGCTACTCTAAAAAATGAGGTCTATAAAATATTCCTTATTATGCCTGACAGCTAAAAGTGAAAATGGAAATAATATCCATATTCTTTTCTATTTATGTACATCAGAGGCTCAAATGAATACTATACAAAAAATAACAGAAAGTGTGTTCTACTAGAATGAAGTTATATTTTAACTCCAGACCATCCTATGGAGCAAAAATCCATAGGTCTGCCATGTACCCTTGGCTAGCTACTTGGAAGGCTAAGATCAGGGAATCATGGTTCAAAGCCAGTCCAGGAAAGGAAGTTTGTGATAATCTTATATCCAATAAACCACCAAAAACCACAAGTAGGGACAGCACCCAGGTCCATAGCTCAAGTAATCCCTAGGACTAGTATTTTTTTTAAATAAAGCAACCTAAAACCCCTTAATAACCAAGGTATTTCTTCATGTTAATTCCAAGATACATTCAAATTCTGTGAAGATGCTCTTTACGCCATTGTTGTTTTTTTATGGAAAGTAAGCATAAGTATCCTATGCAATTTGAGTTGTTTCTTCTTTTTGAGGATTTTTGATTAAAATTTCACGGATAAAATTTTAAGTCTGATACACAAGAATAGGTTTTACATAACTCCCGGGTGGGGGAAGGGATTAACCTCATAGATTGTCTTTTAAAAAAAGCTAAATTAGGGCCGGGAGTTTGGCCTAGTGGTTAAAGTGCTTGCCTAGCATGCATGAAGACCCGGGTTCGAGTCCTCGGTACCACATACATAGAAAAAAGCCAGAAGTGGTGCTGAGGCTCAAGTGGTAGAGCTCTAGCCTTGAGAAAGTCCAAGGACAGTGCTCAGGCCCTGAGCTCAAGCCCAGGACTGGCAAAAAAAAAAAAAAGGCTAAATTACCTTAAAGAACTTGAAAAACTGAATGATCATTACTGGGTCAACCATCATTTGCAATTGTACCCTTTATCAGCTACTTAGGTATTCAAGTCAAACCTTTCCAATACCTTTAAGAACACTACAGTGATAAAGCAGAAACAAGCAACACAAAGCCCCAAAGCAGGTCAAGATCCCAGTGAGACTTAAGCCAAATGAATTCAGGCTTCTGTTTCTCTCTCACCCCATCCACTCTAATCTAACACCATCTACTAGTGCTGGCTCATTGTCACCCAGTTTTGTGACTGAGCTCTTCAGCTCAAGGATAACGCCCTACCCCTTGGGCCACAGTATCATTTCCAGTTTTCTGGAGATTAATTGGAGATAAGAAAGAGTCTCAGGAACTCCACAGACCTATGGCCATCTAATCTTTGATAAGGGAGCCCAAAAAAATAGAATGGATGGAAGAAAGCCTCTTCAACAAGTGGTGCTGGCAGAACTGGTTAAGCACATGGAGAAAACTAAAGTTGGATCCTTCTTTGTCATCCTGCACCAGGACTAACTCCAAATGGATCAAAGACCTCAAGATAAAAGCAGATACACTGAAAGTTTTACAAGAAGGAATAGGAGATACACTAGGTCTCCTTGGCACAGGTCGAAACTTTCTTAATAAGGACCAAGAATCACAATAAATCAGAGAAAGTCTGGATAAGTGAGATTGCATTAAACTGCAGAGCTTCTGTATGGCAAAGGACATAACTAGCAAACTAAATAGAAAGCCTACAGAGTGGGAGAAGAACTACACTAACCATACAACAGACAAAGGCCTCATATCTAAAATATATCAACAGCTCAAAAAATTGAATCACTCCAAAACTTATCTCCAAAGAAACAACCATCCCATGATTTCTGGAATCTTTGTCTACATTTATAAAATTTGGTTTAAATCTACTTTTTATTCCATTTTGTGAAATATTCTTATGTAGTTATAAATTTTTACTGCATCAATATCTAGTTCCTAAAGAATTCAGGTAAACCAACTGAAGACACAGTGTTGTACTGAGAAGTTGCTAAAACATACTGGCAATGATTTTTTCCTGTCATAAAGTTATATGGGTAAATGAAATGATTATTCATCTGTGAAAAAAAATGGGCCAAGGACTTAAAGAGAGTCTTCTCTGAAGAAGTAATAAGAATGGCCTATAGACACATGAAGAAATGTTCGACATCTCTGGTCATAAAAGAAATGCAAATCAAAAAACTCTAAGATTCCACCTCACTCCAGTTAGAATGGCCAGGATCAAGGAAACTAATAACAACAGATGCTGGAGGGGATGTGGCCAGGAGGGATCCCTACTACACTGTTGGTAGCAGTGTAAACTCATTCAACCACTATGGAAAGCAGTATGGCAGTTCCTCAAAAGACTAAGCATAGAGCTCCCCTATGACCCAGCAATTCCACTACTTGGCATTTACCCACTCATCCAGAAACAAGGGAACACTAAATCCACTAGCACAATGATGTTCATTGCAGCACTATTTACCATAGCAAATATTTGGAACCAACCCAGATGTCCCTCAGTTGATGAGTGGATCAACAAGTTGTGGTATTTGTACACAATGGAATTCTATGCTGCTGTCAGAAAGAACAACATCGCCCCATTTGTAAGGAAATGAAAAGACTTAGAAAAAAATCATATTAAGTGAAGCAAGCCAGACTCAAAGGAACATAGGCTCAATGGTTTCCCTCATTTGTCATAATCAGTAGAAACCTTGGGCTCTCCTCACAGAGATATACAATAGAGCAAAACGTAGATACATAAGGCCATATAGTATGATGCTAAATGAAAGGACCTCCAGGATATAAAAACAAAAGCCCTATAATGTGTGATTATTGTCCTTAATGTACTATGTTATTTCTCATGTCTTTTGCTGTCCCTTGCTTATCTCATATGGTTATAGTATCTTACCTTGTTATCTGATATATTGTATATATGTTTATTTGGTTATTTGAAATAGCATAGGGAAGGGGGGCAAACAAATAAGGGATGGGGATGGAGGGGGGAAATGGGGGTCAAAACATGAGAAAGGGTATCAATGTTTGTGAAGTAATGCACCTTCTCTCTGGGGAGTATAATGTAACCCCTCTATTAATTATAATTAAAAAACATAGATAAACAATAAAAAAACATAGATAAAAAAACAAAGAGTCTCAGGAATTTTTTATTGACTGGGCTGGCTTTGAATCACGGTCCTCAGATCTCAGCCTCCTGAGTAGCAGCCGTGCAATGCCTGAGTAGCAGGCATGAGCAACCGTGTCTGGCAACAATAGTTTATGTCTTTATAGGTATTTCAGCACTTACTGTTCTCAGTGTAACATAAGGACATTTTTCCCCTTGCAGAGCAATCTGAAGAACCTGTAAATAATTTTAACAGGCCTGATATGTGCAAAAATTATTTCATTTTCAAAGAACAAGATACAATGGAAGAAAAGCCACGCAGACAGCTGCTCCGTTCATCTGATTTTCAGAACTCTGATGTTCATTTCATATATCTAAATACAATGGCCTGGTTGGTAGCCATAACTTCTTGCAGAATTGAGAAATTTGAATTAAGGAATTAGAAAAATATAAGGTAAGAATTGTTAAAGTATACCTGGAAGCCTTAAAATTGATCGTGTAATGAGATCTTAGCATAGATATTTCTGGAAAGAAATAAAACTGGATTGGATTCCACAGAACTGGATCAATACTGACTGAATACATCGTATCAGTCCCATCATTTTGCATCTCCAAGTTTTGGTTTGGCTTTATCCATAGAGCAGGTGAAGTGTACCTATATCCTTTAGGGTTTATGATCGTTTAAATGATGGTTCTATTATACTTAGTACAGTGTCTGGCAGTTTGTAACTATGCAAGAAGTATAAACATTGTTGTATAGGCTATAAATTAGTTATTATTATGGAAGGTCAGTCAATGAACAATAGTATCAGCCAAAGTCTCAGGATTTTTTGTAAATAAATACTGGAATATTCAAAGACATTTTTTTCTTTTCTTTTAAATTCACTCATGAAAGCATATTCAAGAGAAAGAGACACATTTTCAATTATTCTCAACATGCCAGTCCCTTACCTTTGCTTTTATCGTCAATTCTTCATGCTTACAAATTAGCTTCTCATTATCTGTAAGTGATAAACCTAGACCTTGCTCCTGTACATCACTTATGTTTTTCTGAAACCAACAAGTAATCTAGGAAGAAACAAATGAGAAATCAAAATTAAAATGATCTGGATAAATAAGGGAAAGCATTAAATAATTTCTTCAACATTTCATAACTTCAGTCTCTTTAATTTCTCTTTATCTAAACAAATCCCATAGATATTAAATTAGTATGGCTGCTTTAAAATGTCTTTCTTCTGTTCATCTTCTACATTTGTAAGAGAAAAAAAATTCTAGAAAGCCTGAAAAGACTCAGTAGATAACATGACATAAATAAAATGATCCAAATTTTCTTCAAAAAGTACCAAAACTGAATTCCCATCAGTCCACACAACAAACATTCTTCCAAAATATGCCTTTTTTCCTAGTCACAAGTACAAATTAGAGAGTGGTCAGAGACTTCTATGAAGACATAAGCAGTATTTACAGAGTTATATTTTCTACTATTAAAAAGAAAATGAGCTGGGTGCTGGTGGTTCATACCTTGTAATTCTGATGACTCAGGAGGCTGAGATCTGGGGATCACAGATCAAAACCAGTCCAGACAGGAGAGTCTGTGAGACTCTCGCCTCCAACTAAATACCAGCACAACAACAACAACAAAAAGATGTAGGCCGTGGCTCAAGTGGTAGAGTGTTGGTCTAGAGCACAAAAGCTCAGGAAAAATTTCAACAAATTGGAATTGTTTGCTAGCTGGAATTTTAGCACATTTTTGGTGCAAAGAAAAGTAAGTGACTCTCCATAATTTTCCTAAGAAATGCACCTTGCTGTCTTCAGAATATGTGATAATGTATGCATACTAAATAAACTAGAGTCAGCTCTATATTTACAGTATTTTTTATTTTGTTTATGCATTTGTAATTACATGAAAGCAGTCCGTTTTGATGGTATCCTAAATACAACTGGATGATATATACCATAAGTGTATTAGGACCCACAGGGGACATTTTACTAAGAATTCTAGAATTTATTATTTTATTTTATATGACAAGCGACTTCTTGTCTCACAAAGTTTCAGGGATGCACGCAAAAACACAGCCACAGGAATGATTTTAAAAATTGTTCAAAGCCAGATATGTTGGCTCATGCCTATAATCCTAGCTACTCAGGAGGTGGGAATCTGAGGATCACCATTCAAAGCCAACCCTGGGGACAAAAGGACCTGAGACTCTAATCTCCAATTAACCTCTAGAAAAATGGAAAGTGGCTCAAGGGTAGGGCAATAGCCTTGAGCTGAAGAGCTCAGGGATAGTGTTCAGACCGAGTTCAAGCCCCATGACACCTCCCCCCCAAAAAATCTTCAAAATTAAGTGGATTGTGAATACGGCTAACTTTCAGAGATCCTTTATTCTATTAAATATTTGGAGTGATTTATTCTTAGCTGAACTAGGGGAGCCTAGAAATCTCAAGAATGCTCTACTGAGGGACAGTTAATATAGAAGCTGAGTAAAGGAAACATGGCCACAAGTGTTTGTTCACTAATCTTCCCAAACAGGTGAGAAGTCCAAACATTCAGTTAATCCTATTAGATTTTGTGCACCAAAACTTGTCATACACCACATGGCAGTGGTGATGAAAGCTAGAAAAGAGGGAATGGTTTTGATTTTCAAATGACTTCAACCCTTTGATATTCAACTGACCTTATCCTCCAGATTTGGCTGATCTAGTTCAGCTCTGGAAGGATACTATTCTAATAAGGCAATACTATCCTGTACAAGAAAATGTACTTTAAAAACTGTGATGCTATTCAATAGATCCTGTCTGTATACATGCCTATCAAAGCTTGTGGAGTCTCCAGATCTCAGTATGTTTATGCCTAGATGTATCCTAGACAGAAACAGTATAGTGTGTTTGAAACATAGTTAGAAAGATACTAGCTAGACACTAATTAGAAAAAAGAGAAGGCTATTGCATCTCATCATGAAGCACTCACACGTTCCATGAAGAACAGCCACATAGATCACATTTACCTCACATGCTGCAGGATACACACAAAAATAGGCTTTCGGAATCCTTCTCCAGCTAAAATAAGACACCCTAAACCACCAAGAGCAAGCCAGCTACAATACTCATGCCCTGTAAATCAATCATTCAGTCTAGTAAGTAGCTACCACCAACAGCTGCATTAGATATTCCAAGAGCACTTTTTAAAAATAAGCATTTAAATTACTTCAGCTGCTGTTCTGAGTGATAAGTACAGTAAAAGATGAATTAGAATAGTTCTGTAGAACATGGTTCTTCCAAAAACACAAACCCTCAGTTGAGAGGATATGGAAATAAAAGAACAAAAAGCATTCAGAGTACACACTGGAAACTGGTTCAGAATATTGGTAGGATAAAAATAAACAAAAAAAGGTAATAAAAATCATTTCCCTCTTTTTCTTAGTTCCTGTTTTCAGCTTGAACTAATCAATATGCTTATGGTCACCCAAGCAGTCTGTCTTGGCTCCTAGGCAGCTGTGAGGGAAAGAATTAGGTAGGTCAGATTACGTAGGAGGGAAAGGAGGAAGGACAAACCTGTTTTGGAGGATATGAAGGAGTAGCCTGGCATTTATCAGAAAACAATAAGAGATAGATACAGAAGCCAATGAAGATGCAAAGATAAGTCAGGCATATTAAAAAAAATAAGCCAAGGGCTGGGAGTTTGGCCTAGTGGTAGAGTTCTTGCCTAGCATGCACGAAGACCCGGGTTTAATTCCTTGGCACCATATACTATAGAAAAAAGCTGGAAGTGGTGCTGTGGCTCAAGAGTAGAGCTCTAGCCTTAAGAAAAGTCCAAGGACAGTGCTCAGGCCCTGAGTTCAAACCCCACAACTTAGCAAAAAAAAATAAGCCAAGAGCTATCTTGAAAATTAAAGAAGCATATCAGGGAAAAAATCTGCTCAATTATATATAAACATTGTGTCATACACTACAATAGCCACTCCCTATCCATGGCTAGTCAGGTCTTAGAAAATGACTTGTCCAAAACAAACAGGTTGTAAGTGTAAAACAGACATCACATGTCATAGACTTCAAATAATTTTTAAAAATATTTTATTAAGAATGTTAGTGTTGCCTGGTGCTGGTGGCTCAGAAGGCTGACATATGAGGCTCATGATTAGAAGTCAACCCGAGCAGGAAAGTCCATAAGACTCTCCTCCAATTAAGTACCAAAAAGCCAGAAATGGAGCTGTGATTCAGGGGTAGTGAGCTAGCTGTGAGCAAAAGATCTCAGGGACAGTCCCTAGGATTAGAATGTACACATGCACACATACACACAGACATACACACACACACACACACACACACACACACACACACTTACACACACCATACAAAAGAATATTAATGTTCACTATCTGTTAAAACTTAGTATATACAGAGTTAAATAAAATATATGATTATATTTCATCTTTTACTACGGCCTTTTACTTTCTAATGTTTTTTTATTTTATAATGGCTACTAGAATTCTTAAAATTATATATGTAGATTGCATTTTATTTTTCTTAGCTATTTCTGTTACCCAAATATGCAAATTTAAGGAATGAGTGTTAATTAAGTAAAATTTAAACAGAACCAGGAGAGAGATGAAATAAGATATCTATCAATTTTAAGCATTTATGACCCAGTGAATAGGGATTCAGGAAGAACTAACTACTTTTTGAAGAAGCTGGTTGAACTTCGGGCTAAGTAGGAGAAGACAGCTTCAGGGAAAGCAGAAAAAGTAAATGGATCTCTTCTAATATTTTCCCACTTTTTTGATTAGATGAACTTGCATACTTGCAGTAACTGGGACCTAAATCTGTAGGCTAGTCAATGCAGATGTGCACCAGATTCAGTGGGGAAGACTAGAAGAGAACACCATTGAAGATGTTACATTGGACAAGTAGGGACTAGCTTGTGTGTGATGGACATTCTGTCTTTGCCTGGAGATAAAAATGAAGAGAGATATCAGGTGCTACTTTGCAGTTTACAGTATTACTTCAGGCCAGGTACCAGTGTCTCATGCCTGTAATCCTAGCTAATCAAGAGGCTGAGGTCTGAGGATTATGGTTTGAAGCCAGCCATGGCAGGAAAGTATGTGAGACTCTTTATTTTATTATTATTGTCTGGGTACATATAGAGGGGTCAGACTTATATTCTCCAGGTAGTATGTGCATTACTTCTCACACATTGATACTCCTTCTCATGTTTTTGTCCCCATTTCCCTCCCTCCATCCACTCCCAATCATCTTGTTTCCCCCCTTCTCTTTTCTATTTCAAATAAACGTACATACAATATATCAGGTAACAAAGTCAGATGCAGTAATAATATGAGATTGACCAAAGGGCAAAAAAAGAAGAGAAATAACAGTACATTAAGAACAACAATCATACAAGGTAAAGCTCTTGTTTGCCCTCAAAAGACTAAACATAGAGCTCCCCTATGATCCAGCAATTCCACTACTCGGCATTTACCCAAATGTCCACAAACAAGAACATACTAAATCCACTAGCACAATGATATTCATTGCAGCACTATTTACCATAGCAAAGATAGGAAACCAACCCAGATGCCCCTCAGTAGATGACTGGATCTAAGAAGATGTGGTATTTATACACAGTGGAATTCTATGCTGCCATCAGAAAGAATGACACTGACACATTTGTAAGGAAATTGAAAGACTTGGAAAAAATCATATGAAGTGAAGTAAGCCAGGCCCAAAGGAACACAGGCTCAATGGCTTCCCTCATTTGTAATAATTAGTACACATCTAGGACTCTCCTAGCAGAGGATTACAATCACACAAACCCTAGATACATAAGGTCATATAGGATGAGACTAAATGAAAGGAACTCTAGGATATGGAAACAAGAGCTTTATCTTGTGTGATTGTTGTTCTTAATATACTGTTACTTCTCTTTTGTTGCTCTTTGATTAATCTCATATTATTACTATATCCGACTTTGTTAACTGGTATATTGTATATATGTTTGTTTATTTGAAATAGGAAAGGGAAGGGGGGAAAAAAGATGATTGGGAGGGGGTAGAGAGAGAGAAATGGGGACAAAAACATGAGAAGGTGTATTGATGTGTGAGACGTAATGTACCTACTACCTGGCGAATGTAACTAACCCCTTTATACATTTCCCTGCCAATGAAAACAATAAAAAATAAATTAACTTAAAAAAAACTCTTGTTTCAATATCCTAGAGATCCTTTCATTTAGTCTCATCCAATATGACCTTATGTTCCTAGAGTTTGAGCTATTGTAATCCTGTGCTAGGAGAGTCCTAGGTGTGTACTAATTATTACAAATGGTTTATTCACTTAATATGATTTTTCCCAAGTCTTTCCATTTCCATACAAATGAGACTCTTATCTCCAATTAACTACCAGAGAAAGCCAGAAGTAGGGGCTGTGGCTCATGTGGTAGAGCACTGGAGGGAAAAAAATGTGCAGGATAATGCCCAGTGCCTGAGTTCAAGCCCCAGGACTGACACACAAACAAACTATGTTATGGTCCTCTGGTCTTTAAATTCTTGCTGTGACTGAGACAATTACCTTTTGAACAGATGGGGAAACTGAAACCAAGACAAATTAAGGGGGAAGTCCCAGAGTTGGAGCCAGTAATGCCATGGGCACAACTCATGCTTACTTTTTCTTCTCATAGTATCTTATCTACAGAAACAAAGAATTCTGGAGAACAGTAAGGCTATAGTTACAGAACTTATTTCCAACCCAGTTTCAGATCCTGTGTGCCATCATTGGGGATCAGTGGAAATACTGCACTGGTTAGGAAATGTGCAACAGGCTGAGACTCATGAGACAAAGCACCCACTATGAATCCCTACTCCTAGGCGATGCTTGCTCAAGATAGACTAAACTAGGGAACCCAAGGACTAGAAAATATTCTCTGATGGCCAATGATAAACGATTAGGAGAATAAGAGAACTGCTTTTTACAGCAGAAGCTATGCATCAGACTACCACAAACTTCACAGGGTTTTCTTTTTTCCTTACATTTTGTTCTACACACCAAAATCAGATCCTATTATTTAATCTTTATTTAAAACTATGCTTGAGGAGGGAGCTACCAATAAATAATTCAAATCACCTTAGCAGAAATACTTAAGAGAAGATGAAAATCTCTTCAAATTACTTCAATTTTCTTTTCCGTGTGCAGAACAGTTCTTCCCAAATAACCTCTATTATTTAAGATAAAATACACTGATAAATTAGTTACTTTTCTTATAAACCCAAGACTTTTCTTTTTGGTAGTCTCTCCATTAGCAGAAATGCTGAAGGATTTGCAATTGTAGCTGATGGTCACAAGTGAATTCTAATGTCTACTTTGATTTTAAAGCCATGTTATAGCAATAGTTTTAGTTTTCATAAGGCTTTGGTATTTTATTAATAGAAGGAAAGCCAGTTGTCTGTATTTTATATGAGAAATCCAGTCAAACATGCTCTATACTAAAGTAGACTTCAAATATTCATTTGTTCTAGTAGGTGATCATGCATGTTGAAGAGGTGCTACATATTGCTGATGTTTGCAACTTAGGGTTTGAGAGATGAGAAAGAATTAGTTTAAGCTGAATTGGTTAGCCTAGAGCTGCCACCATACTGTTTAAGTTTGGCCTAAACATTTCTCTCTGTATAGTAGATGATAACCTAACTTGATAAAGAGAAGACTGATTCTTTTTTTTTTTTTTTTGCCAGTCCTGGATTTGAGCTCAGGGCCTTTGGACTTTCTCAAGGCTAAAGCTCTACCACTTGAGCCTCAGCACCATTTCCGGCTTTTTTCTATGTATGTGGTACCCAGGAATTGAACCTGGGTCTTCATGCATGCTAGGTGAGCACGCTACCACTAGGCCAAACTCCTGGCCCCGAGAAGACTGATTCTTATAAGAGTTTAACATTCCAATCACAACAGACTAACTCTCAAACCATATTCAAATAAGGCAGGTGTGAGCTAAAACCTATCTGTCTCTGGGTAAGACACTTGTCTTTTAAAATAAATATGACTAGCACATGTACGATGGGATATTGGAACCATTTTTGATAGCCCACTGACAGATTCTGGACTCAGAACCTAAACCAGTTAAGAACTCTACATTAGATGTTGTAAACTTGTCTTTGAATGCTGCTAGGGGGATGTCGATTTTTAGGTATATCTTGTGACTGATGTAGATATTGGCTTGTTTGGGGGCTTAGTGTCAGAGATTCCAGACAGACAACAAAATGTTCACAATCTTATTTTGTTGAATGTGAGAGCCTTCATTGAATCACTGACATCAGAGGGAAGTATCAGAATTTTCCCAAAAGATCAAATCCCAGGATTCTCTCTCATGACAAAAATACTACCATGTGGCTAATTTTTTAATTTTATAAACAGCTTTTACAGATGACTTTTCTTACTGTCTAGAATCATAATTTAATGCACTTGATTTTTCTGCCAACTTCTCACATCTGTATTTCAAGAAAAATGTCACTGACGACTCATTCTACTCCACATTGCCTTCAAATATGCTCTTCAACTCCAACTTTTGAATGGTGGAGAGCTGACTTTTAATGAATGAAAATATTACAGTTAAAGTCCCTAGACCTAGTTTATTGTTTAGCATTACTTCTGCCACTTCATTGCAAGGAACTCATCCAGCAGTGGAAGGAGTCCTTTATTGAGAAAGAAAATGGAGGGCCGGGAGTTTGGCCTAGTGGTTAAAGTGCTTGCCTAGCATGCATGAAGACCCGGGTTCGATTCCTCGGCACCACATACATAGAAAAAAAAGCCGGAAGTGGTGCTGAGGTTCAAGTGGTAGAGCTCTAGCCTTGAGAAAGTCCAAGGACAGTGCTCAGGCCCTGAGCTCAAGCCCAGGACTGGTAAAAAAAAAAAAAAAAAGAAAGAAAGAAAAAAAAGAAAATGGAGCTCAATCCAGTGACTTGGCAATGTATCAAAAGGACCTATGGCATGGGTTTCCCCCCAAAATATAGAATTACACACTTAGCTACATGGAGACTTCAAGCCAATTCTATCCATTGTGTGTAAGTATGAGAGACAAAAACAATGTTTCAGATTGCCACATCACCATCTCAATTTCTAGGTCATGAGCTTGGTGAGTTTCAAATTGAAATATAAAAGTCTATATCCTTGTTTATTAGAAGAAAAAGTAAGTGTCATAAACTACCTTACTGACAGGATAAATAACTGCTAAACTTTTTCAATGTGTTATAAACTTTCTAAAGCATGAAACTGATTTATTTTCATATAATGTTTATAAAATTATTCAAATTTGTTGGGGGACAAAAAAGCCAGGTTACTGTGGCTTATGTAGCAGATAAGATACTCAGGAGCCTAAGACTTGAAGCCCAAGAAGAAAAATATATAAAACTCTTACTCCCAATTAAGTAGCAAAAATCAGAAGCGGAGGAGTGGCTAAAGTGATGGAATATCAGTCTGAAATAAACAAATAAACAAACAAAACTAAACTAAGGGATAACACAGGGCACTAAGTTGAAGCCCCAATACCACCACTGCTTCCACTGCCAACAACAAAAACAATAGTAATTATAAGGCCTATTGACTTGTCTTTGTTTTTTTTTGTCAAGATGTTTCCTTAGAGTCTTCTTTTTTTTCATAAATTTTATAGTAATTAATAGAAGGGTTACATGATATTCACCAGATAGAGGGTACATTACTTCACATACATTGATACCATTACTCATGTCTTGGTCCCCATTTTCTTCCCCCCCCCCAATTCTCATGTTGTTTTCCCCCTTCCCTATTCAATTTCAAATAAACAATCAAGCATATATACAATATATCAGATACCAAGATGAAATACTGTAACAGTATGAGATAACCAAGGGACAGCAAAAGAGATGAGAGATAACATAGTACATTAAGGACAATAATCACTCATTATTTGGATTTTGTTTCTATACACTGGAGGTCCTTTCATTTAGCATCATACTATATGGCCTTATGTATCTAGGTTTTGTTCTATTGTAAATCTCTGCTAGGGAGAGCCCAAGGTTTCTACTGATTATGACAAATGAGGGAAACCATTAAGCCTAAGTTCCTTTGAGTCTGGCTTACTTCACTTAATATGATTTTTACTAAGTCTTTCCATTTCCTTACAAATGGGGCGATGTTGTTTTTTCTGACAGCAGCATAGCATTCCATTGTGTATAAATACATCTTTTTGATCTACTCATCAACTGAGGGACATCTGGGTTGGTTCCACATCTTTGCTATGGTTAACAGTGCTGCAATGAACATCATTGTGCTAGTGGATTTAGTATGTCCTTGTTTCTGGATGATTGAGTAAATGCCAAGTAGTGGAATTGCTGGGTCCTAGGGGAGCTCCATGTTTAGTCTTTTGAGGAACTGTCATACTGCTTTCCATAGTGGTTGAACGAGTTTACACTCCCACCAATAGTGTAGTAGTGATCCCTCCTGGCCACATCCCCTCCAGCATCTATTGGATAAGTGGAACTGTATTAAACTACAGAGCTTCTGTATGGCAAAGGACATAGCTAGCAAATTAACTAGAAAGCAGAGTGGAAGAAGGTCTTCACTAACCATACAACAGACACAGGCCTCATATCTAAAATACATCAACGGCTCAAAAAATTGAATCACTCCAAAACTAATCTTCAAAGAAACAAGCATCCCATTAAAAGATGGGCCAAAGACTTAAAGTGAGTCTTCTCTGAAGAAGAAATAAGAATGGACTATAGACACATGAAGAAATGCTCGACATCTCTGGCCATAAAAGAAATGCAAATCAAAACAACTCTAAGATTCCACCTCACTCCAGTTAGAATGGCCAGGATCAAGAAATCTAATAACAATGCTGGAGGGGATGATGTTCATTGCAGCACTGTTAACCATAGCAAAGATATGGAAGCAACCCAGATGTCCCTCAGTTGATGAGTAGATCAAAAAGATGTATTTATACACAATGGAATGTTATGCTGCTGTCAGAAAAAAACAACATCGCCCCATTTGTAAGGAAATGGAAAGACTTAGAAAAAATCATATTAAGTGAAGTAAGCCAGACTCAAAGGAACTTAGGCTTAATGGTTTCCCTCATTTGTCATAATCAGCAGAAACCTTGTGCTCTCCCTAGCAGAGATTTACAATAGAACAAAACCTAGATACATAAGGCCATATAGTATGATGCTAAATGAAAGGACCTCCATGGTATAGAAACAAAATCCAAATGAGTGATTGTTGTCCTTAATGTACTATGTTATCTCTCATCTCTTTTGCTGTCCCTTAGGTATCTCATACTGTTACAGTATTTCATCTTGTTATGTGATATATTGTATATATGCTTGATTGTTTATTTGAAATTGGATAGGGAAGGGGGAAAACAACATGAGAAGTGGGGGGAGAGGGGAGAAGAAAATGGGGACCATGACATGAGAAAGGGTATCAATGTATGTGAATTAATGCACCTTCTATCTGGTGAATATAATATAATCCTTCTATTAATTATAATACAATATATGAAAAAAAACGTATGTCTCAAGGAGTAGAGCACTAGCCTTGGGCTGAAGAGTTTAGGGACAACACCCAGGTCTAGAGTTCAAGTCCCATGACCATCCAAAAACAATAAAGAAACAAAAAGGTGTACCTTATACAGCTATTTAATCTGGGTAGCAAAAAGAGATTTTCTATCATAATTATCTTAGATGTCTTTGACATTTTCTTGTATAAACAGGCCACAATAACTTAGCTTTAATATATTTGTTTATCTCACTTATGTCTTATTGGAACAATTGAGAAAAATTACATTCATAAATCTTGTAGCCAAGATAATTAATTATGCACAAAATATTCCAAGCTGCTTCTGATTTTCATTAATGAAGCAGATTATCTGCAAAACAAGATGCTACCAGATCAGAAAAGAAAAGGCAGCTCCTCACATTTTCAATGGAAAACAAAGATTTTTATATCAGAAAAACAGTGATAAAGAAAGAACCTGCCATGATCGTGTCTCCCTGATAATCACATCTCAAATAAGAGAGAAAAGTCTGCATTTATTTACTATGTTCTGCAATGGATGAAAATCTAAAGTCACTACCAAGCTGGTTACTTAACTTCTTTTCCAAGGGACAATTAGCTGATCATTTAAAAGTTAGACCACAGGTTCTGAGAAAGCAAGAAGCATCAATCTATCTTTCAAATCAATCTTAAGAGAGCAAATGCATCAGATTTTCAGACATCTACATGACAATTTACCAGTAATCTTTATTCTAATTCTCTACTTACATTTTCCATTTTCATAAGTGTTTAAAATAACTGACAAACGATCTATTAATGTAAAATTTGACAGTTCTCATATGGTCTTAAAACAGGTAAAAGCAAAAGAAAAGTATAATGCAATGAAGTATGGTTCCAATGTCTCAGGATTGTAAGATCCTATAAGAACAGGATACTTTTTATTGTACACTTACTTGAGAAAACAACATGGTAGCCTAGAGAAAATGCTTTTGGACCAAAGATGAAAATATTTGAACTTTGCTACTGAGACACTGTCCTAGGGCTTAATTAATCTAATATGGCAGTCAGTTTCCAAAGCCAAGACATCACCCAACGCCTCTCTGGGTTACCTGGTTTTCTTGTTGGTCCCACAGACATATCTGCAGAACCTGAGCCAATTCTTGCCGTTGTTGCTGCATGTACTTGTCTAATTGCCGTCTTCTGTCCTGTAGAAGTTCAAGTAGGCTTTCAATCTTCAGACAGCTGCTCTGAGCTCCCTGCATCATCTCAGAATTTACACTAGATCCATCACTCTTGAATTTGTCGATGAAGTCATTGAGTTGGTAACTTTTGTTTAAAAGGGCAAGAGAACGTTCTAAGAGTTCTAGAAGAAAATTAGAAAGGAAAAAAACAATGATATGAAAAAGCTTCTAGAGCATTGTGCAGTTTCTTCATATAATTTTCAATTACATAACTTTTATATTAATAATTTGCTGCCCTACCAGGAATTTCAATGTAAACATAAATTTAAAAGGTTTTGTAAGCTGTTATTTGTTAGTTTTAAAATTCCCGTAACACAAAGTCCCATATGAAATATTAGTCATCAGTTTGTGAGCTCTGGAGTAAATCCTGGAAATTAAAGGATCAACAAGACAGAAAGTATAGAAGGGAAGGAGTTGGGAACAGCGTATTGAACACCACTAATACTTGAGGATTAATGAAAATCACTGTTAGATTAAACACTATCCACTCTCTACAAGCCAGAAATCATGCAAGACACTTCAACTCCCTCATCCTACCATTATCAAGACCTGTCAAGTTGGCCTACCACCTCCCGTATCTGTCTGCTTCTCTCTGTCCTCATTAAAGAAAGACACATCTCATGCCAGAACTCAACCAGCCTTCTCTTAATTGTATCCCCTCCCCAGTCAATTCATCTATAGCTTACACTATAGCTAGAAATTTCCATGTCTCTCTCTCTCTCTCTCTCTCTCTCTCTCTCTCTCTCTCTCTCTCTCTCTCTCTCTCTCTCTCTCTCTCTCCTTTCTCCTTCCCTCCCTTCTTCCCTCTCTCCCTTCCTTCCTTCCTTCCTTCCTTCCTTCCTTCCTTCCTTCCTTCCTTCCTTCCTTTCTTTTTTCCTTGTGTGTGTGTGACTTTGCAGGTCCTGGAGCCTGAACTCAGGAACTGGGTGCTGTCTCTGGGCTTTTGTGCTCAAGGCTAGTGTTCTACCACTTGAGCCACAGCTTCACTTCCAGTGTTTTGAGTAATTACTTGGAAGATCAGAGTCTCACAGACTTTCCTGCCTGTGCTGGCTTCATACTATGGTCATCCTCATATCTCAGTCTCCTGAATGGCTAGGATTAGAAGCATAAGACATTGGCACCCAAGTTATATTATTTTTTTGAATTCTAGGAAGGGAAGGACTGTGAAGAAGAGCCAGAGAATAAGTGCTTTACCAAGCATTGTTCTGTTGCAAACTGAGCCAGTGCTGAAATCCCAGTCTTGTGACTTGCAGATGGGTGTACTTTTTTGATGGTGGCAGCCTTCTACTTTTAACATGGACCCTAACTACACAGCAATGATTAGGCTGAAGTCATTGTTACAACTGTTTCTTTTTTTTTTTTGCCAGTCCTGGGCTTGAGCTCAGGGCCTGAGCACTGTCCTTGGACTTTCTCAAGGCTAGAGCTCTACCACTTGAGCCTCAGCACCACTTCTGGCTTTTTTCTATGTATGTGGTACCAAGGAATCGAACCCGGGTCTTCATGCATGCTAGGCAAGCACTTTAACCACTAGGCCAAACTCCCAGCCCTACAAGTGTTTCTTGCAACTGAAACACTTTTTCTGAGAGCTGAAGGGGAGAATGAATTAAATGAATATACTATAAAGTATAATTTTAAGAAGAAAATGAAAATGTATGAAGATGAAATAAACAAATAAATAAGGTAAAGGCAGATTTCAGAATGAAAGAGGGATGGAGTCTTTCAAGCCACAAAATTCTAGGGTAAAAAGGCTGATAGATGTTACCCCATTCTGAGATGTGGCAGTAAGCTCTCTAATTTTGTTGATAGCCAACTCCCTTAGCCCCTTCCAACCCCTGCCTGAGGTGCATTGTGTAACTTAAGAAAAAATAACAACCTCATTGTTTTGTAATGAAACTCTCTAAAAAAGTTCCTCCTGCCCTAATCTGCTTGACGACCTGCATTGTGGAATGCTGAAGGTTAACCAGAACCCTTCCAGGGAGAAGCCTCCTTATCCCTGCCCCCATCAGTAAGAACATCGGCCTGCTTGGTGTGGGGATCTGCCAAAGTCATATGCCAATTCCAACCAAAACGATAAAGTCAGTTCAAACAGTTACTATGAGGCAGGCTTTAACTCTGTTGGCTGCCTGAGTGTAACCGGATGACTATGCGCTCTCTCTGTGTATGTCATAGCCCCATTGGCCACCTGCCTGTGGCCAGCTTGACCGCATGGTTTTTGCCCTTAAAAACCCAGCCTGAGCAGTGCTCACAGTCACAGTGTTTGCTCCCGAGTCTGCACTGTGTCCCCGGCGGGTCAGCTCATTATCCACTTCCCCAATAAATTCATCTTTTTGCATGAGGCTGTCTCTGCATGGAGAATTCTGGCGGGATGTGGAATCCCCTCTCCCTGACCCCAAACCAAGAAGGCCTCCCTAACAACTGGAGTTTAAATTTTATAGACTTAATGTATTAATCAGGATGATTTATTTTTGTCCTTTGATTTTTTTTGGATGGAGATATTTTATCTTTTGCATTGAAAAGTTATTTTTCATATTATGAGTAGTTTTGCACACACTATGGAACATTTACATGATACCTAGACAAGCCAGCAGTGTTTCCACACAGCATGTTTTTCTTCTTTCTAAAACTAGTCTTACACATTAGACTTCTCATATGAAAGAAACATTTTAGGGCTCACAATATGATACATTGCCAGTAAATGAGATCAATTTGTTCTGCTCCCTTGAAAGTATGTATTTAATATTTATTCTACTTACTGGTTTTCTGTTCTGGACTCTATTAAAATAGTAACCCAGGCATAAAGCCTCTGGGACAAAAGTTAACTTAAAAATAATAGAGGCTTTCTTCTAGATGATGGCCTATTGAAAGATCATAGCTTCATCAATTGGTTAATCTATTAATGAGTCCATACTGAATAAGTTATGAGTCGAGGCTTGGTTAGAGGTAATAGCTTATGACTTTGAAAGCTGTCTTGTACTAGTCCCACTGTAGCCTTCTCTTGCTATCTACCATGAATCACTTTACTCTATCACATGCTCCCTGTCATGATATTCTGCTTTACAGAATACAGGGTCAGGTGACCCAAAATTGAAACCTCCGAAACACAAAACAAATCCTTCCACACTTAACTTCAGTATTTTGTCATGGCAAAAGTAATGGTCATTTCAAAGGACAAATTCTTCAACACTTCCTTCTGTCAGTTCTTGTAGCTTTCTGTCCATTTCTTGCATCTTATATGTTCATAGTTTATATTCTTTTTCTTATTCATCCCAGCAGTTAATCATACAAATTAATATACTTTTCTTCACAGATAAACTGTCTATGTGGTGGCCTTCATTAATATAAAAATCTCAGGCTAGATGCTATAATTTATATAGGTAATTGGCCCTATTCAAGAGGTGGAAATGGAAAAGTGGGAACAGGGAGAAGTTTGGAATAAGCCTAGGCAAAAAGTAAGATCCCATCTCAATAAAACAAGCTGGAAATGTTGCATGGTGGTATATACCTATGGTTTCAGTTAAACTGTATATGGTAGGAGTTATCACTGTTTGAGGCAAAAACTGAGACCCTGAAAATTAACCTAAATCAAAAAAGGACAAAGGGCTAAGGATTGTGTTTCAAGTGGTAGAGTACCTGCCTAGAAATATCAAGGACCTACGTTCGAACCCTAGAACTACAAAGAAAATGAATACAAAAATCTCCAATGTTCATAAATTTTAAAAAATTTTGTCTTTCTACATATACAAAACTTACACACAATACCTTATAATATGACACTGTTAGATATTTGACAAAATTTCCATTGTGTAATTACTTTGATAATATTCATTATAATAAAAAGTAACATCAGAGCACTTAATTATAAAGTACAAATATCCAACTTAAGGTCAATTAACTTAATGAGCATAATGTTTCATAAACAGATGATAGAGATAAATGATGAAATCAAGTATTACCACCACAACATGCTGGATGTGTAACAGAGACACTCACAGGGAATATACTGGTAAGTGTAAACATGGCTCCTTGAGGCTAAGGGACATGTAATAACCTGTCACATAGCTTTGAGTTTCATACTATGCAAAGAAAATTGTGTATAATTTGTATAATTAAACTTAGGGTGGCCAAGTTGGTAATTAGTGTGGAAACCACTTTTCCTAGAAAATACTAAGTATTCATGTTTAAGCCAGTGTAGAAAGAACAGGAATGTCATAGGTGGTCTCATTCTATGCTCATTCTGTAAACATTCCACATCTCAGAAACATCAACCTATTCATCATGATTCTACATTATTCGGAGTATGTTTCAAGCATAGCACAGTCTCAGCTTTGCTGGATAAGAGGGCCTATGTGAAGGAAATTGAAATAAGGTCTCTGGTTAGAGATGAGTTTGATGATAGTGCTTTTTGTCACCCTAACACTCATGTTTTGTACTACTCAACTGACCAACATTTCAGGATCAATTAGAACTAACAACTTCACTTACAGATATCCTATTTCCTTATTTTCCTAAATTTAAAGATCATAAATAAGAAGCCCTATGCTAAAAAAAATAAGAATATCATCTACTAAAATTCACTTCAAACCAACTAATTTTATTTATCTTACTAAAGTAGTTGATTGAAATATTTTATCAAATCCTTTTTCATTAAACAAAGTCTGTAACACCATTCTTAGACAAATGGGTTAGAATCCAAGCATCTGACCACAGTCCTCTGAAATCCTTCATGTATCACCTGGAAGGGCATAAAAATATCACAGGGACATGCCATAGGGATGGAAAAATATTTCATCATTATAAAAATAAAGTGGATTTCCTGCCTTTAGCATATTTATCTACCTGTTAGAAGAGTTTGAGCAGACTCTCAAAACTATATTTATGAAAGGAGCTTTATTCTACTCTCAATGGATGGCAGGATAGTGATAATCTACAGCCCCAAACAAAGGCAGCATGAACGCACATGGACTTACTTGATCATTATGTGGTTGATCCCGCATACTGATGGAGCCAGCATCAGGAACAGCAACTTAGCATTCAGATTAGTTTTCTCTTTCAGCCAAATCACCAAATATTTATAAAAACTCCCTACTGGCACCCCCTAATTGCTTGGGAAAACTCTCATTTGATTGCTTCAGTCAGTAATGAGCCTCTTCAACAAAAGCCTAAATCACCATCGGATTTCCAGAGTTCAAATTACTCTGTGATGACCATGCTGACTGGAAAAGATTGAATTGAAACCACAGAACCCATCTAGGTTACAGGACTCAATCACTTTTCAGTCTCCTGGAATTCATTATTAGAATTCAGAATTCTATGTAATTCTGCTCACCATCCAGGGGCTCAGCTAGATCGTAAATATAATAATGGGCAGCCCCCATTTTAATGCTGAGACTTTTTTTTTGACTGTTTAATAATAGCTTTATTGAAATGTATGTAAATCATAAAATCTATCCGTGAAAGTATTAGGTTCATATATATACATATTCAGTTATTATGAATATCTAATTTCAAAATTCCTTCAGAATTCCTCACAAAAACTCTTGTAACAGACTGGACAATTCTTTTGTCCTCTCCTCCCAATTTTCAAAGTTCATCAACTATTATTCTCAATGTGATTTTAAAGGCAGAGTTTTTAAAGAGGAAATTGAGTTCAAATGACATAATAGGGTGAGGATCTTGCTCTAATGCGATTGGTGGGCTCATAAGAAGCAAAAGCAAACTTTCCTTCTCTCTCATGCTCATGTACCAAGGAAAGGTCACTTGAACACACTGGACATGGCCACCTCTATGGCAAGAAAAAATTTCTTGCTTTAATCAAGTAGAATGACCATTTGCTCTTGGGCTTTGCAGACACTAACACAGTGAAGAAACTATTTCTGTTGTTTAGGCTACCCAGTTTATAGTTTTGTTACAGAGATCAGCCTTTTTTGTAGGCCCTTCCTATTTCTTACCTGTAGTCCCTGAAAACCACTGCCATCTCTTTTTCTTCCTTCCTTCCTTCCTTCCTTCCTTTCTTTCTTTCTTCCTTCCTTTCTTTCCTTCTTTCTTTCTTTCTTTCTTTCTTTCTTTTTTTTCTTTCTTTCTTTCTTTTTGTGGGTCATGGCACTTGAGCTCTTCAGCTCAAAGCTACCATGTTACCTTTGAGTCAAGTCTTACTTTCCATTTTCTAGAGGTTGGAGATAAGAGCCTAAGGTCTTTTTGTGCCTGGGCTTGCTATGAACCTTCATCCTCAGATCTCAGCCTCCTGAGTAGCTAGGATTATAGGCACAAGCCACTGCACCCAGCTTTACTTTCTATTTCTATGACTTTGTTTATCCTGAGCACTTCCTGTAATTGGAACCATGCACTATATACTGACTCCAAGGTCCAATCATGCAATGAATGCTGAGACTTTTGATGATGGGTATGATTCTTGATAGTGATAGGTGTCACAGAACAATGATGAGTTGAAATTACATCCATTTATTTGTAAGCTTTCATAAAAGTATATACTGCAAAGAGTACATTATTAATCTTTGAGTTTGAAGAACATTATCCATAAGCAATTCATACTATTCTATTATTCAGGGATTTGTCTAAGATCTATTTATAAACATACCTATTTGTGGCTTTAAAATAATTGTGCATTAAGGTTGGGAATGTGGCTTAGTGATAGAGTGCTTGCTTATCACGCATGAAGACCTACATTCCATTCCTCGGTACTACATACACAGAAAAACACTGGAAGTGGTGCTATGGCTCAAGTGATAGAGCACCAGCCTTGAGAAAAACCAACATCAGTGATCAGGCCCTGAGTTCAAGACCCATCCTGGCAAAACAAGATAATAATTGTGAATTATATTTGGAGTTAGTGGTTCACACCTGTAATCCTAGCTACTGAGGCGGCTGAGATCTGAGGCTCATGTTTTAAAGCCACCTAACAGGGAAAAGTCCATGAGTTTCTCATCTCAAATTAACCACTCGAAACTCATAAGTAGAGGTATGGCTCAAGTGGTAGAGTACCAGCATTGAGTGGAAAAGCTAAGGGATAGTACCCATGTCCTGAGTTCAAGCCCTAGTACTGGAACCAAAATACAATTTAATTATTAAGAAAAACATGTATTATTTCTTTTCTAATATGAAAAGAAAGCTTATAGAACTAAAAGTGAAATTTGGAAGTTAACAAATTCAAGAAGTTATTTCACCAAGGCATAGTCCAAATTAGAAGAGTCCTCAAGAAGGAAAGAAATGACTTTTCCCATCACGTATCTGCCTTTCTTCCACAGGTCAAGATGACAGGTAACACCTCTTCATCTACAAATACCTTCCCTACGTCAGTCCTGGCCTACCAAAATACTCGTGAAAAATATACGCCAACATCAATTGTTGCTTAACAGTTGGAATACATTTATAGTTGTTGTTAGAAAACTTTCTTTGTCATATTTTATTAGGCTTTTGAGTGGATGATTTGGCATTTCTAATTTAGCTGTAGTAGTAAAAGAATATTTTTGTTCAGAGTTGTCACTTAAAGGCTGACCTTAATTAGTTGGTCATGTAACTAGATACTTTGCTAGATGCTAAATAAAGGGATGTACTTGGTGAAAACAGCCCCTGAATTCAGGACCAAATAAATGCATCAGTTGGAGTTTCTCCTGTGCCATCCCTTTGGATCATTTACAGCTAGTGCTTCCTTTCAGCTTATCCTTTCTTGGAACCAATTGAGATATTCATAAGCAGATAAATGAAAAATACACTGCCCTACCAAAGCCTTCTTGTACTCACACTGTTTGAAACTTTAAATGTTTAGGTGAAGAATAAACATATTTCTTACCTTTGCTATGATGTTCATGAAGCTGAAGAAGTGATTTTATAGACTCAGGATTCTCAAACTCATGAGGGCTCCGAAGGAAATCTTCAGCTTGGTCTATTTTCACAGCAAACTACAACACAAAACCAAGGGAAAAACATGAAAACAGGAAAAATCAATGTGACAGTTTTAGCTATTTGTAGATAAGTTCATGCCTAGCTGACTGCAAGTATGCACATGTCCGTGTGTGTTTGTGTGTTTGTGTGTGTGTGTGTGTGTGTGTGTGTGTGTGTGGTGTGTTTAGGCATAGCAGATTTTCCTCTTGGATATCTTTCATAAATATAAATCCACTATGTATTGATATCTATATATGGTATATATAGATATATAAACTTATTTACTGTTCAAATATCCATTCAAATTTTCAATGAAAATTATCATACCTGATATAATAAATTTAGTCACTTCCAACACCCTAAGGCAGTTTCTCAAAGAATAGGCAGAAAATGTGGTGAGTAAAACCAACAAAAGATTGATGAGCCACTAACCTGGAAAATTATAAAATTATAAGTCAGCTGAAGATCTCAGAGAAAAGATTAAAATATAGTCATTCTTTAGGATTAAACTTAAATGTAAAACATAAAAGTTTCAGAATAGTATTCTAATCTCATTATTAATGCAAAGACAGAGAGAGAGAGAGAGAGAGACAGACAGAGACAGAGACAGAGAGACAGAGAGGCAGAGAGAAAGAGAGAGAGAGACAGAGAAAGAGAGAAAGGTCTAAAAAGACACATGGCAAATGGCTACCTTTATGAGAAGCAATGGGCGTAGTGATGAATGAAGGGAGGCAAACTTTTAGCATTTGAAATGTAATTTGTAATGCTATTTGAATTTTTATCCATAATATTCCTGCCAATTTATATAAATAAAAATGAGAGGAGTTAGAACAGGAATAAAAAATGTTTAATGTCTTCTCTATTTCAAAAGTGAATATTGAGCAATTTGATGCCCTAACTGGTGAGCAATAGAATTGGTCTTCGGTTGTTATCATTTTTCTTCATAAAGTAAGTTTGAGAGGGAGAGAATTTCAAAGTGAGTTTTGAATTCTCAGGGAGATCATTTTAGAAACACATTTTAGAGGAAGACATGTTGGTTGGATATGTTGCTATAGCATCAATGCAGAGGTGATTTCATTGCTAGTGTGTTTTAGCACTAAAGCTCATTGAGAATTACTAAGTTTATAAGATGAATGTTAATAAATATGTGTTATCTCGTGTACAATAAAATAATAAAAGCAAAGGATTAACAGAAAGAACAAAAGTGTCTGCTTTGGTTCTTGGCCTCTTTTTCATGTTTTCCTTTATGTTATCCCTTTTGAATTCGATGATTTAATGTTTGTATGTAACTAGCTAACAATATCTGCTATATTTTATCTACTTTAACAGCTGCTTAAAATATACTCATAATTGCTATATAAAGATGAGAACATATTTAAATGCAGGGAAGGCCTCCTAAGTGCTAAAATTATCACCCTATCCATCCATGCTTGCATTAACAGCTGATTTTAAGGATGTTTGAACAGATTCTTCAAATAGAAAAGAAAAAAAATCCCTCAAAGGTCATGTGTTTCTTTTTTTTCCTTATAGAACATTACTTTAAGTTTTAGAATTGCTGTGTAACTTGTGTCCATTTCAAATTGTTATTCAAAATTACAAATATAAGCCCATAAGCAAACAATACCAAAAATATGACTTTGTTGTTCGGTTAACTTTTAATTTATGAGTATTTTTTCTTTCCCATTTAAAAGTTACACTTTTTCTGCAGCAAAAGTTGGATAGTAGTAGAAACAGAGGTTATTACTCATTTAACCCTCTTATTTATCAATAAGAATAATTGCTTTGGCATACAGAAGTGGCCTGTAGATTATGCGGAAGTCTACTTAGTATAACTGGACTGCAAAACTGGGAGCAGGATAACACAGAAACAATTAGTCATTTTGCTTGATCTAATGAAAACTCACTCAAATATAAAGATATGAATTCTGTATTGACAAGATTTGACTTAATATTTTTTCATTTTATGCAATATCTGGAAGTAATTTCTACATTGTGGAGAATAATAGCTAGCATAAACACTAACACACAGTAAGAAACAAATATTGAGTCTAATGTTAGAAAAAAGATGATTTCCTGTGCTCAGAGAGCTAAAGTCCAAGAGCTGTAGACACCTATCCCATGCTATACCTGTAATTTGACCTGTAGGCATGTTTCAATTGGTTTATTTTGTTCAGGAGAAAAGATTTGTATGTAGAACTTTTCCCCAAGATGGTCTATACATCAGCATTTGAATTTGTACGGAGTAATTTTGGAATGTTACGTCAAGGTTTTCACTCCTCCCCTGGTTTTTAATAGAGCTTGTGATACATGAGATTGTCCACCTCGATTTTTATATTCTATAACCAGTCTTTTTTCCTTCAGTTTTTTGGATTTAAGTGCTGAGTTTTCTGTTTAAAACTGCCATCTCTTTCAAAGCCAGTGCTTTATCATAATGAAGCAGAGCACATACATTAGAAAAAAGGTGCTGTCACTTGACAGAGAAGTTAAAAAGCAAAATTTTCTAGTAACTGTTTTACACTAGATATATCACCTCATTTTGGTAATGTTCTTGGAGTCTTACTTTCTGAAATTGGGAACCTCAAAAAAAGCAAAGTTTAAGAAAGATTATAGAGCAAAATGACCTTCATAGATTCAGGACTTTTTCCTTCTCTGTACTTTAATGAGCTTTACTTATAGAAAATCTACCCTACGCTCAGGAATTATGCTATGTGCATAATCCAAATATCCTGTGGAATACGCTGTCTATATATATATATATTTTTTTTTTCTTTTGTCGAGCTTGAACTCGAGGCCTGGGTGCTGTCCCTGAGCTCTTCAGCTCAAGGCTACTGCCATACCCCTTGAGCCACAGTCTCACTTCCCATTTTCTAGTGGTTAATTGGAGATAAGGGTCTTACATTCTTTAGTGTCTGGGCTGGCTTTGAACTATGATCCTCAGATCTCAGCCTCCTGAGTAGCTAGGATTACAGGCATAAGCCACCACATCAGGCTTACTCTGTCAAATTTTTAATGAGTACTTTCTAATAACCATAAAATAAGCATAATTGCTTCTTTTGGTATGTGCAGTAACTGTCTTCCAAAAAGGAAACTAAATTGAAATGACTAATGAAGTGGCTCATATCTGTTATCCTAGCTACTCAGGAGGCTGAGATCTGGAAGAATATCCCAAGGCTGTATTCAAGTTGGTAAGACTCCAGCTCCAAAATAATGAGCAAAAATCCAGGCTCAAGAAGGATCTCAGGTGATAGAGCAGGAGCTGAGTAGTTACACAAGTTTCCACTCTACCTAAAGATGTTGATTAATTTAACTAATTGTATTTATTTTTTGGAAAGATTACATTTAAAATCTTAGTTTTAGTATTTAACACACAAAATAAGCATCACAGCACTGTACATATGTTGGTTATTCTGCTATTCTGTTTCTTCTTACAGAAACAGAACATTTACAGGTTTACTATTTGCTTGCTTTGTTACAGAGAAAAAAAAATGGTCTTAAAAACACAAATCTCTGAGGCCGGGAGTTTGGGAGTTTGGTAGAGTTCTTGCCTGGCATGCACAAAGACCTGGGTTTGATTCCTCCGTACCACATTCATAGAAATAAAAAGCCGAAAAGTGGTACAGCTCTAGCCTTAAGAAAGTCCAAGGACAGTGCTCAGGGCCTGAGTTCAAGCCTAGGACTTCCCAAACCCCCCCCCCCCCGCAAAAAAACACAAACCTCCAAGGCACATTCAAAAAATTCGGAGGTCAACCTAAGGAGCTCCCTTCTTCTTTCCAGCATGGAGATGAGTGCTGCCCATGCTACACCCAGGGTCTGGGCCATGGCCTCATAAACCAGACTCTGATCTTTGTTCTCTTCAGCTGTCTTGTCTGCTTCTTGCATGAGTTCCCACACTTGATCTTCCAAGGCCTAAAAGGAAAAAAGACACGTCAGAATGTCATTCATTGTACAAACAAAGGATGACATCTCAAACCAGTGGACACTTGAAACTAGAGGTGATGTAGGAAGGTCTAAGAGAATCTACAAACACAGTCATTCAGACAGAAGAGAGAGTCCAAATTTTGGAGAACCAGGGATTATGGCAAAGCCAAATGCATTTACATTTAAACATCACCAAAGTACAGAAAAAAAATTGTCCCAAATGTTTACAAACTCATTAGTGTTGCTATATACTTGCTATTGTTCAGGTATAAAATGTTGGGTATAAGGTAATTAGCTTTTCAAGAGATTGAGATTTATCATGGGTTGAAGGGGAGGGAAGGGGAGGGGAGGAGAAGGGAGGGAGCAAAGGGAAGGGAAGGGAAGGGAAGGGAAGGGAAGGGAAGGGAAGGAAAGGAAAGGAAAGGAAAGGAAAGGAAAGGAAAGGAAAGGAAAGGAAAGGAAAGGAAAGGAAAGGAAAGGAAAGGAAAGGAAAGACACAAAGGAGATAAAAGAAGAAAAATATCCAGGCCCTGGAGACTCTCACCTATAATCCTAGCTACTCCAGAGGCTGAGATATAAAGATCAAAGTCTGAAGCCAGCCTGAGCAATCATTCAGGTCTTGCATTTAAACCCCAGGATTGGAACAAACACATCATCATTATTATCAACAGCAACAACAGCAACAAATGTTTGTGGTAAGGGCTTGATCCCCAATGAAAAGTGTTTCAAAGATTCTCAATGAGGCAAAGATTCTCAGAGGTGACTGGATTTTGATGATTTTAATGATTTATTGATTTTAAATGATTTTTATGGATGGATCCAAAATGGAGTGGACTCGTGTAGCAGTAGGAGGTAGGATCTAGGTAGAGAAAGCAGACTTTAAAGAGAATGTTTTTGTCTTGCTCATTTTCTCCATTTCTTTCTTTGCTTTCTGTGTGTCGTGAAGTGAATAGCCTCTGCAGCCAATGCATTCCCACCACCATGACATTCCACCCTGCCTCAGGACAACGTAATGTGACTAGACAACTATGAAAGGAAACTGCTGAAGCAGTGAGCAAAAGCAAATCTTTCCCCATTTAAATGGATCATCTCTTATATTTTGTCATAGCAATAGAACTTTGACTAACATGATAACACCAATGTTGAATAATCTGACCTACAAGTCAAGACAGTAAGCACATTTACAATAGCTACAGACAATAAAGAATAAGCTTCATCAAACAGGTGAAAGATGTCTACAGTGAGGCCCAGAAAACAATGAAGAAGATAGAAGTACAAAAAAGGAAAGGTGTCTGTGTTCATGTACGGGAAGGTTCATGTTCATACTATCAAAGCAATCTACAGATAGAATGAGATCTCTATCAAAATATCAAATACATTCTTCATAGAAACAGAAAAAACATGGAAAACTTTTAGAGTCCAGTTTGCATGCGTGCGCGCGCACACACACACACACACACACATACACACACACACACACATACACACAAATCTAAGCAAAGTACTTTTGAACAAAAGAACAAAGTCATATCTCATTTCAAAATATTGTACCAAGCTCTAATAGCCAAAATCACATCATAGTAGCATAAAAACATACATTTAGACCAATGGAACAGAAGCTAAAAGCAAAACAACTGTAGCCAATTGATTTTCTACAAAGGAGTTAAAAATATGCATTGGAGATAGGACAGTCTTTTCAAGAAATGGTGGTGAGAAAAGTAAGTATTCATATGCATAAAAATGAAACTAGACTTTTCTTTCCAAAAGTCAACATCATATAGATTAATAGTTTAAACTTTGTAATATAGCCAGCCTCATCATCTGCTCCGGTTGTCTGAGATTCTAGAAGCATGATCTCTGAGATAGTGTATAAGAACAAATGCATCATGACTTAGAAAAAAATAGCATTGCAGAGAAGTGTTGAAATTCAAAGTCAGAGCTCCCCTGATCCATAGGTATAGAGCCACCATAATTCTTCAGAGACCTAATTGGTAAGCTCAGTGAAAGAGGCTCATGTGAGAATCCAGTAAATTAAAAACCAGAGGCCAAGTGGTGGTGAAACTCTAACTTGACTTAGAAAGCAGAGTATCTATCTTCTCCTTGAATGGGAAACAAAACTAGAAAACACCGTCTCATCAAAGTCTTGAAGTTCAAAATCTGAACTGAGCTGATCCACAGGGAGGAAATTGGTAGCATGAGCTGACACAATCTTCTGGGCAACCAGAAACCAGCTAGGAAACACTGCTAGCTTCTCAGTGTATCATGGTGTGAGTTGAACACAAAGGTGGTTGGTGATCTCCCCGTGAACCTCAACAGTGTGCACATGGAAGTGTCAGCAAACACAGAACATGCTACTACATCACTCACAGCACACAGGTTGAGTGGGGAAGGGCTAGGAGATGTGGAAGTTGCCAGGAGAGGGGCAGTGAGACCACAGGTCACACTAATGGAAAGTAAGTCTGTAGTAGCCTGGGTGTATATTCTGCTGCATTCTCTCTTAGTATTCCTAACAACATTCACAACACACAGAGAGATCACTGGTGTTCATAAGGTACATGATTTCAAGAAGATCACAAATGAAGAAAAACCACAAATGCTCAGAATGCAAAGAGGTCAATTCTGTACTGTGTTATTTTTTTTCTTCCAATAATGTTACCAACTTAATTTGTCGGTTGTGGGGCTTGAATTCTAGGCCTGGGTACTGTCTCTGAGCTCTTCATCTCAAGGGTACCACCCTTCCCTTGAGTCACAGCGCCACTTCTGATTTTCTAGTGGTTAATTGGAGATAAGAGTGTCATGGAGTTCAGTGCCCAGACTGGCTTTGAACCACTATCCTCAGACCTCAGCCTCCTCAATTGCTAGGATTACAGTCGTGAGCCACAGTGCCCAGCAATAATTCTTTTAAAGTCCTGTAGAAATAAATTTCCTCATTGTTTTATGCACACATGGCAAGTTGACAGTGAGTTCCCTCAAACTTGCCAATCTCAATGTCCCCTTTACTTTTTATTAAGTAAGTGGATGCAAAGGATTCCCTAAGACCTTACAGATTTTTTCTGTACTAGTGAATATTATCTAAAGAATGACCTTGTAATGAAATATAAGTTTGGGGAAGTTGTTAAACAATGTGATAGATTGACACTACTTAAATGGTCCAAAACTTAATGAAGGAGAATATGCATATAACAGGAAGAAATGAGAGGGCCAATTAATACAAAATTTAGACATTTAGAGATGTCTCATGTATGTGAATTATGCACAAAAAAGTAACAACAAACCAATAAACACACTGTAGTATAAATAAATTGTGTTACTGGAGGTAGCAAAGACTAATAGTAAAATAAGAGATGTGTGTTGTGTTTCACCAGCCCTACCCTTACTTCAATGCTGTCGATGTGTTTCTTAACATAGTATGAGCCACACTGCAGATTACTCTATGCCTTTCTACCTTCCAGATGAGGCATAATTTCATTTCTCTCTTCATCATCTCAATGAAAACACATACCAGTAGCCACTAATAAGTCAGTTTGCTATCAGCCCATGTTTCAGGTAATCCAGTATTGTCATTCCTGTAACCTCTTCTTTAGGAGGCTTTACAGTATCTTTGAAAAGGCCTGTATCTGAAATAAGGTTACATAACCTTCTTCTTAGTCTCTTCTCAATCAATCCTTCTGGAACTTTGAAAAATAATCTTCCTGGTCATAAACCAATTTGTTTAGCTAAGTTTCACTGACAGATTAGTTTTTTTAAGATATCACTCATTATAACTTTTTTTTTCACCTTATATGGAGGGAGGAGAATAAAGAAAATAAGCAAACAATATGAATGACCCTTTGTTTAATGATATTAACTTTTGATTATTTTATAAAATATTGATAGCAAAATCTTACAGAAAATACTGGCTTTCATATGCAAGTTTTCAAAAGTCTTCCTACAAGTTACTTTGGGAGCTATATGCGAGCATCTAAGGAATTAACTTGATGCATTCTAGAGCCTGTGGTTTGGTCATACAATTATAGATTAATTTACCCAGAATCTACACTATTTGGCAAAACAGAAATGCACAAATACACTGTTTCTTTGCCAATGATAAGAATAAGCAATGTTCACGTGCAAGGATCTAAGTAAATTAAGGTACATTTGCAAGGTTCAATAAGAGGGTAAAATCTAGAAACTTTACATGCAAAATGTTTGAGTTTTGCCAAATACATATTATAGAAGTATTTAAATTAGATCTAGTATTGATGAGAGGTTTATGAAAATCCAAGCCTTTATTGAAATAATAAAATCTTGTTCACACCACTGAAGTGATATAATTTTCCCACACTTCATAGAGCATAATTTGTTTTTGCCAATAAAAGACTGAATTTTTCCTTTATTAGATAAATAATTAAGAGAATTTTAAACTATTATATTGAGATATTGGGCTTAATGATATTTTCTTTGTCTCTGATGCTGTTTTTGTCTTTCTCTCTGTCTCTGTCTCTGTCTGTCTGACCGTCTGTCTGTCTCTCTCTCTCTCTCTCTCTCTCTCTCTCTCTCTCTCTCTCTCTCTCTCTCTCTCTCTCTCACAAACACACACACACACACACACACAAAAGAGTTGAAATCTCCCTTTCATTCCCTGTCAATAGACTCTCTCTTTCAGTTGAAAGACATAGCATAAGTCATATGGAGAAGAGACAACTTGTCCACCATTAACATTTTCTCAGAAAGACAATTGCATAGGATTATTTCTTTTTTCTTTTTTTGAACACTTTTTTCATATATTTTTATTATAATTAATAGAAGGGTTACATGATATTTGCCAGATAGAAGGTGCATTAATTCACATACATTGATACCCTTTCACATGTCTTGGTCCCCATTTCCCTCCCCCAACCCCCACCCCTCATCTTGTTTTCCCACCTTCCCTATCAAATTTCAAATAACAAAATACAAATATATCCGATATATCAGGTAACAAAGTGAGATACTGTAACAATATGAGATAACCAAGGGACAGCAAAAGAGATGAGAGATAACATAGTACCTTAAGGACAACAATCATTCATTATATGCCTTTCCTTTCTATATACTAGAGGTCCTTTCATTTAGCGTCATACTATATGGCCTTATGTATCAAGGTTTTGCTCTATTGCAAATCTCAGCTAGGAGAGCCAAAGGTTTCTACTGATGATGACAAATGAGGGAAACCATTAAGCCTAAGTTATTTGAGTCTGGCTTACTTCACTTAATATGATTTTTTCTAAGACTTTCCATTTCCTAACAGATGGGGAGATGTCGTTCTTTCTGACAGCAGCATAGAATTCCCTTGTGTATAAATACCACATCTTGTTGATCCACTCATCAACTGAGGGACATCTAGGTTGGTTCCATATCTTTGCTATGGTAAATAGTGCTGCAATGAACATTGTTGTGCTAGTGGATTTAGTATGTCCTTGTTTCTGGACAATTGGGTAAATGCCTAGTAGTAGAATTGCTGGGTCATAGGGGCGCTCTATGTTTAGCCTTTTGAGGCACTGCCATACTGCTTTCCATAGTGGTTGAACAAGTTTGTACTCCCACCAACAGTGTAGTAGGGATCCCTCCTGGCCACATCCCCTCCAGCATCTGTTGTTATTAGTTTTCTTGATCCTGGCCATTCTAACTGGAGTGAGGTGGAATCTTAGAATTGTTTTGACTTGCATTTCTTTTATGACCAGAGATGTTGAGCATTTCTTCATGTGTCTATAGGCCATTTTTGTTTCTTCTTCAGAGAAGACTCTCTTTAAAAATCTTTGGCCAATCTTTTAATGGGATGGTTGGATTCACAGCTCAATTCTATAAGGTCTTCAAAGCAGAGTTCAAACCAATACTCCTCAAGTTCTTCAACGAACTTGAAAATGAAGGTTCTTTACCAAACTCATTCTATGAAACCAGTATAGCTCTCATCCCCAAACCAGACAGAGATTCATCAAAGAAAGAGAACAATAGACCTATTTCTTTGATGAACATCAATGCAATACTTCTCAACAAAATACTGGCCAACCGTCTACAACAACTCATCAAAAAAATATACACTATGATCAAACTGGATTCATCAGAGGGAGGCAAAGCTGGTTCAACATACGCAAATCAATTAATATAATTCAACACATCAACAGGAGCAAGGACAAAATTCACATGATTGTCTCAATAGATGCAGAAAAGGCATTTGACAAGATCCAACACCCCTTTATGCTAAAAGTTCTGGAGCAACTAGGAATCCATGGAACATTCCTCAATGTAATAAAGGCTGTGTATGATAAACACACAGCTAGTATTACACTTAATGGCGAAAGCTAAAGCCATTCCCTCTAAAATCAGGAATGAGACAAGGATGCCCACTTCTCCACTCCTCTTTAACATAGTATTCGAATTCTCAGCCAGTGCAATAAGGCAAAAAGCAAGCATAAAGGTGATCCAAATAGGGAAAGAGGAAGTAAAACTTTCCCTCTTTGCAGATGACATAATTCTGTATTTAAAGAACCCTATAGACTCCACTCCCAAGCTGCTTGAGCTGATTCAAAACATTGGCAAGGTAGCAGGGTATAAAATTAACCCTCAAAAATCAACTGCCTTCCTCTATGCCAAGAGTGAGAGGAATGAGGCAACAATCAGGAAAGCAACTCCTTTTGCAATAGCCTCAAAGAAAAAAAAGTACCTAGGAATTAACTTAACTAAGAATGTAAAGGACCTTTTTGATGAAAACTTTAAAACCCTGAAAAAGGAAATTAAAGCAGAAATGAGGAAATGGAAAAACCTCCCATGCTCCTGGATTGGAAGAATCAACATCGTGAAAATGACAATCTTGCCAAGGGCTCTCTACAAATTCAACACAATACCCATCAATATCCCAATGTCATTCTTTAAAGAAATAGAAGAGGCAATCCAAAATTTCATATGGAATAATAAAAGACCCCGTAGAGCAAAAACACTTCTTAGCAGAAAGAACAGCACAGGAGGAATTTCAATACCAAACTTTAGACTCTATTACAGATCTATAATTATCAAAACATCTTGGTACTGGCACAGGAACAGGCCTGAAGAACAATGGAATAGAACTGCGGACCCAGATATTAAACCACAGACCTATGGCCACCTTTGACAAGGGAGCCAAAAAACTAGAATGGAAGAAAGACAGCCTCTTCAACAAGTGGTGCTGGTAGAACTGGTTAAGCACCTGCAGAAAACTAAAGTTGGATCCTTCTTTGTCACTCTGCACTAGAATTAACCCCAAATGGATCAATGACCTTGAGGTAAAAGCTGACACACTGAAAACTTTACAGGAAGGAATAGGAGACACACTAGGCCTCCTTGGCACAGGTCAAAACTTTCTTAATAAGGACCAAGAATCACAACAAATCAGAGAAAGGCTGGATAAGTGGGACTGCATTAAACTGCAGAGCTTTTGTATGGCAAAGGACATAGCTAGTAAATTAATTAGGAAGCCTACAGAGTGGGAGAAGATCTTCACCAACCAAACAACGGACAAAGGCCTCATAACTAAAATATATCAACAGCTCAAAAAATTGAATCACTCCAAAACTAATCTCCAAAGGATTATTTCTTTTAAAGTTACTGTTCACGCATGGCGTCTAAGGCTTATTCTTAAAATCTCAGCTACTCAAGAGGCTGAGACCTAGAGATGTGAAATAAGGTCATTCAGTCATCCATGTCTAAGGAGTTTGTCTATGAGCCTTGGAAACATTGCTAAAACTTCAAGGTCCAGCCTATTTATTCTCAATCCTCATACTCATGTAATTACATAATTCATAAATGCACTTTCCACTTTCTTTCTTCTCTAAACTTAAAGTCTTAAAACTTCATCTGTTTATGATTTGGGTGGTAGAAAAAAAACAACTGCATCTGATTAACATTATTTCATGGCTCCTTTAAACTACATGCTGTTCTGGAATACTATTTTCGAACAGAGTGAACTGTCACTGAAAATCAAGTCTTTCCAATTTTTGCTTTCTTTTAAAGTGGTTTTATTTTAAATTGTAATTATAAAGGTCATGTACAGAGGGTTTCTGTTTCCTGTCAGGTAATGAGTACATTCTTTTTGGACAATGTCACCTGCCTTTCCTTTCTCAGTTTTTTCCCTCTGGTCCCCACACACATGATATAGAGTTCATTTTCAACATTGTTTCTAGTGAGTACCATTGCTGCATTTGTTCAGCCTATGTCCCTTCCAATTTTCACTTTCCAACCACCAACTCAGCACCTCTCAAGACCCACAATGTCCAAATAAGCATTTCACTGTTGGTAATGGAGGGTTAGAAATGAAAGATGCCATTTTTTTAAATGTTTAACAAGAGTCTTGTGCTTGACATCTATAATGAAATGTGAACTACTGATCATGAATTCATACCATCTTTTCTTCAAGCAAGAAGACAAAAATGTTCCAAATAATTAATTCTAAACCTTTTTGAAATAAATATCATGGAATGACTGTCAAGTACAGCCTGAAATGATTTCTCCATCTTTATTATTTAGTAAAAATCTGTATTAACTATCATTATGATGTTCACCTGTCATCACTGAGATTATCTGTCATGATCACACAGTGATGATTGATTAGGAGTACCAGAGAATAGTTTCTTTTAGTTTAGTCTAAAAGTCTCAGAGAGACTGTCTTCACAATGTAATTGAGCCATTTTCTATATTCTGTTAACCTTCTTTAGAGCAGATATTCTACAAAAATGGTTGATTCCTGATTTTAAAATGGACATGAAAAGAATTGAGGGAAACACTTGGTAAACTGGGGAATTTAATCCATCTCTATTAAATGTTTAATAATTTCATTTTTCTACACTATTTGGCAAAACAGAAATGTACACCCATACTTGTTTCTTTGCCAACAATAGCTTATGCAATGTTCACTTGCAAGATCTGTAGTGCCCCTAACATGTGCCTGACATTTGGATTTTTTCCAAGGACACAAAGAAATGTGTGATAGCACAGCTCGAGCAATGAGTCTGATGTGGTAAATGTGTTCCCATAGCACTTGGAACAGTTTCCCTAGCCACTGGCCAGGTCTGAGACCTTTTCATAGACCTCTGACTGACTAATTCCTAGCTTTTACAGTAATGTGCTTCCAAAGTTCAGGTGAAAAACTGCCTGCACCAGCAGCACAAGAGGAAAATTCTCCAAACTATGGGTTCTCAGTTTCCCAGTTCAGCACTTTCTGACTTAGTTATGTCAGAGAGAAAATTCTTCTTTCTCTATACAGAAACAAAAGCAAAAGCAAAAAAAAAACCCTATCAATCAAATCTAGAAAATAGCCATGCTTATCTATTTTTCTAGAGATAGGAAATAGTGAACTTCAGTGGGAAAGAAGTCATAACTTTTGCTATTCTAGAGCACCTTAGCATAGCTATGGTTGAAAGCAATTGGAAATTTCCACATAGCTAGTAAAAATTTTGACTCTTCCCAACACAAAGGAAACAATATGTATCTGAGGTAACAAATATGCCACTTAACTTGACCTTACCATCCTTTCATTGCATACAACTAATGTATTGACACAATGTCTACAAAAATATGTGCAATTACTATATTCTAATTTAAAGTATTTTGCAAAGCATCTTTATTCAATCTTAACAACCTTGTCCTAGATAACTAAAAGAGAAGGGCTGTGTCTTAAATATCTTTTCCTTCTAATTCCTGGTATGTCAATTCACTTCATATAAACTCCAATGGATTGTATTAAACTAAAATGCAAAATAAAAAATCCTACTTGCCATAGAAAAAATAATAAATAGATCATTTATTCATAGATAAAATACGAAAAACATTTGAAAGCTTAGAGGGTCCCATAATAGCTCTACCTACAGGCTTGTTGGCAGTACATAGAGATTGCATCTTTTATAGCTATTTTAACTGTCAGCATTATCTGTGAATACACTGGTTGTAGAGTCTATATTACTGTTCTGATTTACACTTCTCAATGATTCTTCATTTCCCATAAGATGAAGAAGAACATGTTTTCTGTGGTGTGCCTGGCTTTCATGCCCTGGTTCTAGGCTTATTGACCATCTTCCGTTCTTCATGATCCTTTCCTAGTCTTTTTCTCCCTAGTCCATTGCACGGGCATGTAAATCCATACTGCTCTCCTGATGCTTCACCAGGAGTCCTTTATGTATGCTTTTTGATTGCTCGAACTCTTTTGTGCATTCTTAAATATCTGGTAAACAATAGTTAATGAAGTCTTTCCTGATTCTTTTTTACCCTTGCCTTTTCTCTGCAACTATATTTTATGTAGCTTTCTGTAGAAAACCTTTTATAATTATTGGGTTTACTGTTTTACATATCTATCCCTTAAAGACCAAAACATACATGAACATAGCTTGCTTCAACTCCTCCTTCCAACAAAAGTGTAAACACGAATATTTGTGTGGTCAGGGTAGCAAAAAAGACAATATGGAATATTAAAAGTTATTAATCTAGATGATGTCTGTAGATTTGAAGTTTTCAAAGGAAACAGTTACAATGAATGTTTCATCTCTGTATAAACTTCTAGAGTACAGAAATCATCTCATACTTATTGTTCCGTTTCCTGTTACCTACTTTTCAAATAAAGGAGTTGAGGAATGACTAATAACTTCATACATTTTAGTGCCTTTGCAAGAACGGACTGGTACTTACACTCAGTTTGTCATGATCTCCCTGGGGACTTGCTTGCTTGGCAGGGACTATATCATTTGACCATGCCTGCAGTCTGATATTTTGCTGTTAGAGATGCAGTTTTAATAGCTTTTCTGTCTGGGTTGACTTCAGCGACAAGCCTCTGATCCCAGCTTCCTGAGTAGGTAGGACTACAGCTATGAGCCATAAGCACCTGACAAAACTGAACTATCCCCTATCTCAGTGATTCACTTTTACCTAGTGGATAGGTCAAATTCCAGCTGAGCTTGGCAGCTAAGATCTGTTTTCATATTATTACTTATGTAATAAACTGGGCTTTATCAGCTGCTGAAATTTTGTGTTTCTAAAAGGTAGGAAACTGACAGAAAATACATTCCCTGTGTTCTCCCCTATACTTTTCAATTGTTTATGTGTTGGGTTATGGAAAAAAAGAGATTTTTGTACAACCTTACAAGTATGTCAGTCTATCCATTTAAAATTTCAGTTTCCAGACAGTAAAATGCTTATGATTACTTATGATACTTCCAATTTTATCCAGATACTTGAACTTTCTAATAATCATTTATGACAAAAAATGTCTACCAGTAGCCTATTAATTTTTTTCTAGCTCTTTCTTTCTTGATTTGAGTAATAGTTGACTCTTGCTTAAAGTACTTGAGGTGCATCTTTTGGTAGTTGTGCCTGGGCTAAGGAATAATATCATCCCTTTGTAAACTGGAGACATCCACATTTTAAATGAGCTTCTACTCCTACTTAAATGTTTACTTGTGAGTATATTATTGGGGTAAATGGGCATTCCCCCCACTCTGGATCCTTTTCTGAAAATCTTTTTGCCTTTCTGTGACCTGATTCCTTGTACTTGCTTTTCAGTATAATAAATCCCTCTTTGCTTTGATGACACCTTTAAACCAAAGAAAGTAGTATTTGGGTTACATAAAATATCAGGAAAAAACATCCACTGCTTGAGATGCCAGAAAGGACTTGATTCTTTTTCAAAGGCTAAAGGAAAAATCAATTTTTGTCTTTATGCTGTAAAAAGAAAAGACATACTCTTAGATGTGAACAAATCCATTCTGGGTTTGACGAAGCCTTGGGGCAGTCACCAAATAAAACAGTTAGATTAATTTACAGCAGCAGTGATATGTTTGTTTTTTTTAAAGCTTGCTGTTTAAGAGAATAAATGGAATAGCTAGGTTTCTGAGTAAGCAGACTCTGTGCTGACAATGAGATATGTAGCTTTTAAGGGGAGCCACCATGAAAAATGACTTGCCTCAGGACTCGGTCAGGGCCAGCTTAATTTAAGTTTTCCTTTCCCACTTGACTAGTCATTAAACTCAGGAAAGTATTTGGAATTGGATCTGAGAAAAAGACATTCTAGCTAACATCATAAAGGTAGTTATTTAAAGAGATGCTTAAAGAAACTACTTTCCCTTTTGGTTCCAAAAGGATAGGAAACCAAGTCTGCTCTGTGATGCTTGAAAAATGCCCTGTCTTTTTCTGTGTGGCTTCAGAATCACTTGTTTTAAGTACGGCATATTTTATAGCCATCACACCACCTCAACTGCCTCATAGAGCACAGAGAGGACTACAGCCTTTCTATTCACTGGAGCATTATTAAATGGTCCCCTGAATAGCAATTTACTAAAAGAGTAGTTCTGTGGTGGTCCATCCTGCATACATTTTTCTTGACAGTCCCTCTACCAGTAATATAAACAGCTGAATTCTAGTTTAGAGAAATAACCTTTGTGTTTCCCATAAAACAGAAAGTAATTTGTGTAGGATATTTGAGAGCAGTGAATGAACATTTTAGAATGGTAGTCACATTTGCATTATTTTTGTCAGGCTCATGCAACAAAGCATTGGGAATTTGTTTTAGTTTTCCTATTCTATCAAACTAAAGCATTCCACATATATATCCAAACACTCTCAGCCCTCAAGTCCCAATCCCATGCCAATTCCTTGTTGCCAAGGCTCCTAGAACAACTGGGCATGAGCACACTTTAAGTTCTGTGGATTATAAACTAGGTGCTAACAGAACTGTCTCACTCGCCTTGTGTTCCCAGAGAACAGTATACTATTTCAACTTCAAAAGGAAGGTACTGTAGAAGATGAATGATAAAAACAAAATTAATGTGTTAAAGCTAATATTTTAAAAACAAGTCATTATATTTTAGATAATCCCTAAAAGTAAATAAAAGTAACACAAGTACAGTTCATAAGTGCCCTTTTTTGGACTTCTGTAGATTCTGACAAGATTATGTTAACTGCCATTTGGTGATTTAAAAATATACCATGTCAAGCCAATATTACACTATATATGTCACCAAAAGTCCTATCACTTTGCCGATCTTTCTATATACTCCAATAATCTATAAATCTGACTCACATACTACATTATTGAGAAATAATATTTACTTCATACTTACAGAATATTAGTGATATGAGAAGATTGTCAGCTTTAAGAGCTCACTATTGTCTGTTGTATATTTATATTACCCAGTACTTGAGATTTCTTTTTTTTTGCATCAGTAATCCAGTTTAAATACAAAATGTTTACTTCACTTTAAGTGGCTGTTCAAGTAGGCACAGCTACTTATAAACTATCATGTATGTTCTTTTCCTTTCAGTTTCCTTACATCTGTTTCATATCAAACATAAAATAATTATTCTACAACAGGAGACTGCACTTTCATAATTTATATTGAGTTTAAAGTTGAAACAACAAAGTTCAAATAAATCAGTGAAGATCTTAGTCTTGATCTTTATGTCAACCTCATTTAAAATAAGATGTGAGAAAAGTTTCACATTCATTAATAATGTTTTCCTCATTATTACTATCTGTGAGGATCTGGAGATTCACAGAAAGCATATTCTGTCAGGTTCTGTGGTAGCTCACACCTGTAATCCTATCTAATCAGGAGGCTGAGATCTGAGGATGGCAGTTCAAAGCAAACCCGGGCAGAAAAGTCTCCATAAAACTCTTACCAGAAACCAGAAGTCACACAGTGGCTCAAAGTGGTAGAATGCTAGACTTGAACACAAAGAGAATCAGGGACAGTGCCAGGCCACCCCCACCAAAAAAACGCATTTTCCACATCTCAAATGTAAGTGGATATGTCATTCTTCCTCTCAACCATCTAAAGAATTAAAGAGATAAATTCCAAAGCCATTATTTCTCCTTATATATTATAGCAGTTATGTGACTATCCTCCATAGCGTCCATACTCTAGACCAATCAACACAGCCACCCAGAGGACCTATGGATTTCCATGCACAGTCTACCATATTGTGTTGGATATAGGTCAGACTTCCACATTGGAAAACAAGGAAGCTATGGTGTCGGCTGTATGACAGTATTTTCTAAGGGAACAGATTTACTGCCGAGACAGGATAAGGGCTCCATGTCCAACTTGTGCCAGGAATCTGATACAAGATATAATACAGTGGGAAAAAACAATAAAAATTAAACTTGAGGCCCAGCTTAGCCAGTGATGTACCTCATTGAATCCCTCAACAATTTTCATACTCAGGCCCTTATCATACTGGGTCATATTATATAAGTTCAAATGAAGTGCCACCAACCTTTAGTGCAAATGTGAAAGCTTCATGTGTGCATAATGTTAACCATTGTAACCTAGGTGCTGTGTTGGGTAGTTTAAGATAATATTTTAGTCCTGTAGCCAATTTACATGCAATGAATGCTGACGGTTGTATTTCTACAAGCTATAGTATTTCTTAATGGTGACAGAGAAGTCATAAATGTTGATAGATTAAATAGACAAATACACGCTGTGATTTCAAGAACAGGAAAAATCCTACATTTACCATCAATCATTTTTTATCTGACTAATATGATGTTTCTATTAGTAGAAAATGAGTTTTGGAATTAGAGGCTTAATTTCTTTAAAATGTTTGCATTATATCCTTAAAAAAGCAATCTCACTTTGGTGCAAACTAGGGGGGAAAAATGTTTATGGGAAAGAAGGAGAAAACACAGACAAGAATCCAAAACATCTATTGAGACAATCATGTGATTTTTGTCCTTGCTCCTGTTGATGTGTTGAATTATATTAATTGATTTGCGTATGTTGAACCAGCTTTGCCTCCCCGTGATGAATCCAGTTTGATCATAGTGTATAATTTTTTTGATGAGTTGTTGTAGAGGGTTGGCCAGTATTTTGTTGAGAAGTTTTGCATCGATGTTCATCAAAGATATAGGTCTACAGTTCTCTTTCTTTGATGAGAGATAACATAGTTTCCTTATCCTGGAGGTCCTTACATTTAGTGTCATACTATTTGGCCTTATGTATCTAGGTTCTGCTCTATTGTAAATCTCTGCTAGGAGAGCCCAAGGTTTCTACTGATTATTGCAAATGAAGGAAACCATTGAGCCTACATTCCTTGGAGTCTGACTTACTTCACTTAATATTTTGTCTAAGTCTTTCCATTTCCTTACAAATGGGTGATGTCGTTCTTTCTGACAGCAGCATAGAATTCCATTGTGCATAAATACCAAATCTTTTTGATCCACTCATCAACTGAGGGACATCTGGGTTGGTTCCACATCTTTGCTATGGTAAATAGTGCTGCAATGAACATTGTTGTGCTAGTGGATTTAGTATGTCCTTGTTTCTGGACAATTGGGAATTGCTGGGTCATAGGGGAGCTGTATGTTTAGTCTTTTGAGGAACTGCCATACTGCTTTCCATAGTGGTTGAATGAGTTTGCACTCCCACCAACAGTGTAGTAGTGATCCCTCCTGGCCACATCCCCTTCAGCACCTATTGTTATTAGATTTCTTGATCTTGGCCATTCTAGCTGGAGTGAGGTGGAATCTTAGAGTTGTTTGATTTGCATTTCTTTTATGACCAGAGATGTTGAGCATTTCTTCATGTGTCTATAGGCCATTTTTATTTCTTCTTCAGAGAAGACTCTCTTTAAGTCTTTGGCCCATCTTTTAATGGGATGGTTGTTACTTTGGAGATTAGTTTTGGAGTGATTCAAATTTTTGAGCTGTTGATATATTTTAGATATGAGGCATATGTCTGTTGTATGGTTAGTGAAGATCTTCTCTCACTCTGTAGGCTTCCTAATTAATTTACTAGCTATGCCCTTTGCCATACAGAAGCTCTGCAGTTTAATGCAGTCCCACTTATCCAGCCTTTCTCTGATTTGTTGTGTTTCTTGCTCCTTATTAAGAAAGTTTTGACCTGTGCCAAAGAGGCCTAATGTATCTCCTATTTCTTTTTTTTTGCATTTTTATTGTAATTAGTAAAAGGGTTACATGATATTTGCCAGATAGAAGGTGCATTAATTCACATACTCCTATTTCTTCTTGTAAAGTTTTTAATGTGTTGGCTTTTACCTTGAGGTCTTTGATCCATTTGGAGTTAATTCTAGTGCAGAGTGACAAAGAAGAATCCAATTTTAGTTTTCTGCAGGTGCTTAACCAGTTCTGCCAGCACCACTTGTTGAAGAGGCTGTCTTTCTTCTATTCTATTTTTTTGGCTTCCTTATCAAAGATTAGGTGGCCATAGGACTGTGAGTTAATATCTGGGTCCTCAGTTCTATTCCATTGGTCTTCAGGCCTGTTCTTGTGCCAGTATCAAGTTTTTTTGATTATTATAGCTCTGTAATAGACTCTAAAGTTTGGTATTGAAATTTCTCCTGCGCTGTTCTTTCTGCTAAGAAGTAGAATACACTTTCTTTTACAGGCACTTTTATGTCTTTATTTCATTCTTCAGTTGGGTAACACTTTTCTTTGTAAGTCAGAATGAATTTCAATTTACAATTCATGCCTGAGAATTATTATCAGTGTAAATTAATTTGACAAAATCTTTCATTCTTATAGCTCTATATGTGCACAAAATGTACTTTGATCAAATGTACAACCTCAGTTAATTTTTCGGATCTTCTTTGTCATTCCACTTTGTAAAGTCTTCAGTGGGTTTCACTGTACTATTTTCTGATAGATTGATAGATTATAGATAGATAGTTAGACATTCTGTACATGAGAACAAACATACAATATTTGTTTTTATACCTGTCTTTTCTCACTCAACATCATGATTATAAGTTCCATCCATTTTACTATAAAGATGGCTTTCTGATTCCAAATAATTTTCCAATAAAAGAAAAATTACTGTACCAGCAGCTAATTTTGGCTATGGTACCTAAATTCCCACGACTGATAATAGTGTTACCCTTGTCTGCTTTCAGGAACTGCCTCACATACAAACTGACTTCCAGCAGAAAGGATAGTCCTGGACTCTGGTTGACTTCCAGTCTGAAATAACAGCTGCCCAGAGGACCAAGTCCTGTGTAGAAATATTCTTCCTCCACCTGAAGGGTTTACCTTTCAGTGGTTCCTATAAAAGCCAAGTTTGTAAACTGTCTTTTATTTCTGTTACCACCAGGAAATGTCATTAATGTAGCTCTAAGAAATAAAATTTCAAAAAGAAACTACTTGGAAATTTCTGACATACCAAATCATCAATTTGAATTAAAAGGAGTGATTTTTTAAATTCCATTTCAAACCTGACCCATTTAAAAAGCCGTGCACAATCAATTCACTATGGAAAAGCAGAAACAGTTTTGACCTTTCAAGGTTAGAACCCAATCCCTAACAATTAAATGTCTGCAGATATTTCTTTTCAATATAATGAAAAAAATCGGTATTCAAAATCATTTCTTTTGTACAATAAATTATCATATTTAATACATTTTAAATGTGTCCAAAACCTCTATATTATTTTTCATATATTCATTTTTTTCTTCTTTGACATTTGCATATAAATGATTGTCATTTACATGCTCTGTGAAATAAAGTAAATAATATAATTAGAAATAATCCACAGGTGCATGGCTTAGATACTTAATAGTGTTTTCTATTGTTCAATGGAGTTATCTGCACCCTTGAATTTGTTTAGAATTCATGGCCTTTTCTCAGAATTCTGTCCTCTTTTATGTAACTGAAAAACATAGCAATTCCTGGAAGCTTTTCAAGAATACTATTGTGTATTTTACTGGGAAACGTGAACTCTAGAGTGCTTAGTGAAAAACAAAAACAAAGGGAATGACATATTCTCTAAACTACATGAAAGCTAGAACAGCAGGAAGTTTTTGTACCAAACAGAAGAGTAAATAAATACAAATATTAAACTAACAACATCTGCTCACATAATAGAGCCAAAGTAGAACAGAGAGAGAAGCACTTCAAATTTGAAGATTTAGACCTTTCCCCTCCCAGAATCTGTTCACTTTTGCACACCCTACTCTCACAATCTCATGTATCAAGAGTGACCTGAAATTCCACCTTCTCCATGAAAACATTCCAGCTAACTTAATTTTTCTCTCCCCAAACTTGCTGATGGTTCTTTCACTATTAGCATCTTTCATCAGGGGACTTAATCTTCTAGTGCCTTGATGTTGTGATTCTACTTCTATTTAATTGCTTTATGGGCTTACCAGGGTCATTTTGTCCGCTATACATTATACATGATACATTTCTGGCAGCCACAGATGACTCCTAACATTTCTTTCATGTCTCTCCCAATGCTGAACACAAGGCAGACACATTAGACAGGGTCTCTCGCCTGTTACAACAGAACCATCCTGTTGCCATGGTGACTTAGTGCCTGCAAATCTGATGAGATCTGCAGCTGCAACACTGATATCCCTGAGTGAACCTCTTCAGTCAGATGAGCAGTGACTTAGACCATTCTCACAGCGATCCACCATAAACAGGTCCTCAAAGTCCAGCTGATGATGAAAGTGCATCACAGCTCATTGGACACAGGTACCATCCACTTAAAAGCAGTCCACTAGGCTGGTTTACACCAATGGTTTGCCGGCTCTAAATAACTCATCTCCCATTAGCTTCCTCCTTCATAAATTGGAGATTAAAAGCACTGATAGTAGTAGGGTTTCAGTGGCTCATACCTATTATCCTATCCACTCTGAAGGCTGAGATTTGAGGATGGTGGCTCAAAGACAGACTGGGCAGGAAAAGCCATGAGACAAATCTCCAGTTAACCATCAGAAAGACAGAAGTGGTGCTGTGGCTCAAAGTGGTAGAGTGCTAGTCTTGAACAAAAAAATAAAAAGTTCAGAAACAGCATCCAGGCCCTGAGTTCAAGTCCATGACCGATCCTACTATACTAATACTAATAATAATACTGATAGGGAATAATCATTCAACACTCACTATATGGAAAAACTCATAAATTCTTTATGTGTTTCCACTCATTGAATCCTCATGCTCACTTTACAAAGAAGGCCCAATTATTGTTCCCACTGTACATACGTGGACACTGAAACAGAGACTAGGCAGCTTTCACAAAGCTCCACAATTGGTAACTCATATTTAGGTGGACTTTCTGTCATCTCTCATAGAGTTATCTTATAATTTCAGAGATAAACAACACACTTAAACTATTTAAATGTTTTCAATGTATTTGGAGTTAAATGTATTTACAATTAAATATTGAATTTAAATACTGAATTCTAAAATGTGTTTGGTGCATATGTTGGTTATTCAAAAGCTGAGATCTGAGGACTTCAGTTCCAAGTCAGCCTGAGCAAGAAATTCTATGAGAGGGCCCAGGATTGTAGAGTAGTGGTAGAGTGCTTGCCTAGCACACACAAAGCCCTGGGTTCAATTCCTTGGTGGCCAGGTGCTGTGGCTCAAGTAGCAGAGCTCTAGCCTTAAGCAAAAAGTGTCCACGGACAGTGCCAACATCCTGACTTCAAGCCCCAGAACTGGGGAAATACAAGAAATCCCATGAGACTCTTATCCCTAACTGACCACCCAAAAAACCAGAAGTGGAGCTGTGGCTCAAGTGGAAAAGTCCTAGCTTTAAGCAAATGGCTCAGGAACAGCAACTCACACCCCAAGTTCAAGCCCCAGGACTGGCACACACATGCATGTACATACATGGAAACACACACACACATACACACACACATACACACATTTTTAACACATAGTAAATGCTCAATAACCATATTTCATGATTTCAGTTTCAAAACTCATTGCTAATTTTGACCAAAATTATCCAAATAACCTAGTATATGCCAATACAATGTCTCTGTCCAAAGGAAAGCTTAAAATTTCATGAGAAGGAGGCACAAGAGGCCATGTTCCCGATAGCATTGATTTGGCTTTTGGGCACTAGATAGTGACACATTAACAGGTACCCAGAATAATAATGTGCATGGGAATCCTGTGTAAGCCATGCTTAGAACATTATACTAGCAACACCTTGAATGAGTATCACATTCCTGGGCTACTATAATGGATATACAAAGCATGACTGAGGAAGCTACAGGAAGCAATGAAGTCCATTATGGGACAAGAGCTCAGAGAAGTCTCAGAGAAGGCTGAGTTGGCATTGAAAAAAATGAAGAATGAAGATATTAATAATTTACTTGGAAATCCATCTTCCTTCAGTTAAAAGAACAATGACACAAATCAGAAGAACTAATCGTATTAATAATTTACCAGTCCCCACCATGCTCTCTTGGCAGCTCAAATGTCTATACATTAATAATTAAATTTCCTTAAAACCACAGCACTATGATGCATGAGAAAAGTGAATATCATTCAAATCATCGCTATTTTATTTATTCCTTTTTGCATTTTTGCTTCTACATAGAGATTAACTGCTACTTTTGGTTAGTGCACATTTTGTTACTTTCCAGAAATTACATAATTGATACATATGTTTATGTGTTTATTCATTCGTGTCTTTATTTGTGGAACATGTCATTTAAACTCAGTACTTGAAATGTCTCTTCCTGAAAGCTTTTTGATGTGTTGCTAGGTATTTTTTACTCTAAAATCCCAAAGTCCTTTTTTCTAGTCCACTAATGGTAGTGATCATTCAAAGGAAGACTTCCAGAATCAAAAGATGTATAAAGAAGGTATTATAGACATTTGGAATGTGGACTAGGATTCTGACTGAAAAGTTTTGAGAATTCTGAGAATCAATTTAAAAGTATGTTGATATAATATGTTTGTGTGATAGAATAAATTTTTGCTCAATTAATAAATTATAAGGAAGATATTTCAGAATCAATATGTCTTACATAAAGAGGAATGGCAGTATCAAAACTTATCTACAACCTTTAAGCATACAGGATGAATAAAAAGATATTCCAGTGATATTGTCACATAATTGCCAAAGGGGTGCCATTTTGAACCAGAATGAATGTTTAGCAAATTGGAGGGCACTGATAGTAGCTAGCATGGTTTTGGGGGAGCTAACATACAGAACCAAGTTGCAGTTGCTTAGCAAACAACTGGGAAGAGAAAAAGCCACAAGAGCAAGAGTGAGCCCTTGCTCTGAAATCTGACTAGACCAACAGAGAAATGCTGATGAAGAAGCTTGTATTTGGATGGGAAAGATGAGAAATGAGCAACCTTCACTGAAAGGTTGGAAGGGAAGTTAGTAGTAGTTTTAGCTCCTTAGGAGTCTATGGGTTCTCCATAAGATTTAGTTGTGAAGCTTGGAAGGAAAGGAAGTGGTGATAAAAGGATATAAAGCAGACAACTAATGAGTCTTACTCAAGAGACCAAGGTCTAGAAGAATGAAAGGAAAGATTTTCCACCTTTAGAATGCAAAGGGCCACAGTGTCATTGATACCCCGTCATCTTGGGCTGGCAAATCTAGGGTAGTGACTTCCTGCTGTGAGGTTGTCATTCTGATGGTTGTGTCAGACAACTACGGAGAGGGTATGACCATTTCCACAAGAACTGTTAGAAAAAGGAAGGCTTAAATAGGTGACTAGCTGGCTGGCTGCAGCTATATGCTTACACAGCAGCTTAGAATCCACACAATCAGGTACCAAACTTGAAGAGCCAAGGCAAAGCCAAAACACCTATATATTTTAAAGATTGGCAACGATTCTTCCATAGAATGAGGGGAAAGAAGCTCTGGCCCAAACCAGAAAAGTCTCTCTGTTTCTGTCTCTCTGTCTCTCTGTCCCTCCCCGCCCTCCTCATTAAACAACCAAATCAAAAGTTTGAATTAAGTGATAACAAAAAAAAACTTTTTGTAGTTCTAAACTTGAATTAACCTTGATTAATTATGCCACATGTTTTCCTTGAGTAGCTTAATCCTGGAAAGTAGGTTTTCCCACAGACTTAAATCTTTATTCCATCCTTATGTGTAATATGTTGACCATGATTTTCAACTGCCCAAGCACAAACCCTAACAGCAATAACAACTGATGGAACACTCGAGCTACTAGGAATCATGTTTTTCCAAAAATATTTGCCTTCCCTATAGTGTTTATTAGTCAGGACCTATGCCTTCATCTGCAGCATAAATGAAAACTAACCAAATATAAAATATTTATAAATGACTCAAGCAGAACAAAAGAAGTTAATCCAAGTTTTCCAAATATGGTAAGAGACAACATATACTCGTTTGACATTATATATTCACCACTCACATAACAAATACACAATATTTAATGATCTGTTAACCAACCTTAAGCACTCTTAACTGAGGCAAGATACCAGCAGGATACCAGCTATTTTTAGAATCTAAATTGCAATTGACTTCTCATACTATTGTTAATCAACATAACCAGAAGAAATTTCCTGAGCAGCATTTTAGCAGTGAACAATAAACAAATCAATTACACTTAGAAATATCCCAATAAACCCCAATTGTACAATTATTATACACTAAGAAATTTTAATTATTAAAATGCTTTATGCTTTCAGAAATTGTAACCACACAATTTAACTGCTGCATTTTACTGTCAACTTTTCAAGCTGGATTAAAACAAGGTTGTTGTTTTCATTGTTGCAGATTGCTATGAAATTTATTTGTTTTAGAGAAATTGCTTTTAAAGCAAAATCAATTGCAACAGCAGCCAAACACATGCATAAATTCATTGTGTACTTTTTTCAAATGTTATTCCTCTTATAACTAAGTCTAAAAATAATACTTTATTAATCTCTTTAATACTTTTGCTAATGAAATTAATTATTAATTTGACCTTAGATGAAATAAATATACAACCAAGTCAGATACAACAACAATATGAGATTAATCATAAGAGCAAATCAAGAGGAGAGAAATAACATAGTACATTAAGAACCACAATAACACTGATTGACCTATTCAAAATAACAACTTTAGGTTTTAACTATTTTCTCTATTGTTTTTAATTACATTGATTTCTGAGGGTTTTTTGTTGTTGTTTTTTTCCTTCAGTCTGTTCGCTTTGGCTTTAGTTCGCCCTCTTTTCTCTAGTTGCTTCAGTTAATGCCTACTGAAGATAATTATTCTTTCTTTACAAGCATTTAATGCCCCAAAGCTTATATGTGGTTACCAAAATATTTTAAATTACAAATGTGGTTTGCATTTGTGGTTGGGATTTTATTCATTCATTCATTGCTGCTCTCAGAAGCATAACACACTAGCAAAATGTTTCTTTTTCAACACATCAATAAAACTTTAATAGCCCATAGGGTCACTGAACTAAGGAAATCTCAAGACACGCAGAAGCAAGCAGCCATAGCCTTGGGTGGTTTAGGTTTCTCTACTTCCAATTATGGAAAAAATTTGGGAAGCATTTTGAATTGGCACTTACTGAAATGAGAGGTTGTGGTTTGGGGAGTTCCCTGTCTACTGGAAGACTAACTAGGCTTTCTTCATGCCATATGAGCCATAGAATGGAGGGAAGAGAATGCTCTCTCACTTTCTGGTTTCCTCGATCCCTTGGTTTCAATCAGGGTTTGAAATGAATATCGGGGAAGCTTGATATAAAGCTAGGGCTTTGCTCACTGCACCGTGCTTCTCCCACCACTCCTCCTCCCTAAGTGGTGGAAAAGACAAAGGCAAGGAAAACATAGTGATATGAACTCAATCCAAGTCCTGGGGCAGGGGACTCCTATACTTTGAAGAGGTCTCCTGTCTTGGCCCCTGTATGGCCACCAGTACTTTCACTGTCACCATGGCCATTAGGGGATGACCTGCACTGGGAGACTAGACACACAGAAAGCCAAAACACAAAAGCAAGAGACAGCCTTCATCTCTGATCCACAGAATTCTTTTAACCTCCCAATTAGACCTGACAGGGGGACTTTCCTGTAGCTTCTTCCTGCATCTGAAACATAAATCTGTCAATCTGCCTTTGAAACCCACCTGGGAAATACTAGAGAGGAATAAGTGATGACACTACTGGCTTGGTGTCATATGGAATTCAGAGATCTCTCTAAACTACCTGCTATACCCTTTCTATCAGCATTCTTGGCATACATGTATTCTACGAAGGGTCTATACTAATATTAGTGGAGACAGTGGGGCAGGAGGGGGCGGGATTCCATCTTGCCTACAAATAGAACCATGGAATTAGACTTTTTAGCCAGGTGCGGTGGCTCACACCTGTAATCCCAGCTACTCAGGAGGCTGAGATCTGAGGATCACAATTCAAAGCCAGCTCAGGGCACTAAAGAACATGAGACTCTTATCTCCAGTTAATCACTAGAAAACAGGAAGTGGGGCTGTGGCTCAAGGGGCAGGGCTGTGGCCTTGAGCTGAAGAGCTCAGGGACAGCACCCAGGCCCAGAGTTCAAGCCCCATGACCCACAAAAAAAGAAAAGTTTTCTATATTTTCCTGAAAAGTAATAGACTCTTGATAGATAGAAGAATAATACAACTATGTCACTGGAAAGTCTCTTGCGTTTTTTGTATTTGTAGATTTTATATATATAAGTCAAAGCCTGTAGTTTAATAAGTATATTTGGGCTAAAGTTAATCAGCTAGTCATCACACTAGACTGAAAACCAATCAAAACAAGACAAGATAAAACAAACAAACAAAAAAAAGCAGGGGCCGGGAGTTTGAACTAATGATAGAGTGCTTGCCTAGCATGCATGAAGACCCAGGTTCTATTCCTCCATACCACATACATAGTAACATCCAGAAATGGTGCTTTGGCTCAAGTGGTAGAGCTCTAGCCTTGAGGAAAAAAATCCCAAGAACATTGCTCAGGTCCTAAGTTCAAGTCCCAGGACTGGCAAAAATAAAGAGTAGAACAAAAGAGGAATCCTTCATTCTTACTTAAATATAATATATACATATGTCTATTCTTACACAAAACCAATTGTTGCTTTCTGACCCAAATTAGAAGGTCTATTGTTATCTCAACATTAATTTAACTCAGCAGTATTGCAAGTTGAGAGTGGAGATAAAGAGCCATACTCTCCTACCTTGTATTTGTATCACAAGGACATCTACTTTTCTTGAACTGTCAAGAGTTCTGTCATGCAAATCCAAATCTCAGACCAAGAGCCTTTTTGTCATTACCAATAAGGATTATAAGTTTTCTTCTCATAAAAATACTTTGGTGGAAAAATCTTTTAAGGGCCTACTTCTAAATAAATATTAGTTTGTAGACTACAGTCCTATGATCTCAAAAACGGTAGCTGTGGTCCAGGCCGAAGACTCAGGTTTCAAATAAAGTATTAGGTTGCAAATAACAGAATGCTTCAGCACTTAAGAACTTACATAGTTCTAAAAACAGAGGCTTAGGACTCAGCATAATATTCCACAGTAATAAAGAAGTATAAATGAAAGATTTGTAAATATAGCCCTTATTATTAGGTTATTCTATTAAGAAAAAGTGTAAAAAGGTGTAGCACAAAAAAGTAACGTTCTATCTATATCCTTAGTCATATCCCATGAACAGAGGCACAAAAATGAGATTGCGAGGTCACAGAATGTGAACATCCTTCAACGTAAGTTTTCTTCATTTCCAAGCAATTGAACCAATCCAAAGTTACCCCAACATTGATAGATCATGCATCTTTCCTCATATTCTCACCTTCAATGAAGGTTATCAATATTTTAAAATTTTAAAGTATAATACACAAATAATGATTCGCCTTTATGTCATTATTAAGTTTCATTTCTTACTTCGTTATTGCTGTTGAACATCTTTCCATTTGTTTATCGGTATTTGTCTCTCTTCTGTGAGTTGTCCATTTTATTGATTTTGGGGGTTTATTTCTTATATTTTTTATCAATTTAATGAAATATCACATTTGGCTATCATGTAAATTGTGCATATTTTCCTTCTTGTCCATTGTTTGTCCTCTCAATTTGTCTCTGGAAAATTCATTCATTTCCAGGACAACTCAGCCACCACTATCTCTGCCAAGTTTTTCCTGATTTGTTTGGCAGATAAATCATTCTTTCCATGTATACCCCAAATATCTTTTGCATACTTCTCTGTGTAGAATAATTATTTTAAACTTTTTTATTCTCAGCAAGAAAGTATATCAAAATGCAAACCAGTCTAACATTATAATAGATACACCTTTGAATATGATTTAATTGGTTCTTCAAAAAGTAAATACTTTCACAAGGTTAAGAATTTTCATACTTATTATTAGTTCTATCATGCTATCTTCCACGTAGACCCATCCATCTTCAACTGAATTTGAACAATAACCATGGAATGTGCCCAGTTCAGTCAGTGCTCAGTAGAGAAAATATGCCTTTTCTCCACGGAGTGGCTGGAAAGCGAACAAGGGCTGGTAATAACCCCCTTCCAATGTGGCTTACTCATGTGGTCAGCAGGAGGGTTAGGTGGTAGCTAGGATGCCGGCCAGAACGGCTGCTTAGGAACCTGAGGTCTTCTCTACTTGGGTCTCTCTACTGGGCTACTTCAGTTTCTCACAGGTTGTGAGTTCTAAGAGTAGTGATTCTAAATTATAGGACATGATATCAGCCAGTCTGTTGGGGCCTAGGCAGAAACAGACACAACATCATTTATGCTGTATTCTTTTTGTCAAAGCAGAGAAGGGATTTGCCTGATTTTAAGAGAAGTAACATAGACCTTCATTTATTGATGACAGGGCCTAACAATTTGAAGCCATCTTTAAACAATTACAATCATATTGTACATTCACATTTTCCAAAACTATCAAAAGAGTATCTGTTATAATGTATCTGTCTCTATTCTTTCCCAAAATATGGAGGATGACTCTTTCTTGATGTGTCACTTGCTGTCTCAGCACAAGGAGATGTGTAGTGTCTTCATGGCCCTTCAGCTTCCGCTATAGATCCCAATCTTGATCATGTTACTCTTTGGTCTCTATAGCTATAAAAATGTCTCCTTCTAGAATCATGATTCTCTAATAAACCAAGTTACATTAACATATTAATTGTTTATGTTTGTTTGAATTTCTGTTTAGCAAGAATAAATCACAGTGACAAATTGTGGGCTTTCTAGAATACACTAGACTAACATTTCTGCTATAATCTGCATGTCTACCCAAATTTGATGTAGTAGAAATTTAGTCCCTAATACAACAATATTGGAAGATAAGGCTTTTGAAGATGTGTTAGTTCATGAGTTCTCTGACTTCCTGAATAGACTGACGTTATAAATGAACTTGACATATGGAATCTGATACACATACATACATGTTACAAAATGTCTCTAATGAATAAATATTATTCTAATCACATATCTTTAAAAATAAATCCTTAAAAATATTTTATGGAAGGTGAAAAGTTACTTAAAATGGGAAAAATACTAAGCAAGTATCTACTATGAGACGAATGATAAACTCCAACAACTTAACAATAAAAAAAATGAACTGTCCTTACAACTGAGCAAAGAAATACCCTAGTTATTTTACCAAATAAGATACACAATAGGCCAGAAAGCACATGGAAAGACATTCCAACTTTATTCATTATGAAAGAAATAGAAATAAAAATCATAGCGCAAGGCCACTGTATACCAATTGGGTAGCTATATTTATTTTTTAATAACAAGCTTCAATAGTGTTTTGAAACTAGAAATATTTAAAATTATTGGTGAAAGTGCTAGGGAAAATATTTTAGTGTTTCCTCAGAATCAAACATAAACATATCATATGACCCATCGATTCTATTACTACATTCTAAGTAGAAAGAACTAAAAGGAGGCACTCAACACCTACATCTCAATGTTCACTGACTCAAAATTGGAAACAACCCAGGTGTCCACAAACAGGTGAATAAAGAGTGTAGTATATTTTAGCATTCTACTAGAAAAATCTTTTGAGATCAAGGCTCAGGCTGTGATTGTCCTGACCATAGTCCACAGTTCAGTCTTCTCTCCCCCCAAATATGAATCATTTGTTCTAAAAAATAACATTTTCATACCTGATCTTATAAAATAGGCCACAGTAAAATGCAGGCACATAAAAAATATTTTCAAAGATTACCGATAGGCTATGTATATAAGGTATAGCTGAACCACATATGATTTATGCTTGGGTTCTATTCTAAGATAACTCATTATGTCCATGAAAATATTTTAAAATCAGTCCTAAAAAACCCAAGAATTGGGAACGTTTCAGATAAGGGATAGCCATGTCATTATTATTACTTATTCAAAATGAACCCCATTCTAAGGCCTGCACCAATACATACAAATCTTGAAGACATCATATACTAACTGAAATAAGCCAGACAAAGAAACCAAAACTATCATATGATTCCAATTATTTGAGGGACTCATAGTAGTAACAATATGTGATGAGAAATGTACTCATTATCTTGTATGTAATGTACTGTTACTTTGATAATAAAAGTAAATTTTAAAATGGAGTTTGGCCTAGTGGTTAAAGTGCTTGCCTAGCATGCACCAAGAGCCGGGTTCGATTCCCTGGTACCACATACATAGAAAAAAAGCCAGAAGTGGTGCTGAGGCTCAAGTGGTAGAGCTCTAGCCTTGAGAAAGTCCAAGGACAGTGCTCAGCCCCTGAGCTCAAGCCCAGGACTGGCAAAAAGAAAGAGAGAAAGAAAGAAAGAAAGAAAGAAAGAAAGAAAGAAAGAAAGAAAGAAAGAAAATTTGATTATGGATTATAAGTCAAAGTAATAATGGGAATTACTCTTTGAGTATAAATTTTCTATTTGGGATGAAGAATTATATTGTGAGTGGAATTAATGCTACAGAACCACAAATGGTTAAAATGGCACATTTTATGTTATGTTCATTTAAATACCATTGGAAGCATTTTAAATGCACCTGAATACTTCACATAAACAGCCATAAACCTCACTAACTTACGTAAGATAAGTTTCAAGAGTTTTAGCTTTACTACTAGTATGTTCTATTCATAGTGCATTCATTTCTAGCTCAGGAAACAGGAATAGGTCAAAAATAAGGCAGAGATTTAGTTAGAACTAGGAAACCAGTAGACTTATGATGGACAAACAAGGGGTGAAATGGTGTAGATTTTAAATGCTCTGAAGAGTCATTCTTCAGTGAAGGCCAATGTCACATATCTACAAACACAGGAGGTAGTGCCCAGGACTTTTCTTGGCCCATACCATCCCCATTGCTTCAGGCACTAGCAAGGTAGCTGCAAGATTGTCTGATAAGAACATTCTCGGCAGCATCTTCACAGTACGTTTACCTCTCCTTTCCTGCCTATGTCCACTTCGGGTTCATCTGCCATAAGCAGAACTGGCAGACCTTTGCCTGGCATAATTCTACATACCACTTCATTTTCCTGAATGTTTCTTTTTTTATATAATATTAGGAGACTTTCTTTTTGGTTTCTTTCTCAATAGAAACAATTTGAGCATGAACTGGGAACCTAGATGTCTTTGTAGAATTAAAGTTTTTTTCTTCTGATAATTATGTTTTTTTTAACCACTAGAAATCATGAAATGCTTTTTCCTTTGGATATTCCACTGGGATTGTTAAGTATACTGTTGAAGGCAAAGTAAAATTTCCAGGGCACAGACATTACCAACATTAGTAACACTCATAAAAATTCTGTTTCCAAAATCATTTTAAGTGAAGTAAGCCAGACCAAAATAACATAGGGTTTAATGGTTTCCCTCATTTGTAATAATTGGTACACATCTAGGACTAGCAGAGGATTACAATAGCTCAAAACCTAGGAACATAAGGTCATGTAGGATGAGACAAAATGAAAGGATCTCTAGGATATGGAAACAAGAGCTTTCTCTTCTGTTTGTTGTTGTTAATGTACTGTGTTATTTCTCTTCTCTTTTGTTGCCCTTTGGTTAATCTCATATTGTTAGTGTATCTGACTTTGTTACCTGGTATATTGTATATATGTTTATTTGTTTATTTGAAATAGGAAAGGGAAGGGGGAAAAACAAGATGATTGGAAAGGGGTGAGGAGAGGGAAATGGGGAAAAAACATGAGAAGGGGTATCAATGTGTAAGAAGTAATGCACCTACTACCTGGCAAATGTAACTGTAACCTCTCTATACATTACCCCTACAATAAAAAAAATAAATTTTAAAAATTGTGTGTTTCCAGAATATTTCCCTTTCATATAAATCACTAAATTTTGAGATGAATTTCAGTGGAAGGTAAAAAATAACATCACTTTTTCTGTTAAAATAAACATCCAAATTACTCATATATTTATTATTAGCATGAATAATTATGCCACATTTCCTCTTGAAAGCCACATGTACATCCTTCATCATCACATTTCTTTTTAGAAGTGTGAAGAATAATTGTTATTGTCCTAATTTTCCAAATGTGTATCTTGAGATAAGAAGTTAAATGATTTCCCCAAATTAGAATAGACTCATCACGGACTCCTACACCCTCCCTATAACCCATTTATGGAGAGTTTTTTCTATATAATTAAAACAAAGTTCAACACCTTATGCATAGAGACAGACTTGGAATCAACACTAAATGTTTATTGATTCTTGAACTACTGTCGTCCCTACCCTTTGAAAATCCCCCATTAAAACTAACTTGGATCTAATCATTTTCTGCTACAGGTTAAGGTTGTACCCATCCAGGAAGCATAGTAATTAGTAAATGTTTGAATTAGTTATCTATCCATTTGCAATACAGTTAAAAACATTGACAAATCTGAAATAGATTCAGATTCTTTGATAATTTCCTTTTTTACATTTTAGAAATACAGTTATATAAAAATTAGTTCTGTCTGGAAAATGACTGTGCTACTTAAAATGTCTCGGGTTGTATGACTCAGTTGGTGTGGCAGTTAGGGGGAGGGAGTATGAGAGATGGACATTAAGAAGTAATGCCTAAAGGTCTAGAAGCCAAAATATTCATTTATTTTTTTATTTATTTGTTTTGCCAGTCTTGGGCCTTGAACTCAAGTCCTGGGCACTGTCCATGGGCTTTCTCAAGGCTAGAGCTCTCAAGGCCACAGCACCATTTCTGGCTTTTTTCTATGTATGTGATACCGAGGAATATAAACCGGGTCTTCGTGCATGCTAGGCAAGCACTCTACCACTAAGCTAAACTCCCGGCCCCCAAATACCTATTTATTTAAGAGTCCATTTTCATACACTTATATACAGAGACAGAAAATGGCCCAGAATCCCTTGCCACTTAATTGTAAGATCATAGTGGACATGAAGCCTGATCTTTCTTGGTCTCTCACTTTACAAGTGAAAAGCTGTTAATCCAGAGATCTTAAATTGTAGGTTCATCACCTTAGGGACTGGTGTAAAAGAATAAGATGTTTAGAATCTCTGATCTCAAGTTTTTCCAAGGAGGATGATACCTAGGTGAATTTGAGTATGCAGATCTGAGCATAGGAGCTGGGGGTTGAAATATTGCTCCCATTTCCAAAGCTTTCCACTTGGGCTTGCATAGAGAGAAGAAACACAATTTAAGGGACCCCACTACCATGAACTTCCACACCCAACATTTGTAATTCATCAGTGGGCCAAAAATTCTGGGTGGCATGACTGGGTGGCATGAGGGCTGGAGAAAGGATGTGGTTTAAAGTCCAAATTAGCTTCAGCAACAGTTGATACCTCTAAACAAAAGAGATAAGACCGGGAAAGCAAACTTCCTGGAGTGAGAGAAGACTGAGTTTCCAAGTTCATGGGATTGGCAATCTAGACAAATCACACTTGATTGTAAAATAAAAAGACCTTGAATTGACAGTTGAGTTTACAGAACAATTACCCCAAAACATGGTGTAATTATGGATTACTACCTTGAAGCCCAAGTAGCAGAACAAGGAGCTATTGAGCAGGAATGAGCAATTCTTCAGGGCCAATTCTTCAACTTCTCTTTCTGATTTACTCAGTTTTTACCATTGTCCAATCAGAAAATCACTGTCTATATATCAGATTCAGATTATACCTGCTTCTGAATTGGAAGTGATAAATTCAGCCAAAATATTCAAAGACACCTGTAATAATAAAGTATGAAAAAACCAGAGCATCCTGGTAATTGTTTTACTAGGATTTGATGAAGTTGTCAAGGAACTTATCCCCAAAAGGAAAAAAGAGACTTTCTGAGAAAAAGAATATTCAAGGTGCAGGATAAGAGCCTAACAGATTTGTGAAGCAAGAGAAGTAGAAAGTACAGATGTACCTCAGCAAGATGCAGGCCTATCGGAAGAACACAAATGAGTTGGTTGAGTGGGAATACAGATGCTAGAAAGAGTAGAGCAGGGGCCCTGTTGAACGTTTCTTAGGTTAAGCAGTCCTCTTTGTTCTAGGCACCTGGCATGTCTCAATCATTTCTGTTGCTACAGATTTGGACTTTATCAGTTCATCCTGGAGACAGTGTAACTCCTCCTCTTTTTCAACAAAGGAGTTTTGTTTCTTATGTCTTTTAATAACCATCCTTTAGATCAAAGGAGGGGAGGGGCCAGATATGTTTGATCTCTAAGGCACAACAATCATCTGAAGCAAGGGTGAAGAGGGGTGATAGTGCCTTCCCCTCCCCCCAGCGGCCGACCCCCCTCCCCCCGTGTTATTGTTCAGGATCATGAAGCTTAAAGGAAAGGAAATGGTGCTTGTGCACTTATAGCCAAGTTATACATTAATTCAATGTTTATTTCTGGATTTTTGGTTTCCGCTTCTTAATGTTTTATTCCCTAGTCTATTCTATCTTAATTGTAGAACTGAATCCTTACCAAACCTCTTTGATCTTTACAAAGAAGGTCAGTTGCTTATGAGCGTTATGACTGACAAGGCCAAGCAGGCTACATGAAAGGGCTCCACCTGTCTTGAACCTTTTTTTGAGTTTGTATTTCACAAGCTAAGTCACAAAGCAAGTGCTAAGAACTGGAGCCCTACATGCTCCTACCTCCAGAGGTAAGGGACTGTCTGCTGTATTACCACTTCCTCATACGTCCTCTGGGAGGTCAAGTCCAGATGCGGAGGGGGGGTTCTGCCGTGTGAGTTACAGCTGAGGCAGATGTCTGGAAGAGTCTACACACACTTTCACAGAACTCTAAGTCTGATGGCCTCCAGAAGTCATGAGATATATAACAATTATGAGGTATATAACTGATAGTGTTTTGCATTTTGAGCCGTAGGTCCCACATCTTCATCTGTACCCCAAGAATTATGTAGCTGGCTTTGACCTTACCAGAATCGCATTGAATATCAATTTGATGCTATTTTCAGTCTATTAACTAAATAACTTTAGCAAGTCTAATTTCAAAAAATTCTGTGCACAAAATCATGTATTTTTATATCATCAGGGAAAATAACCTCTAAATTATTCTTACTAGAAACAATCTTTAGAAACAATCATTTTATTGTTTGACACTGTCCTCTATGGAATGAGAAGATTATGAATTCTTTTTTCGCCGAGGTATTCTTTGGTACTATATTAAAATAGTTATAACCACTGATACCAGAAAAATCAAGAAAAATGATATGAAACAGCTTTTTCTTTTTCTTTTTTTGTGTTAGTAAGTTCAAGGCCTTGCATTCAAACCACAGGAATAAAAAGAAAGAGAGGGAGGACCACAGAAAGAAAGGAAAGAAGTAAGGAAGAAACAAAGAAAAGAAAAAAGAAAGAAAGCAAAAACTTTGAATCTCCTTTATATAAGAGTATCTTACCTTGAGCTTGGCCAAAAGAAGTTCATGGTCATGAAGCAATTTCTTGGTTTCATCTTGACTACTCCCAATTTCTAGAAGATTTGGTTGTGATTCAGCCAGTTGAAATTGTATCCATTTGCCACACTAAAAATAAAAGTGAAATAAAATGTACTTTTAGTTCCTCTGATTCTTTCCTTCTCATACTTCCCCCTTTTAATTCCTAGTTATACTGGGGACATTTTCTTCTTTCCATAGAGGTGGGCTTCATTTAAGTTGAGACACTAATCAGTCTAATACAAACTGATGCTGGGTCTTGTTTTACTTTTAAAGTAAATTCTTCTCTTTTGGATTTGAACTTTTACAATTCCCATGAGGAACACATGCAGCAGATTATATATTATTGAAATTATAAAGTCACAGACTAACTTATACAATTGTATTCTCACAAAACCAAACTCCATAAAAATAGTGAAATTTTCCACATTGGATATGAGCTTCATCGTAGATCAGACAGTGGGACTGATTTTCCATTAAGACAGATTTTCCACTTTAAACAACTTGAAAACTATTTCTTACCGAGAATGACAGTAAAGAAAGGAAATTGGTGAGAGGATAGCAACAAGTACTTAGTTTAACTGAACATAAGGATTTTAAGAACTTTTCCTTTGCTCAATGCATCTGTACATCTCTAGCTCTCCTATGTATTATACCCTACACATTACAACTCATTCTGCTCCAGAATGCTTCCAATGTGAGGGGAAAGTAACACTCATTTAAGTAGTGAATGTGCCTCTTTTCCCTCACTGCTCAAATCTTCAACTGCTCAAAGCATCCTGAAACCACTTACAAAGAATCAATTCTCAGTGCCTCTTCTTCAGGCAGAAGAGATGGACAGTGAGTTTTCCTGGATCCTATTTACAGAGAAACACATCTCAACACACTGCCAAGTCCACATTCTGTGTTTCTAGAGGGTATCTAGATGATTAAAAGTAATCATTGTCAAGTTCTGTGTACCTGATATTAATTCTCATATCACCATAAAATTTGCTACAATTAAGTTAAATTGAGCACACCCTGCCGCCCTTGCTCTAACAAACAACCGCAATAACAACAAAATGGAGAAAAGACCATTTAAGTAAGCTTTCTGGGGTTCTGCAAGTCCCTTGCTGGTAGGTACCAACTTCCTTTGGTTACACCCTGAGAGAGCGTTAGGTAGTGAGTTGTCTACAGCCCAGATGGAATGCTTCAGAGGATTTTCACCGGGCGTTTTTATAGGAAATAAAATCCTTGATGTCTTCTTCCACCTAAAGATGTGTGTTCATCCTAGCAAATGGGCAAATTGCTAGACTTAAAACACGCATTTAAGCTGCAAGAACTTTAGCTTCTCCTTAAGCGTAAGTGGATTCATGCTGTGGAAGGGTCTTCGTTGCTCCACAGTGTCAAGATGTAACAGTGCCTCTGCCATGTCACAACCAGTGCTGTGGGGGGCACCTGGCAGAGCCTTTCACCGGGGAGTTCCCCGAACTCCATCATGCTCAGTACTGTACCACCTTCTCACCTGCCCCACCCCACCTTGGCATGTCCACTCAAAACGCACACATTGACACCCCCCCCCAGCCTTCTTCCATCTCTTCAAATGCAGTCCTGACCTCTCATCACATAGGCATGTCTTTAAAGACCAAAATTAAGTGTTTATAGTAGAGTTTATTTTGTCAAGCTGGCAAAAACAAAAAAAAAAGGAAAGGAAAGGAAAACTAGTAACATGCTGAAACTTAGAAGGTTCTTGGAGTCCCGGATTTAAGAAAGCAAAACACTTGCTGCGATGTGCTCCATGAAGCATCTTACTGACCTCAGACACTCTTACTTGGTGTTCCATGTATGGTAAAAATCCGACAGTCACACAGGAAAAAGAAAGTTGCTGGCTTACCTTTATGACAGCTATCACGAGTTTGGAGTCCCCAGCCTGCACAACGACTGAACTGGCTGTTGTGGTAGAAAAGCCCACGGCAGGACCTCCTTGTCCGGCCATGACACTGGAGAAGCAGAGTTTATTCCTTGGGCAGCCTCTGCACCGATGCCTGTCTGCTGTTCATTTCAGAAAGCAAACACTGGGGTCACTGGGATTCATTCAGGGAAAGAGCTCTGTTCTCACTGATTGCTCTGCCAAAAGGGAAGAACAGGAGTTTAAAAATAGACAACCCCATTGAGTTTATCATGAGAGACACAGCGAGAGGAGCCATCGGAGAAAAGAGCCACACCCCGTATGGTAACACTAAGTGGCTGTTATTTTTGCCGTTATCTGCAATGTGGAGGGACAGCTTCAAGCTCTTTGCCTATCAGCTGGTGTTTGATAGCAAATGGAAAAAAAAATCACATCCTGACAACCCAAATTAGTTTTGCCTTTGAAACTAAATAGTTGTAACTATGGACTTTGAATCCAGCAAATCATTGACCTGGATACCAAGATTTTTTTTTTCTTTTGAAGTTTCTCTCACATGAAAACAAACCACCAAAAATGTACTTTCTTTAAAGTTCTGGTGTTCGTTTTGGGGTTAAATCACAAAATTGCTCCAAAAGTATTTTTAGCTTAATCTGCTTTTCTAAAAACAAATGCTGATCTTTGCCAAATGAAGTCTGTGGAATGATCCCATTTTCTGAGAGCCTCAGATTTCTTATAATCTGTGGTCAGATATCCTTATTGCATCCACAGCGCTCTGAGTTTCTTAAGGGCAATTAAAATAGTATTTCAACCACATGTATCAAGAGGTACCTATTATTTCAAGAGTTCTTCTCTGAACAATGCTTTTAAATCCAGTTTTCATAACTACTGAAAAGCAGAACACGTTTTGGTTGCCTTTTAATTGCAACAAGAAAAATTGCTTTGTAATTTTAACACTGTCTATATTTTGTTGCACAGATTTTAAAAGGATAGTCTGGTAATTCAGGTGACTACAGATTTGGTTTTTATTCTCCCCTTTACTCCCAGAGCAGGAAAACTACAGCCAGCTTTAAATCACAGCCCCAAACCATCAGATTAATCCTATTGCTAGAAACTCAGCATGTGTCCTAAGTTGTCTATGATATTAAGTAGCAGCTGTTGAATTCCCTGTCAAAGAACAGCTGAAAATAACTCTGAAGTCTTGGACAGAGGGCAGAGGGCAAACACATGAGAGCCACAAACTCCAAAACTGTTGGAACCATCACGAAGTTGTTGGAATCATGGCACAGAGCCAGAGTGAAGGATGCAGCAATAAACAATGTTCAATAAATCCTCTTGTGATACAACCCTCTTAGCTTAATTGGAAAGCATGTTCAGGTTCATGGTGCTGTTCAGAAGTTTGAGTGAGCAGCATTGCTGTGTTCTGCTAAGGTTCAGAGTAACATTCCTGATAGAAGGAAAGAGGGTTGTTAGATATACTTGGGGTATTTTGTTTGCGTTTTGCTTTTGTTTTGTGCTAGTATTAGGGCTTGAACTCAGTGCCTAGGTGCAGTCCCTTCTTCTTTTTCATTCAAGGGTGGCACTCTACCACTTGAGCAACATATCCATTTCTGATTTTTTGGTAGTTAAATGGAGTTAGAGTCCAACCAGGAGCCTTAGATCTTGCTTTCCTGAATAGTTAAGAGTTTAGGCATGAGCCACTAGCACCCAGCTATACTTGGATTTTGAACACCTATTTTTCTTTCCCAGAGTACTGTGTACTTTTGATCCTGCTCTTCTGCCCTCCAGTAAGAAGAAAATTACCCCTGGGCCCCAGATTCTTGCTGAACCAAGTTCACCTGTTGCTCTGTGGGGAGTAGTTAGAGCAAGCTTGGCACAGAGAATGCCAAAACACTCTACAATGTAGAAAATATGACCAGGTTTTAATGGATGCCTACCTGAAGAGCTTGCAGGGAACCAGCTATCCTGGAATGTTAAAGGCAGGTTCCTCCACTTGAGCCGACATGAAGTTGATCCACACAAACTGAAGAAGATTGATAGCAATTAGCTTTGAACTAGTTACTCTCAAGTAAAAGAGCTCAGTGCCTTTGTCACAGAATACTTGTACTCTAAACCAGAATGTACAAGGACCAGTGCTTAAGTTATTATGTACTTCCCAAGCCAGAACAACAAACAGCACTCAAATATTCATGTACTTTCACCCAAAGTTAATCCCATTGCTCAAAACTGTGTATGTCAGAAGTTGCATAAAAATCCTGGAAAGAAAAGGGGTGTTTGGACAGCAGGCTGCAAAAAACTACAGGGTGAGTAAAGAGTGGCTCTCTCCACAAACCCCTTCAAGAGGGATGAATGTGCAAAGGTTGCAGAGGACAGAATGGAACTTCTGAAACGGCAGGCTGATCACCCAGAAAGGAAGAAGAAATGAAGAAGAGAGAGCATGTGGCTCAAGTTCTAGTTAATCACAAGGTCTAGGGGAAAAGGGAATTCAAAGCATTTAAGAGTTTGTTAAAAGATTAATGCAGTTACTCAGTAACAAAGGTAGTGCCCTTTTGTGTGTGTCCATGACCTTTCTTTCTCTCAAAATAGATTAGGTGTAGGCTGTTGCACAAAGAAAAATGCTTTCTGACTTTGGTGGACTTCAGCAATAAGGCAAACTGCAGGCATGCACTGGAGTAAAGTTTTATTTCAGATTTTTGGCTTTACAAGACTTGACTCAATTCCTCCCTGCTTGCTTTCTCTCCCGTTTTATTTCACTGTTAGTCCTTCCTTTCACAGCCATGTTCATCAAAACTCTGCATCAGCATCTAGTTTTTCCAGAGTTTGACCTAGTTTTCTTCATCTAGAATAATAATTACAAGTTGCTCTGTGAACTCCAATAAACACTTTGAAAAATAGTTACTAGGAAATATATTATAATGAAGAAAATTTGTACACTCTATTTTTAATGTGAAAATAGTAAAAGCCTTTTGAGTGAGTTTATTTATACTTTGCCTACCTTATCACCCCCTAAAAAAGCAAAACAAAACAAAATGAGAACCTTACAAGTATTCTCATGCCTTTGATATCTGCAGAAGATTTTGCAAAAGTTATTGATGCCTTCTTTGTTTATCCCTCTGGAAAATGCCGGTTCCTATACAAGCTGAACTTTAGTGAAATATTCTCTGTGGGAATCAAAAAGTTACAAGTGGATACATAGAGTTGAAAGTAGCATCTTTTTCCCCCTTTTGATAAAGAATTTATTAACATTGATTTTCACATCATATTTCAAATGTCATATTTAACAAACAAGTATTAAGAAGGAAATTTCAATCACTGGCAAATAGATTTTAGAATATAATTAAAATTAAGATGAGGATTTGTATGTCATAGATACATATTAATATATGTAATAAAACATTATAGAGTATATAGCCCATCATAGATTTTTATATCTATGTGTTATGTTTATATCTCCAAGACCATGTCCATAACATTGGGTACCCAAATATTGAGTCATCACTCTTGGATCTAATATCCACATATTAAGGATACCATGCACCTTTTGTTCTTTTCACCACAAATTCTGGTGGGGTTGTAGAGAAAGAGGAACCCTACAGCACTGCTAGTGGGAATGTAAACTAGTTCAGCCACTCTGGAAGGTAAACTGGAGGTTTCTTAAAGAACTGAAAATAGACCTTCCCTATGGCTCAGCCTTACACTCCTAGGCATTTACCCTGAGCATCATAACCCAGGCTATGATAAGGGCACCTGCTCAGCTATGTTCATCTCTACACTATTCACAATAGCCAAGTGATGGAAACAACCCAGATGTTCTACTGCAGATGAATGGATACAGAAAATGTGAGATACACACACACACACACACACACACACACACACGCAATGGAATTCTACATAGCTAACAGACAAGATAAAATAATGGCATTATCTGGGAAGTGGATGAAGCTAGAGCACATCATATTGAATGAGATAAGTCAAGACCAAAGAAAATAGCATCTTTCAAGAAATACAAAGAGCTAATAACTTGAAGACCATTTCATAAGATTATGTTTCAACTCTATCACTGGGTATGCCACAATACTTTTTTCTCTGCTGGAGTATATATTGGGTCTGTTTGAATTTTGGCATCCTGGGTGTTTTCCTTAATCAGTACTCTTATTAAGTTGTATTCAACTTTATGAAGATACATTAGATAGAGCTGGTACAAAAAAATCCAGTCAGTCTATTTATCTAGATGGAAAATTCAAGTCAAGATTTTGTCTGCTATTATCATGAGAAGTAGTAATACCAGCAACCAGTTATTGATAATAACATCACACCAGTAAGCAATTTACTGAATAAGATACTCCTGGCCCAACATTTTCTGTCTGGCTTTCAAACTATTCATTGTCCTCCTCCTTATCTGTACAATCACATATACTATCATTCTCAGATCCCCAAGGTAGCTTTTCTCTGTACCTTAACATCCATTCTATCCAGGACTATTATCTCTTACTACCTTTCATCAAACCACGTTTCTTCCATCTTTGGGGACCAAGATGAATGATCCCTTAGAAGTAGAAATATTTACCTATATTCCTCTTTCCTCAAAACATTATTCAAATTTTAATAATTATATACTGATATTATAAACTTGTGTTACTTTCTGATTATTTGACATTCATTAGTACCTTTTTTCAGCTATATTCAGAAAGAGCTTTGTTTATCCAGAAGGAAACAGCTCTTCATTCTGGATCTTTTCAGATCTCTTCACAGGGTGATTGTAGAGAGAAGAGCTGCTTTACACAAAGACCTCAGAGGAGATCCTGGCATTTCAGAAGTATCATTAACCGTGTAGTCTAGGAGCAGTGTTGATGCTCATTAATGCTTTATTGTCTGACCAAATTACATGAACTGTATACCCCATAGCCATTTATTTATTCAGTATTTATCCACATAACCAATAGTTATGGTTATCAAGCATTATTATACAGCAAATACACATCTATTAGGAATATAACATTAACAAATTAAAGACATTTCTATTATTCCAAAACTGTGACTGAGTAAGAAAAGTAGATCATAAACAATGAAATAAAGAAGCAAGAGAAAAACATTATGATAAAAGCTGAGAAAAAAGATACTTGGTAATGAAGGTAATGAACGGTTTAAATAGGAAGAATCACAAAGGTTACAATTCAGAATTACCCAGAGAAATCAGAGGATTCTATTAAGGTACTTCTAACTAGAACATACTCACTACAGGAATAATATAGTGCTAGTGATTTAACAATAAAACAGTTGAATCCTACAACCTGGGAAAGGCAATGAGTTAGGAAAGCGCACTTTAAAGTTAGATTGCTTTATCTCTTTGTGCCTTCATTTCCTCATAAATTAGGATAATAGGACTATTTATGTCATAAAGGTTTGTTGAATAAGACAGTACCTGTAAAACACAGTAATGGCTGGAACAAAGATGATATTCAGACAATAACATATTATTTCTAAGATAACAATACATACTAAGAAATTTTCTAAATGTAGCCACTATAAAAGTTGAACTTAATGTCTAAATTAGTTGAACCAAAGACCACAATAGAGGCTGGGTGCAATAGCTCATGCCTGTAATCCTAGCTACTCAGGATGTGGGGAGAAAATAAAAAGGCTGTGGTGTGTGTGTGTGTGTGTGTGTGTGTGTGTGTGTGTGTGTGTGTGTCAGAGAGAGAGAGAGGGCGGGGGGGGGGGGAGAGAGAGACTGTTTTAAGAGGAGGAGTCCATAAAGGTATTTTTAAAAAATGAGCACCGAGACCTGGATTAGTGGAAAGAACAAGGCATGCAGCTATCTCAGGGAAGAACATTCCAGGCCACTGGAGTATGCTCATTATATTTGAAAAGTATCCAGAAGGTCACTGTGGCTGGAGCTAAGTGAGGAGGGAAAGGAGAGGTTGAATTTGGGATCTCAAAAGAGAATGGCCTTATGTAGACAGCCTCTGGGCAGGTGCTTTTAGACCTAGGGGTGGGGAATGTCTAGCCCCAAAGCCATCATTGGCCCACAAAAACATTTGGTATATGATGACACAGACACTTTTGCCTCTCATATGCTCCTTTCTGGCTGACTGCACCCTGTCTGTCCATGTTGTTAATTTTGTATGGCCCTTAAATAATGTTATATTCACACAGCCCTTGGCACAAAATGTTTCCAACCCCTGCTTGGGTGATCTTGGTTTAACCTGTTGCTCTGATATAATTACTTTTAAGGTCTTTGGATGAGGAAAGTACTTAATAACTCTACTTTTGCTTTTAAGCCAAGGTGAAGACTTTGTAATTATTCTGAGTTCGCAAGTTATTGCCTGGCTTTCATCCAAAAAGGTATCATTTGACTTAATGTTGCCATAAAAACTGTGCAGAAGAGGTTGACAAAGTCAACCATGGAATGGGGGGGGGAGTGAAATCCATAGTACCCCTGCTATATAAATTGGACACACACTGCTTTGTGATATTCCATTATGGACACTCAAGGTTTAGTTAAGAGGAATGACATGTTTAAAAGAAGAGGACTTCTATTGACAATTATAGTCTCTCTGTACATTCACTTTTATAGATTTCCTTACAATGAAACATTAAATGGTATATAAATCCTTAGCCTCTCCATGAGATCTAGGGAAGTAATTATAAACAAGGTTTATACCAAGCAAATATTCACATTTATAAATGGGGAGGAAAAGCAAAAATACGGAAATAGATAAATAGATAAATCAGCTGGTCAAAAGATCCAGAGCGCCCGCATCTATTAGATAACTAAGCAAAAATATGGGAAACATTATCAGTAGTTCTCCAATTATTATGTAAAGTTTTCCTTGAAAACCCTTTCAAGCAATGTATGACCTTAAAAAGAGTCAAAAATCTATGCAGATAACAGTGAAAATGTTCATTAAACACATGGCTATATGGGCAACTTTTCAGTTGAGGAATATGTATGATGCTTGGCAATAAAACACTTTGAAAAATTGCTGAAAGGCTTTCATGTGCCAAATTTTTTTTAAATTATATCATGTATTCTTACCTGTGTTGAGCTGTACCCCTTGGCTTATAGAAGTCCTCTTTGTATAATCAAGTATCATAGAATTTGCCTTCACCAGGCAGGCAGGAGATTTTATGGAAAAGAGGACTTTTAGGGAACATAGGACTCTTGGAAATTTGCTTCTCTTTTGTTTTCCCTTACTGTGGATCAACTCCAGTGAAGGCTGATAATTTTCTGTCTCAGAGGAATCCCAAGAGCCATCATTCTGGCTGTGACACCACGGCTGAGCTATGTCTTCCCCCAATCAGCTATAATTGTTGCCAAGTTAAGTGTAATAATCTAATATATAAATCCAAGGACATAAAAAAATCAGATGCCCCATATGGCCTATCTGGTATCTATGGATTTTTACCAGGGAGCAGGTAGACTTGAAAAAAGAAAAAATTTAAAAATATTCAGGCATCGGGATCTGTGCATACAAACAGATACATTTTTCACATATCATGAGGCTATAATTTGGCAATGCTTGATTGGCCTTTCTCAGTTATACATGGACAGTATTTTCATGGTTTGTTGATAGGGTTTTGATATCAATTTATCGAGAGTTTGCCATGTCTGTTCTAACTATTTTTAAATTTTAACTGAGCCTTTAAACGTGACTGTAGGTGTTCTTGTGGTTAACTTCCTTGTGGCAAGTGGAAGCCTCTGGTGTTGGTGCTTGCACTCAAGTGCCTTGCTGAGGGACTGTTTGTTAATACATCTCTCACCAAGTCAGAGTACCCACATGAAAGTCAGTGGGTGTGACTGAGACTGCCCGGAAGGACAAAGAAGTTACTGACACCTGCAGGAAAAAAGATATTCATAGACACTAGCTTTTAGGAAAAACAGGAAACAAGATGAGAGACTCTCACAGAAACCTGGAAATCAAAAGTGGAAACAAAAGTAGCAGGCTATTGGCACCCCACCCCTCTCCACTAACGCCACCCTGAGCAAACTGGTTTCCTATCACCAAGTCCACCCTCATCAAAGAAAGGACTTCAAAAGCCAAGTCAGTGTGTATTATGTAGAGTGTAGATGCTATGTAGAGTTCCCATTGGCAAAGAGAACTAACAGCCTCACCCATTGTACACAAGGCTCTGATTGTCTTTATCAGCACCTCCTCTCCAAATCCACCGAGGCTTAGAAAACAGGCAGTCACCTTCTGGAGTTGGACTTCTCAACTACTTTGTATTCTAAGTTTATGTCCTAAATGATTACTTTTGTCATATGAATTGAAACTAAGGAGCTCACTAATGTTCAGGAAGCAAGTGAGTGAAGAATCCAAGCCACTTCCCTCTTAGTATCTTGACTCAATTCCAAAGGTGAAAAATTCTGTGCTGTGTGATCAAAAATTGTACAGATGTCCAGAGATAGCGATTACTCAGCTAATCCACAGAGCTGAGCATTCTCAGGGCAGAGTCCTCTGAGTTATAACACTGGCCTCCCAAACCCTAAAATACAGAACAAAAAAACCCTACAGAGTCCTGTCTTTGTTCTCAGTGACCTCCTCATATTTGTTATGATAGAAATTCCATCACTCTTATAGCTCTTCTTCCTACATTTAAATCAATTTTGTTGCCCTGCTTGGTTAATACTTACATAGGCTCTGGAGGTGATTTGGCTGTTACCACCAGTCCCACAGATCCAGGTAGACTTGACGGAACAGACCAAACAGATCAGATAACACTGATGGTAGAAAATGCCAACACATAGTAAGGCTAAATATGAAATCTCAGAGTACTGTAATGTGAGAACCTCTCTACCCAATGGCATCTGTAGACTGATTAGGCTTAAGAACATTTAGTTCATAGAATTTGATTTGCCACTCATTCCTGTCTTTAGGAGGGCTGGTAAGTAACCTGGCTAAAGCAATGGGACATTTCAAATTCAAGGATGAATTGAAACTCCTTACTTTTAAAACAATGACCTCATCTACTACCGAAACAATCCAGACTCGCAGCATTAGCAGCACTGGGGAATTGCTGGAAGTACAGAAAATCAGGTTCTATCCAGACTTACATGAGTTAAGAATCTTCATTCTAACAAGAACTCTTGGTGATCTGAAAGCAGGTTGTGGCCCATCACTGATTTAGAATGCATGTTCAACAAGTTATGACTTTACATCGCCCCATTCATAAGGAAATGGAAAGACTTGGAAAAAAGTCATATTAAATGAAGTAAGCCAGACCCAAAGGAACATAGGCTCAATGGTTTCCCTCATTTGTAATGATTAGTACACATCTAGGACTTTCCTAGCAGAGGATCACATTAGCGCAAAACCTATAGAATAAGGCTAAATGGAAGGATCTCTAAGGACATGGAAACAAAGGCTTTATCTTGTGTGATTGTTGTTTTTACTGTACTCTGCTACTTCTCTTTTTTTGCCCTTATGGTTAATCTCATATTGTTACTGTGTCTGACTTTGTTACCTGGCATATTGTATACACATTTATTAATTTGAAATAGAAAAGGGAAAGGGGAAACAAGATGATTGGGCAATGTGGGGGGAGGGAAATGGGGACAAAAACATGAAAAGGTATCAATGTGTGAGAAGTAATTCACCTAATACTTGGCGAATGTAACTGTAACCCCTCTACATGCTATACTGACAATAAAAAGAAAAAATGTCTTTAATGTAACTAAGTTCCTCCTTTCTAAATAATATTCATGTCATAACATAGGGAGTTATCTATGGTATATGTATGCACTCTAAACATTTTCTTGGAACCAAATAATAGGTAAGAATAATGAATGGGCTATATAGGCTTTCTAAAAAACCTATTTGGAGGACTGTTGTTCATAATGTGCCACATACAATACTCGTGCTAACGCTACTGAGGCATTCAGGTTTCTAGATCACCGTACAAAAGAGTGCTAATCTATTTCTTTATTTTTTTCTTTTTATTCTGCTGGTACTGTGGCTTGAACTCAGAGCTCATATCTTGGGCACTGTTCCCTGAACTTCTTTGTGCTCAAGGCTAGTACTCTACCACTTAAGCCACAGAACCATTTCCAGTTTTTTCTTTTTCTTTTTTTTTTTTTTTTTGGAGGCGTGAGTAGTTTATTGGATATAAGGGTCTCACAGGGACTTTTCTGCCTGAGCTGGTTTTGAATCACAATCCTCAGATCTGTTTCCTGAGTAGCTGGGATTACAGCCACCAGTGATACCTGGCTTCTATTTACTTTTAATGGGAAATTTATGTACCAAATGCAGTGGAATCTAGGGAAGTCTGGCTCTGTATTAAATATACAACGTTCCCCCATGGTTTCTGGTATTCCTACCCCAAGAATATTCTAATTATAGGAAGTTGTTCAATGGAAATAGTTACTAAGTATTAAATGCACTTTGTCCCTTTTGTACATTTTTTTTACATGTTGAATTACTCAAATGTAGTTACCTTCATTTGCCAATTTCTAAATTCTAAAAAAAAGTTCCTAATAGACATTGGGGAGCTGTTTGTGTAGAATGTGTAGAATATGATTTCAGTATCTTAAATATGGCTGATTATGTTCTGTTTCTTTTGTCCCCAAACATTCTCATCTTCTCTGTCTTAAAAATTGACTTCTAAGACTGGAGATATAGCTTTTTGACAGTAGATCCAAGGTTCTAGGATCAATTCCCAAAACAGGGGAAATGGCTTCTTCTTAGAACAAAGAAAATGAACCACTATCTACTGTAAGAAAACAATCACTTTTAACAATGAAAGATCTAGACAAAGGCATGAATTTTTATGCCATGCTGAGAAACAGTAGGTTTAAGGCTGATATAACAGAAATGAAAAGATTCTGTTTTCTAAATTACAAGTTTTTCAGAATGAACAAGTTACATCTCTGTTTTACTCAAAATATTTAAAAAGCAATGCTAGGAAAAATTGATTTAATAACATAATCTGAATAATTTAAAAAAGACTCAATTAATCAGGTTCCATTTATAGAGACCAGTCTGACTTAATTCTCCCTAGTCTGCATGAATGATCCGTATTGATAGAAATAAAAAGTATTGTCCAAAATGACAATATAACAAAAAAAGTCAAAATCTGCCTTAATTGTAATTTTTAAACATTTTATTGCATATTTACAATGTGTGAATCATAAGGACTTACAGTAGAAGCCAAAATTCCCAGCCCTTAAAAATCTCTAATAGGAAAGATTAGATAAACAATACACAGTATCTTTGAACATGGGCACTGGAAATATACACAGGAGTTTTACAGGATAATATAAGTAAATGCTCTATGTAATAGAACAGGAGGGATGGATAAATCACTGCATAAGGAAGTCATCCAACTGTGAAATAACCATGTCTGAGCAGTACTAAATAACAGCATTGAAAATTAGGATTTTTAAAAGGCTAAAATGTCCAGCAAAAGTATAGCTATCCCCTATGCAAAACTGTGAGGTAGAATTCTTCCCTCCCTGTTCTCTGCCTTCCTGACCACTGCCAGAGACTTCCCTGTTCAGGCGGAGCTCTCACACCCACATACCTGGGGCTGACTGTGGCATATGCTTTTAAACCGTGTTCTCCCCCCCCATCCGTCATCACAGTTTTTTTTTTCCATTCTATGATGTTATCTTTTACTTACTGAAAACAAGTGACAAAACTTAGCATCTAAACAAGTCAGTGTTGCTTCTTCTAGCTAATATTCACCCTGTTTCGAGTTTCAACTAGTAAAACTATTGCTAACATCTCAATTGCAGAAATCTCTTGAAAAGCTGTTTTGGGTAGACAGTCAAATAATACTGTCCTATTCAACCAGGAACAATGTCATTTCTACCCCAAACATACTTCTAATATTTCAATTTGGGGAATCATAAAAATAGTTAACACCCTCCTACACAAAAATATAAAATTAAGGATATGGTATAACTGCATTGGAAAAAGAGACAGCGCTGTCTTTTAAAACTATCCTATGACTCAGAAATTCTAACTCTACATATTTACCCTAGTGAAATCCAAACCTAGTTCACACAGACTTATAAACTAATCATAGAAACCGTATTTATAGTTACCAACTCTAAAAATGACTAAAAAAGCCAACAGGAAACTGGATTCAAAGGCAAAAAAAACCCCAAAAAACTGTGATATACAATAAATAGAACACTACTCAGTAATTAAAAAGGAATAGACCAGTAACACATCCAGCTACATTGAACAATATCCAAAACATGATAGTAAATCTTGTTTGAGAACATTATTTGTGCTTTTATTTACATGAAGTGCTAGAACAGACAAAGCTAACATGATGTAGAAAAAAAGGATTTCTAAGGTTGCCTTTGGAGCTAGACAAGATTGATTGGAAAGGGCCATATGGGAACTTTTCAGAGTGCCAATGATGTTATACTTTGATAGCACTGTATGCATTTGTCAAGACAGAATATGAATGCCTGACAATTATTGTGTGAAAACTTTATATCAAAAGAAAAATAGCAATACTGAACCCTACTCAATGATATGGAGGGAAATGCATCTATAGAAGTATACAGATGTCTCCATTTAAAATGAATCAAAAAATAAATGAACTGATGGCTGAATAATTAATGTTTCACAAAATGTTGTGAAATCACAATATAATTTAAGGTTTTTATATGGTGACAGTAATCAAATTCACCTAAGTATCAATTTAGAAATTTAAGTTTCTGAAACTGGTGAAATGATCTATCAGAATGTGAGTTATGGAGTCAGTTTCCTGATTCAAGTGTGGAAGTGATATTTTGATCCTTTTACATCTTTGGAAAGAGAACAATTATTTAATAACATGTTTTTATGAAAAATGTTGACTATGATGAAACATCCTTTAGAGAAAAATCAAGAATATTGCTTTTGCCTGAATTCCTACACTCAAAAGGAACCAAGGTGATGCTTGATCATGGATAGTGAGTGGACCAGTGAATGTATTCTCAGTGTAGGGCACCTAATCTTCCTGTGGCTAAGCAGAGATGCTCTTCGATATCCTGAAGATCAGGCTGTGTCCTTGCCAATACTGCTCAGATGCTTCTTCAAGATTCACTGGGAATCAGCTTCAGAGCTCAAAACCTTCTTTGTCAGAAAGTTTTATACATATCTGACTTAAAAGTCCCTCACAACTCTGCTCTCAATATTTGTGTACTTTTAGCTACATGCTAAGAAATCCTATACTGTGACATATAGGATTCCTATGCTGAAACTTGCTTCATAAACAGAGCTCACAAGAATAACCTTGATACTTTAAGAAGTTTACTCAATGACTTTCAAAATATCTAATTACAGTTTTGACTTCATTTTCATGTCCAAGTTCTTCATGTCCTAGCACAGGTTCTACTTTTTCTTGAAGTACAAGATCTAGTGTTTATTCTCAAGCTTTCACATTTGCTTCAAGCTATTGCAGCAATCAATATTGAGTAACATTTGACATCGTATCCATGAGCAGTCTTTGTATTTATGCAATTTCATAGACTACCCTCAGTTTTAAGTTTGTGTTACAGGGCTAGTTTTGTATAACTAGTCTATTATAATCACTGCCTGAGTGCCAAGATGGTTCTTTTCCAAATATATGTAGCACTATGGTGACCTCAAGTTTTTCTTTTTCACTTAAATATTGGAACACAATAAATATCACAGATTTATGTTTTTCCCCACGTTTGCTACTGATTTATTAATGTATACACCAAGTATGATTTATTTGTGCTAATTAACAGAATTGTGTCATGCCTTGTTGACCTCAAAATAGATTATTTCCATTACTAGTCTTCTATCTTATAGTTCCACCACCTTTCCATAAAATCAGAGAACGTTAGTTTTAATGTCCTTTTAGATAAGGATAAGGGCATCAACCCTATGATTTCTTCAGATATGATATTCTCAGTGAACATTTCTCTTTGACACAGTAAAATGGGGATGAGAGTGAGGGGAGATGAAGCAAATGGGAGCAAACATAAACAATGCCATTTCCTTATCATCCTATGCTTGTCATCTGAGATGCAGAAAGATAAACAAATACTTTCTACTCTAAAATAAAATTACAGCAATGATACCTTCCTCTTTTTATACCATTGTTTCCCAATGCTTTATATATAGTTCAATATTTAAATCATTGATATGACTCTCAATTTCCTAGATTTTTGTCCCACATTTTTTAAACACAAAGAACACAGTAAATATCAAAGCCAGAGTTTTGAAGCCCAAATTCTCTCCATTCTACTCAAAGTAGTTCTTGTCTTAGCTTCTATGATAGTTTTTCCATAATTTGTGATATCATTTGTGCCTCAGCTAAGTCTAGACATTTCTATAGCACACATTAAACCCAAACAAGGTCAAATGTTAAATGTGAATTTTCATTTTACCACATCAAGGTATTGCTAGCCTACATGCCAGCAGAATGTTCTCTACTCAAATGGAATTTTTTCTTCCAGTCCTGGGCTTGAGCTCTGGACCTGAGCACTGTCCTTGGACTTTCTCAAGGCTAGAGCTCTACCACTGGAATCTCAGCACCACTTCTGGCTTTTTTTCTAAGTATGTGGTACCGAGGAATTGAACCCTTGTCTTTGTGCATACTAGGTAAGCACTCTACCACTAGGCCAAACTCCGGTTCCTCACACTGAAATTTTATTTCTAAAACTGAATGGTTAACACTGACAAGTTCATTAATTAGGTCATCTTTATGGCTACGTTCGGCTCACATTTTTATACTATAGAAATTCTATTTGACGACATTAAGTAGGAAAACATAATCATTCATGTCTTCTCACTAATGGTGATATATTTACTAGTGTTTTTTGTCTGTTTTGCATGTACCATTCTCAACAGAGTCAAGATGTAGTGGACTTTAGACGCAATTATATGGTTAGATTTTAATAGCAATAGTGTTTTAACTTCAGTTAGGATGTGAGGACAGGGAAAGTACACCATAACACCCAATCAGCTTCTATTGGCAAGTAACTTTCAATGTGCTAAAGAACCCTGTATTGCTTCTCAAGGGTAGAGTGCACAATGATCTACACACTGTTACCATTGGTTATAGTGGACAGAGATCACAGAATATGGTCTGTTTATTAGCACTATTAGGGAACTGAACTGTCATGCAGACAATCTAATTGTCAAGGTCTTACTAACGAGTACCCTATTAACTACATTAAGAAACAAAAGAGCACATCCTATGTTGACTGATAAGAAAGCAGCAAATGAGTGAGGAATCCAGTTCCTTTATCTAGCAATGAGATTTAGGCTTGCATGAATGTTTATGCTAGCAGGCTCAACTATTTCATCAATATTACCTAGGAGTCATCCTTGCAGAACAAGGTCAATTCTGCTGGATTAGATGGGTGTAAAGAATAGGTGTCAAACTGCAATTTTACACTGATTTATACAGAAGAAAATACATAATAAGAAAAAAAGAAAAAGATCTCTCAACCAAAAAAGCAAGATCAAACAAAGAAATGAAAAAGACACAAGACAAAACGACAGGTTAGTAATTCCCTGAAAATGACTAAACTAAAAGGTTATGGAAGCTGGGCACTGGTGGCTCACACCTGTAATCCTAGCTACTCAAGAGGCTGAGGTCTGAGGATGGTGGTTCAAAGCCAGCCTGGGTACTAACGTCCATGAGACTCTTATCTCCAATTAACTGTCAGAAAACTAGAAGTGGTGCTATGACTCAAGTGGTAGAACTACTAGAAGTGGTGCTATGACTCAAGTGGTAGAACTAGTCTTGAGCTGAAGAGCTCAGGGACAGCACCCAAGCCTGGAATTCAAGCCCCCAAATCGACTGCCTGAAAAAGGTTGTGGGGATGGCCCAATTTGAGGTTATATTTGCAGGTCTATGTTAATTTGTGATGAAAAAAAGCATCTGATTTCAAACACTGTAATCTGTCACTACTTTCAGGGTACACTAAGTGAACTGTCAACACATATAGGACAAAGTCATGTTAGGGCACTGCTGGATTTGCAGTCGAAATGGTACATGTAAAAATAGAAATGCATATAGAAAATGGCAACAACTTTAAGAATGAAGAACAAGGGCTGGAGTTTGACCTAGTGGTAGAGTGCTTGCCTAGTATGCACGAAGACCTAGGTTTGATTCCTTAGTACCACCTACACAGAAAAAGCCAGAAATGGTGCTGTGGCTCAAGTGGTAGGGTTTCAAGTGGCCTTGAGAAAGCCCAAGGAGAGCACTCAGGCCATGAGTTCAAGGCCCAGGACTGGCCAAAAAAAAAAAAAAAAAAGAAGAAGAAGAATATACATTTTGCAAACAACATACCCAACTTAATGTTAACTACTCAATTATAAATAAAATTTCCAGAGTTTTGAATAATATAACCTTTTTTTAATAGGAAATAGAACTTAAGATACATAAAAAGTAATTCATAGGGCACTTAAATCCATTACTTGATGGTATAATTATGACTAAATCAGTTCCTCTTTTAAGCAAAATCATAAAAAGTCTAATAATGCATCTGAAATTTAGAAGATATTGATATTGATTAAAGTAACTGAACATCTAAATTAACATTTTCTGAAGTATGTAAATTGTCAAATGACTTGCTTATAAGGAAATGTATTCATAAGTCACTTCTAACTTGAGGAAATAAATGTGTTTAGACATATTTCAGAATGCAATATAACAAGGATTATGACTTTATATGTCTCTACTGTGGTTATAATGGGATCTACAAAGAAACAGAAAATCTATCACACATGATCAAAATGTTAAACACAGAAAAAGTAGGATAAGAGCCGGTGCGGGTAGCTCACTCCTGTAATCCTAGCTACACAGGAGGCTGAGATCTGAGGATCAAAGTTCAAAGCCAACCCCAGCACAAAAGAACCTGAGACTTATCTCCAATTAACCTCTAGAAAACAGGAAATGGGGCTGGCTCAAGGGCAGAGAGGTAGCCTTGAGCTGAAGAGCTCAGGGACTGCACCCAGGCCCCAGGGGTAGGGAGGTAGCCTTGAGCTGAAGAGCTCAGGAACAGCACCCAGGCCCAGGGGTAGGATTGTAGCCTTGAGCTGAAGAGCTCAGGGACAGCGCCCAGGCCAACTCAAGCTCTATGACCCCCCCTCCCCCCCAAAAAAAGAAAAGAAAAAGGAAAAGAAAAAGAAAAAGAAAAAGAAAAGAAGCAGTAGGATAAAAATCCTTCCCTCAAATAGACCTCACAATATAAAGGTCCAAACTGTAGAACAAGGTTAGCACCATCATGAAGACTGAAAGGAAGAGTCACAAAAGTGCCTACTCATGGAAGTAAAGTCTCAAAGGAGGATTAACAAATTCAGAAAGAACTTCTTGAATGTTCTCAGACGCAGTGGCAGCATAAGTTTTCCCCATTCTGGCATGTTTGACTTGGGAAAATAAGGCTTTACCAAAACTACAATTACTCCAGAAGGTGAGAAATATGATAAATCTCTCATCTACATTGAAATCTCTGCTAGGCAGCTGAAATATATGTATAGCACTTGGGACCAAATATCTGATGTAGGACATGGATATAAAATAGAAACAGTAAAGCTGAGATAGTTAAGGAAGAGCTAGAAGCATTCTGGGGATGACATCTGAGAAGCAGCAGATTTAGGTGATCTATTCTAAATGAGTTACACAACAGCACTCATGGTTATGGCACAGAATGGCATTTTCGAGGGAAGAGGTACTGGAAAAGGGTGTTCAGCAGAGTACATGTTAACAATCAAAAAAGAAAGGGAAGGAACTACAGACTACAGATTGGGAAGAAAAACATTCAGTTCAGTAACTGGAAAAAAAGAACAGTTCTGCTTGAGGGCGTGTAACAGTAGACTGAGGTCTGTATGTGCAGTGAGAGACAGGATGTAGAGGCACGGGCAGGGAATCTCTCCAAGAATGCTGGCAGTGAAGAAGGCTGGAAAGCAGTAGGTTCAGAGAGGTTTTTGCATAAGAGAATACATGAACATGTTTGCGGACTTCAAAAAGAAACCACCATGTAATTCTTTGCATAATATAGTACTGATCACAAGTCTAAAAAAATTTTTACACTTAAAAAACCTTCTGAATTAAAAACTAACACAAATTATTAAATTGTACGCAATTTATAATTTAAACTTGATAAAATGTAAAAGCACTACCATTTCTTAGTAAGTTTTATTTCTAAAGGTTTTATGCTCATGATTAGATAACTTCTTAACTGATTTCTGTCTTTAGTCTGTTATGAGCAATTCAATTTTACTAACAAGTCCTATTTTAGTTCCAGCAATTATAACCCTGACATAGGATGGCACCGAATATAATATATGCCTTTTTCCTCAGCTCTCCTCTCCCAAACACAAACTATTTTCAGGGCAGTAAATAATTTGGACAGTAGTTTTCAAGTTGAAGAAGAGAAGAGTTAAAAATAGTGTTACATTAGTGTTACATAAGCTCTTAAATATCTAATTTATTCTTCACAACTATTTTTATGATAAAACATGCTTATTTATTATATACACATGCGTACATATGAATTTCCTGGTTAAAATACATGCAATCACCATGAGAAAACAATTATTAAACCATCTTCACAATTCTAAGAATGCCCTTTTTTAATAAGGCACTCATGTTTGGAAATAGGATATAATTACCAATTAAATAAGACATTTAATGAAGCTTTTTATTAAACACAAACAACTTTTAATACATTATCAATACAAATAGGAAAATGTCTTTCACTGAATATGATATATCAAAGATCTGAAGAAATTTCTCCATATGGACACAATAAAAATAATTTTGATGAATTACAAAGTAAAATTTTGAGGATGTCACTACTAACAGTGCAACTATAGTCTAAATTTACTACATCACCTGGGAAGGAAGGGCAACTGTGTTTTTTATAGAGAGAATTCCTAAGGTCTTGTTAGCACCATTCAAAGCTTAGTATCAGTTGGGTATCTACTAACTGACAGATCAGGTAAAGCTTGAAAGCAAGTTTTCAGTGTAATGTTTACAAATTCCTTCTTTTAAGTTACCTAGAGTCTACGGTCTCAAAGCATGTTAAATAATTATGCCTTGGTAGCTGGGAGGTGTTAGCCTGTTGATAGAAATGTGTCAGGGGAAGAAAGGAGACTTATCCAGCTGTGAAATGCATCTTAAAGTATTGTGGCCAACGACATGCGGGAGTGCGTGCCCTGCAGATCCGTGGAAGGCTTGTCACTAATTAGCTCTCTGTGGTCACCATTTCAGGATGTCCCAGCTGCTGCCTTTTGAGACTAACTAGTTTCATCCTGTCTCTGATATGCTCCGCGGTAGAAGCCATGTCGCTTGGACTCCCAAAATACTGTTCAGTTCTAAAATCAAAACACAGAACAGAGAAAAATGAGATCACAACAAATTCATTTAGCTACCATGAAGATGAAGAGAAGCAAACTTTCTTAAATATGTGATATATCGTATGTGCAGAAATTAGTTCATTTGTAGACTTCAGTTTACTTTTGACAAAATACAGCAGGAGAAATATTTTTAAATGGTATACAATGTTGAGATCTGATAAATATATTCGTGATACAAATGTCCTATCCTGTGTAGTTATGATAATCCCAATAAACGAAGCAATCTAACATTGGGATATTGTAACATTGGGATAAATATAAGATCTGTACATGTACTTGAGTGCCATGATCTGTGTACATACATGGTCTTTATTCTTTTATCCCAAAAGGACCAGTAAATGACACTTAGCTCTCTGTGAGCTCTCTGTGAAACAAAGAAGGAGAAGCTCCATCACAAGCACAGAGGCAGATGCTCCTGGGCTGATCTGATTAGGAAGATAGACTTACAAGGATGGTGGAACATGAAGTTCAATGACATGGACCAATCAAAGTCACCTCTATGGTATTACCAGCTGAATTTTATTCTCTGACTGCAGGCATATAACCTTAGGCTACTTTTGATAGTTAAACTCTGACTTTGACTAGACATTTTTCAACTATAGACTATAAATAATGTTGTCCTTAGGGAATAAAATAGCATTATTTCAATATCAATTCCAAATAATCATTAGATGTTCATTACACAGCAATGACAATGCTTAGTCTGCAACATATCTGTCTGAAATACTTCACATTGGCTGAGGGAATACTCTATCCCCGAAGAAGTGCCACTATCCCATAGTGTCAACTGCTGGTAAGCAGGGAAGCTGAAACGTTCAGCTCGTGTCCATGCCGCCCTCTACCACACTCCACACAAGTATGCTCACACTTTCAGTTTCTATGTTTAGTAAATATTCTCTTTTACCTCAAAATTATTTCCATAAAGACAGTTTAGATCACCAGGGAGCAACCTCCTTCTGGTTCTTTTACTGGCATGTTGTATCAAATTATTTAGTATGTAATACTGACCATTTGGAATGGAAGAAAATGAAAGTTGCTATCACTTTTATACATGACAAAGTTAGGATGCCATTTAACACAAAAAAGACAGAATGAGTCAGACAGACCTGAGATTCTAACTTCTACACCTACAGACTGTGAAGTACTGGGCGTCTTACTTAATCTTTCTGAGGCTCAGTTTCTGAGCCTCAGAAATAATCATGCTGGTGTGGTACTACTTAGTCAAAAGTAATTAGGGTGAAGTACAAAGGCATTTGTCATTGGTATATATTGTAAGATCATGATTCGGATAGTACCTTTCCTTGTATCCCTGAATGAAGCCTCAAGTCCCACTCTCTTCTTAACATCACAGTCAAGGATCAAAAAAAAAAAATGTTTCAAGCTAATCAATGACTGTCCTTTGTCAAGAAGCAACAAAATGAGTGTCATCAAGCAACATTTATTACTGATGAGTTTGGATTCTTTTCCATTTAAGGCAAATTATTTTAGGAATTGAAGGTGTGAACCAGAGTCAATATATTTGGCTTTTTAAAGAACAGATTTGCAAAGCTGGGCACTAGTGGCTCATATACATAAACACTAGATACTTGTGAGGCTGAGATTAGGAGGATTGTAGCTCTGGGCCAGCCCAAGTACAAAAGTCTACAATACAGGGAATCTGGACATGATGGCACATACTTGTCATTTCAGCAATGGTAGGGCTTGAAATTGATGGATCATGGTCCAGGTATGTTCCCAGCAGAGCCTCAAGCATGAAGCCTTCAATTCAAACCCTAATACTGCCAAACAAATAGTTTATAAAATAGATAATAAGAATAGATTCCTAACAATTTCATTTTATGACCTCAACAGTAAGAAGATAAAATTGTAGAACATGCACTGTACCCATCAGGATAAACGACAGGAACAGTTAATCTATCCAAAAGTGATTTTCCAACTGCCTCAATTTCATCAAACTGCTCTTCATCATTAACAGCTTCAGGTTCTTCTGGACAGTCTTGCAAAATCTGCAACAAATGAATGGACAAGTCAAAAGATAAAGGGAACCATGTTCATATATGTATTCTTGGCATCTACATATCTATCACTGTATAAGATTCTCATAAAGCTTACTCAAGAAATTCTGATAACAAAATGGAGCAATCCCTACTAACAATAAAAATCAGAGAACAAAAAAAGTCTAGAATTATTTCCAAAAGAAATAATTTAATAGAGTACAATTTGGAAAATAAGTTCAACTTAGACTTAAGAAATACTCTCTAACTCATTAGGTAACACTCCTTTGCATGTTCATTTGCTGGCTTGAGATGAAATACAAACTGTGCTTTTAAGGAATATAGAGACCTAAAAAGAAAATAAATTAAAAATAGCACATAGAACACAGACAAATTGATGTGAAGATCTAAATAGATACTCTAATCTGATCTAAGTCAGATCTGCTGACTTAACTGGGTATAATTCAAATACAGGAATATTTATTATCTCTGGGGATACTCTATTCTATTTAAAATGTTAAAATTTAATTTAGCAATTTCTCAATTATTATACAATTTGCTTAAAGCTATGGTTATACTTATGTTTGGTGGTATAAAAAAGAAAGATCAAAAGAAGAATGCTATCTGAAAACAAAAGGCTCTACAAAGTTTTGCAGAGTAAAATGATAGTAAATCAAGTTTATTATAAGCAATGTAAAGGCCAGCTAGAAGATAAAATTTGAATTTCTGTTAAAGACTCTTTTTTTATTTTTTTTGTGGGTTACAGGGCTTGAACTCTGGACCTGGGCACTGTCCCTGAGCTCTTCAGCTCAAGGCTATCTCCCTACCCCTGAGCCACAGCCCCACTTTCCATTTTCTAGTGATTAATTGGAGATAAGAGTCTCACGTACTTTAGTGCTTGGGCTGGCTTTGAACAGAGATCCTCAGATTTAAGCCTCTGGAGTAGCTAGGATTACAGACATGAGCCAATGCGTCCAGTTAAAAACTGTTTAGCTATATTTATTCTTAGTCTTCTAAAGAGCTCAAGACTTTCAAATGTGTTCAGGAAATAGATTTTAATGTTTATTCTTAAAAAGTTTTAAGTGCTGTTAGAAATCAATCCAATGATGGAAGAAATGTATTGTGAACAAAAGAGGATATAGTGGCCCCTAGGTTTATGGTAATGTTTCTAACAGTGTACTGATGATGTGGGCAGGTTTATTTTGTAAGCATTCATCAAGAAGAACATGTAAGGTCTATATACTTTTCTATGCATAGTACACTTCATGATAATAATAATTTTCCATGGAAACAGTAAACAAGTCAAGACATCTTGTCTTATTGTATATTCTTTCATTATTAGAATTATTAGAATGCTGAATTTACTGTGCACAACCATACTTGGCTTCACTGGACCCATTTAAAACAAAACACTGGGTGACAAAGTTGAATGCTCAGGTGAGAAACTAAATATGCTTTGTAACAGAATCTACTTAATTCTTGTTGTTCTAGTTAATAGGCAAGTCTGTCCCTTAGGTTTTCTATATCATCAGACATGTACTTAAAATCCCTTGTAGGTAAACTTTCACCACAGGAGAACAACACAAAATTATCTATATAACAAAGTTCAACCATCAGACAGAGAGTACTGTGGGACCTAACCATAGTAATATAGCAGTGAGGAGTGGAAATTTAATTTGATACCTTTTAGTTTACCTAAACCACTCAGCAGAACTAATGTAAGCTTTAACAAATAAATTAATCATATAATTACATTACTAGAATTAGCACACTTCAAACATTTGCAATGAATAACTAGTAAGACTACAATTGAAAAAAGCAAACCTTTTCAACATTTGAGTGAAAAGCAATAGCCATTTCCAACCTATGCACTCTCTCTTCAGATGCTAATGTAAACTGTTTCCATACTCTGTTCAGGCGAGGAAGTGTATCCCCAGAGGACCTGGAAGTGCAGCGCAATGACTGGCACAACACAACTGTGGCCTGCAGCAACTGTCTACCATAGTCATACGTACTCTAAAAAGGAAAAGGTAAACAGGAAATTAGAGCAAAAGAATCCCTTAGAGGAGAGGAAAAGCGTGAGAGAACCATGGTTGCAATTACATGACAACACAGAAATCATTGCAGAATGAATACAAGGATACTTATAATTATAAGTGATCTGCATGCATAAATAAAGAAGTGGAAGCTATATGTTTACATTTGTTCAAAATATTTTTCTTTTGTAGTATCTTCCCCTCCTTCTGTTCGCCCTATACAAGTCTGCCAAATTCCACTAGCCAAAAAGAATCTGAGCTCACTTATTACCAAACCAAGTGAGTGAAATTATACAGGAAATTATAAACTGCTACAATGTAAGTACATTTTTTTGAAGAAGAAGAGTTTAAGCTATGGATGGCCATAAAACAATTCTTTACTATCATTCTAACAGTAGTGAGAAGTGAGATGCACGAAGCGGGCTTCTAATTTACTGATAAGAACGTATTTTTTCATATTAATTTCTGTGAATGAACAGTTAAGGCATTTATACCTGAAAGAGCAAACCTGCATTTGAGAAAGCCAACCTTTTCAAGTTTATGCTTGCAAGTTTTGATGCACTAGCTGACATTTATTACTTCTCAGATCAGGAATATCAAAACTAACCTTCTCTGACTTGGGGAGTTACGTTACAAAATAATCATGCAGAAAGCGATTCAAACACTGAGCTTGTAGGAAAGGAAGATAACCAGTTCTGTACCTGTGCAACATCAACAAATTTTCTATGCTTTTCCAGTAAAACTTTTGTTTCTTGAGCATCATCTCCCAATCTGATGTGGGTCTTAAGCAGCGCATCTAGAAGTTCAGTTAGCCATTCTACTGCCTAAATGATATATACAATGGACAGTGAAGTTGTAACTCTCATTATAGTAAAATATTTATATAAATCATAATTGATCAATCCATTCAATATAACTTAAGTTCTGTTTAGGGATTAGTGTGTAGTAGTGGAGATTAAGCTTAGAGTTTAACCCTAGTTGGGCAAGGATCCTCCCACTTAAGACAGTCCTAACTAATTCTTTTTCTTTTTGTTTTTCAAATAGGGTCCCATACTTTTGCCCTTGAACCTCAGTCCTCTTATCTCCTGAGCAGCTGGGGTTACAGGTGCATGCCACCATATCCATCATAATAGTTATTTCAATCATTGTGGCACTATATGAATTCTCTCCTCAATTTTATGATCTAAAAACATTGTTTTTTTTTTCTTTTTGGTGGGTCATGGGGCTTTAACTCAGCCTGGGCGGTGTTCCTGAGCTCTTCAGCTACCATCCCACCCTTGAGTCAAGCCCCACTTCCCATTTTCTGGAGGTTAACTGCAGATAAGAGTCTCAGGTCTTTTTGTGCCCGGGCTGGCCTTGAACCTTGATCCTCAAATCTCAGCCTCCTGAGTAGCTAGGATTACAAGCGTGAGCCACTGCGCTCTCTGGTTTGTGCTACTATTGAAAGTATAAATTACCTCTACATGAAGCTCTGATATTAATACAATAACAACAAATTGCTTATATGGTACTTAAAGTTCTCTTGTGAGTAGAGAGCAGCCTGTATTCTGGGGTGTTACTAACATTCTAGTCAACAATAGTAAGCAATAAACACCCCCAATCTCTATTCAATGAATTTCACTGACAGAATAAGTCAAATGAGATCAGTAAATTAACTGGAAATGCTCAGTTTCATTCTTCATAAGACAAACTAAAATCTAACAGAATAAACTTTCTTAGAATCATGAGAAATACACTATAACTTATCTTAAGATAACTACAGTCACCTATGGAAACGTAATCATATGAAGAAGTTACCTGGGCAGCGTCTTCTTCACATTTAAACAACTGCACCATTTGAAGCATCTTTAACCTTCGCACATCTACCATGTCTTCACATCTAACAGACCCAAAAATAAATTTAGCTTATCATCTGGGTTTTGATGATGATCTACTTATTATCATCTGACACACGTTTTACAGTATACTAGGTTCTTAGTCCTACACTATTAAGACTGCATCTATTTTGTATGGACTTGTAAAAATTTAAAGGACATTTAAACTATATCTATGTTACATTAAAACCTCAAAATACCTGAATGTTACTGAATGACAAACCTCCTGAGGATTGCATGGACTCTGCAAAATATTGAAGCAAAGCGTAAACGCAACAGTACACTAACCCCTCCCCAAGAAATCTCCACTACTAATCTGCATTAAATAAGCTGCAAACAAAAATATAAAGTTCTTCAAATGCTAGCTGAGAGGATAACGTCCTAAGGAAATGTTTAAATGATCAGTTTCCATCAAATTATGTTATCTGACACAATATTTAATTTTGAATTAAAATAAATACCTCTACCTGCATGGCTAAGGAGAAAAAAAAATTCCACTGATCTTTAGGTGATGGCAGATTCTGCTGGATTTTATACATATTTTTTTCTTATGTAATTTTAATTTTTTCCTTTGTAGCGCTTTCAAGTTGCATTGGCAAACTAAGTTACAAAAGAAATCCTCAAATTCCCAGTTCTGTACTAAATGATATGATAACTCATTAAGTTGCATTGGCAAACTGAGTTACTAAAGAAATCCTCAAATACCCAGTTCTATACTAAATGATGGGATAACTCATTAACTCAATAGCTAATCCTTCTATAGCAAACATGAGCTCCATGGATATATGACATTTTCCAAGACACAAGATGAAAAATGTATCAATATACATGAAATTCAGCAAAAATGTCAAACCAAATGAAAATAAAAAATCACATTTCTTGAAAGAAGTTTTTTTCTTATGGTAAAGCAGAGTCACATAGTACAAAATTTGAAATAGCTGAGTAAAACTGAAATCTTTACTATCAAGTAAAAGGAGAAAAGACACTTGCTAGCTAATAAATTGTCTAATAGGGTATTATAATTACATATAATTACATTTTTCATTGAACCTACTATATGCCTATAATAGGTAAGAACTTTTAGTTTGCATGTGAATAATTTAACTTTCATTTTAATATCCTGTTATCTTGGTAAATTTAACATTAATAGACAAACTTTGCCTTTGTTTCCTAAGCTGCATATCTTCCATCACTCCTTGTATGTGGTCCACATTTTCTTTATTTTCAATAGTTACATCCTTTCCATAGGCCCAGGATGCCTGATTGGAGAGCTGGTCCAGGAGACCTTGACCTTTTTCACGTAAACCTTGTAATCCTACATCTAAAAGAAGAGTTTAACTTGAGTTAATCTTTTAAACAACCAAACTGTTTTCCCTTTCTCAAATTTAAGTCCTCTCAGTAGACAGTGACCTTGGATTCTAAATAATCTATAAAGTTTAATAGCTTCCTACAATAACCGATGTTGGCTTGGAGTCTTTGAATATCTCAAGTAATAAAACTCTTTTAAATGAGCCTTATGTGCAGCACTCTCTCCTCCCAAATTCTCTCATAAGAGAATATAATCTCCATAGAAAATAACTACTTTTAAAAACTGAAAGCAAGAGCGGGGAGCAGTGGCTCATGCCTGTAATCCTAGTTACCCAGGAGGCTGAGGCACTAAAAAGTTAAGCAGTCCATGAGACTCATCTCCAGTTAATCATCAGAAAACTGGAAGTGGCAGTGGCTCAAGGAACAGGGTGGTAGCCTTGATCTGAGGAGCTCCAGGGACAGGGTCCAGGCCCAGAGGTCAAGTTCCACAACTGACCAAAAAAACAAAAACAAACAACAACAAAAAAAACTGAAAGCAAGAAGAAAACAAGAGAATTTCCCTTCCTGTTTTACATGTTCCAACTTCATAGATAAAGATGCAACTATTATTTTCTCAAATGAATGAAATTTACAAGGTTACAAAGCACTCTAAAGTAAAAAGACTGAACACTGTTAGTTACAAAGGTCAGTCCAGCTTACAATAATTATAGAAAACACCATTTGAACATTTTTTTAAAGCCAGTCCTGGGGCTTCTGAACTCAGGGTCTGAGCACTGTCTTTCTCAAGGTTAGAGTTCTACCACTTGAGCCACAGCACCACTTCAGGTTTTTTCTATGAATGTAGTACTGAGGAATGGAACCTGGGTCTTCAGGCATGCTAGGCAAGCACTCTACCACTAGGCCAAATTCCTGGCCTGAACGTGTTTTTAACATTCCAAATTAGATATGTATAGAAAAATTATCTTTTTAGGGAAAAGTGTGGTTCAAGAAACTTTTAACATTTTTCAATAAATTTAAGAGTAAATTTTATTTGGCATACTAAACATGTATTTTGCATATATTTGATTAACAAAGGCTTAATTAGTAAGTAAAATGCCATTATAAAGTTTTTAAAATCAATTCCTTGAAGTTATTTTCCATAATTAATTAATCTGGTTCATCTACATGTCATCATTTTCCCAAAATTCTCTGCCTTAAGTTACAGTGTCTTCTGTCCTCTTCTGGCATCAACAGATACTTCCTTTCGATTTTCATAGTCCCATGTAAGGAAGTTCCTACTACTATTCCTATTGTAGAAACATCTAAAAAGTATTGAGGCCAACTGACAGAATTAACTTAATGAACTGGACTATACCTCCCTTGGAGAATATATAACCCTGGAAAACATTCCCAGTATGGAGAAACAAATGCACAGAACCAAGCCAACTATTTTTTTTTTCCAGCACAAGGTTAGCATGTAGCAACAGCCAAAAAAGAAAAAAAAAGCATGGCATAAAACACAGTTTGGGCATACAGGGTTCACCACAGAACACCGCACAACTACTTACAGTTTATGCATGCACTAGAAATAACTGTGTATCCTAGTGTATGCAAGACACAGCACCTATAGGCATGGCTGAATAAACAATTAAGGCCAAAGGCCCAATGAAGGGAGAAGTGACTAATCACCATGCAAAATAAAAATTTTAGCACATATTATACTCCCCTGAGGGAAGGAAACCGTTTTATGCTATTTATTCCTGTGTTGTTTGCAAATAATTAGTTCAGTATAAGTTAATTGTCTAACCATAGTAATGATATTTTTTAAAAGAACTTTTACGTTTCAGCATTTTAAAATTCTGCTTACCAACACTTTTCAGCTTCTCTTCAAGTAGTTTTAAAGTTTGCTGAATCGATGCTCCATCAGCTGGTGCTACATCTACGCACAACATCCCTAATAAGCCATCCAACTGCTGAGACAACTAAAGCAGAGGGACACCAAAGAGATAACCCTGATATCATCAGCATCTAAAGTGTTCAATGATTAATGAGGTTTATCTAATGAGATCATCACAGTTACCCTTGAAACGACTATGTTATTAAAAGACAAGAACACATGTTATCTGGAAGATGGAAGATGGAGCACAGAGATGCATGCACGATGAAGACAAGTAAGTATATCCAGGTCACAGAATGCAAAAAATTATCGATGCCTCCATTTCCATCTTTGTTACAAAGCATATGCACTTAGAAACAGTCAGAAAAAAAATGTATCTATTAGCTTAAAACATTCTAGATAGACATTAAAAGATTTAGCTGCATGCAGAATGACTTAAAATAATTTCTTAAAGAATTTTATCTCATTATACCCACCAGCAAATTATTGTTGGAGAAAAGTAATTAAGAGGCATGCAATCCTGCAAAAACCATATAAAGACTGTTCAGATCATCTGAACTAAAGAAAAGCAAATAGAACACTTACATCTTGGGCAACACCATGAAATTCAAGAGCTGCTTGTAAGAGATTTTGTCTGAATTCCAGCTGACTGGCCTGCCGGTAGCAAACATCACTAAGTTGTTGCTGCAAAGACTTGAGTTCCACAAGATCTTCCTCATCCCCCGCATTCAAGAGTGCTGCAATTTGTTGGTTTAGCTCCACATACACTGCGAACCATTCCTGCAATGGCGATATGGCGAAGTAAAGATCAGATTGGTTCCTGAAGGATGGAGTTGATAAACCAGAGAAGCCAAGGATCTTAAATAAATGCTTTTCTAAGGCAAAATTATTTAAATTAATGATGAAAAGTTTCCTACAACCCAGTCCTTCCACTGTCATCTCTGGAACTCACTGCCAATACCAAAATCTCCTGTATATTACTCTGGCTTTGAAATAGTTCTGAGTGAAACCTGTCCACTCACTGAAAACACAGACCTGCAGCTCTTTTGAACCAACTACTATTATTTTTGGCACTAACCATACCTCAATCCTAGAGGTCAACTTGTTCCTCAGTATTGCCTCAAAAGATTATTTCTTCTCTCTCTGCTTTCAAGATACCAGATCACCTTTGAAGTGCAGGCTGACAAGTTTATCCCTCCAGTTTTCCCGTTGCATACCCTCATCCAGAGGAATATGGCGAAGGCCCTGACCACTTCCTTTCCAGGTCAGCCTTTGTAGTGATACCTCTACAACATTGACATCAATCCAGATTCAGTTCCTTGACTCCTTCCCTCCCTTCAACCATCTTGTCCTATCATCTCAGCAACCTACTCTACTAGCCATAGAAACTGATCTTATACCACTACAAATTTCTAAAATCCTAAATTTCACAAACACTATTTTCTGACCTCTAGGTAGTAACTACAAATCTCCTCTTCTAGATCAAGCACATACCTATATTCCTACAGGTCCCACTGATCTGCTGAACTCATTATGTTTTACCATCTAGCACTTGCCAGTATCTGTTCTCACTTCCATCTTTGATCAAAGGTTATATTCATCTCATAGCATACAGTCCAGGCCATGCTCTGCCGTTCTTTCCTTCTATTGTAGTCCCACGCTGCATAGCAATGACCAACAAAAGACCACATATACAGATTGCACATTGTAGTGAAATGAGAGCCACCTTCATGCATGCTAAATGTACTCTGAACTCTGTGATGATTATATCAGCAGATTTGTTTTAAAACATATTTCTGTAAGTATTTCACCATTGTTAAGTAACACGTACCTGTATGCACATAGATTATAACTAAATAATATCAATCCTTTGGAAATCCTTTTAAGTTTCTCTATTCTAGCCACTTTCCTACTTAGTTATGATCTTTCGCTCTTTAAACTTCCAACTCTTTTTATCTCCTCACTTGCAGCCAAATATCTTATTTTTTAAAAGAAGTCATAATTATTAATGAATAGTAATTATACATATTAATGGGCTACATGTGATAGTTCCACACATGCATCAAAATTACTTTTTCATTTGCTGGGAAGAAAACAGAACCCCTTGTCTTCTCATTACATTCGCTAAGATTTAAGGAACACTACTGTGGATGATATGTTTTTCCTGGTTTAAAGTCATTAAGATATGAATAGTCTCTTGCAACCTGACCATGATTGTAAAGATAATGTAAACATGAGTTTGTCTCAAAGACATTAAGACCGGGACTCAAGAAACTGGTATTAATGCTGAAAGTTGTCATAAAGAAATAAGTAGTTCTCTGGGATAGGGGAAGAAAGGACCAGGTTCACATATATGTAACCAAAATATTTCTTCCTAGAAAATAAGGGAAAATGAATGAATAGGCTGAATTCCAATTCACTATGGCCAATCCCTGCTATGTCTTTTATGCACATTGGTATGTACAAAAAAAGAATTAACAGCAAAATAAAAGTAAGCACCAAGACTTGAGGTTTGGGTTAAGATGGTTATGTAGGAAATGTGCTTGAATGTTGACGATCAATGCTGACAGTGGAATGACTAACACTACAAAGGCAGGGGCAATGCACAACTGCTGAAACCCATGAGACAAGAATACTAATGTAGAAGGAAAACAGCATTGCTGAGTTGGGTAAACAAAGGAATCAATGTGGAAGGTGGTTTTGTTACTTTGTATAAGGCACTTCCTCTTTGGAGGAAGTCAGCACTGTGGGATGACAGGCCCCTATTGAATGATGAAGTGACTTCAGAGACTTATGCTTTTATCCATCCTTGTTACCTGCTTTCTTCTCACACACTCACTCCACCCAAAAGACAAAATTTAATTTGTCACTGGACTTAGACCTAATTATCCTTATTACTTTTTTCTTTATTGAGGAAATAGGACTTGATACAGGTCTTTCTCACTATGAAGCCTAAACTTGCCTTGAACTCAAAAATCTACTTCAAAGTCTCTCAAGTGCTGGGATCTAGGTGTGCACACCATACCTACTGTGAACTAAAGTATTTCTGAGAAAGCACAAGTGCTCAGTGCTCAGGCCCTGAGTTCAAGCCCAGGACTGGAAAAAAAAAAAAGAACGACCTCTCAGTAGTATTTCCATTTTCTCTATATTAGTACTAAATAACAGAACAATTTGAGTTTTAGTGGTATTTCTGTATATGGAATCTAAAACAACACTCGATATAATAATGTGATATAAAATGATATGCTAAAATTTTCCAAATTTTATCGCTAATCAACAACCAATACTAGAAATTTGTCATTATCACTACACATGACACAAATTCCAGTGAAATCTTTAAACTGTTTAATTTCATCTGCAAAGAAACAAAAGAAATTTTAAATGAATACTAGATTATCTTAAACGTCATAGGCAAAAAGCACTCCTCCAATATCAATCTATTCTCAAAGTGACGACGCAGTGCCACCTGTTGGTTAAAGCCGTGTAATTCTCTTTTTAAACCTTATTCCAGAATGGACAACATCAAACCTATTAACCAGTGGAAGAACAATAGAGTCACATCACTTGTCTGATCCAGCTTCAATAACTATAATCCTATTCTACTCATTTTCCCATTCAATTGGTATCAGCTCCCAACTTTGCAACAAATTCCACATTCCACATATGCTTTAAGGAAATAAAATCCATAATAAGCCATCAGTCATCAGTGCTGCTTTTCTTTGGGGTAGGACATGTCCATGGGTATATCTACACTATGTATATATGTTTTTAAGTATTTAGAGTATAACACAGTATTTAACTTATGATTACATCTTTATGTAATATATTCTTCCATTTTTTTGTATAAATTTGTATCCACGCAATATTTTTCTTAATGAGTTTCTCTTTATTCAGGGCCTGAGAACGGTCCATGAGCTCAAGGTTAGCATTCTACCACTTGAACCACAGCTCTTCTGGGTTTTGGGTAGTAAATTAGAGAGTAAGAGTCTCATGAATTTTCCTGCTCAGGCTGGCTTTGAACTACTCTCCTAAGATCCCAGCCTCCTAACATACAAGAATAACAGGCATGAGATATTAGTGCTTGGTTCTTTTTTTTTTTTATGCCAATACCAAGTTTTAAACTCAGGTTCTTGTGCTTTTGCTCAAGTTTCTTGCTCAAGGCTGATCCAATCACTGACTCATGCCTGTAGTCACGCATTTTGCTGGCAAATTGAAGTCTTATATGCTTTTCAGCTTGAGCTGGTTTTAAGGTCTCAGATTTTCTTGGTCTATTTTATAATGAAATACATAAAAATCTTTTCCTTAGCATTCTTATGTGTTATGTATCCTCATTAAATAAACTTTTGAAAAACTTGCATACCTAATTTCTTTGATGAAGTCAAGAGTATTCCACAGCAAATATTGTTTTCAAATACTACATAAAGGAGCAAATTATAGAATTAAATTATACTAAATTACACTGTGGTAACATGCTCCAGAACAATCCACTAATTTAAAATAAAACACAATCTTGGCTAAAAAAAATTAACAGCATTGTATTATTTTAAAAGTAGCAACATGCTAGGCACAAGGTGGATCATACCAGTAATCGTGGCTACTCAGGAGGTGAGATCTGAGGACACTGCCAGAAAGGGCAGGAAACTCTCTCCTTATCTCCAAATGAACTAAAAGAAGCAAGAAGTGGCACAGTGGTTCAAGTGGGAGAGCTTGGCTTCAGCAAAAGAAGCTCAAGGACAGCATCAAGATCCACAGTTCAAACCCCAGGACAAGCAAACAAAATGAAACAAAACAGGTAGCAACAAAATTAAGAGATTATAATTTCAGAAACAGTATATACATTAAATACCTATATTATTCAGTATAACTATTTTTTTAATCAGAGCTAGAACCTATATTGGATTGAATCATATTAAAATCCATAAAGTTCATAAAATAAATGTTCAATTAGGCATTTCACTTTTTCCATATATTTTTACAGTAATTAATAGAAGGATTACATTATATTCACCAGATAGAAGGTGCATTACTTCACAAACACTGACACGATTTCTCATGTCTTCGTCCCCATTTCCCTCCCACAACCCCGCCCCTCATATGCTTTTTCTCCCTTCACTATCCAATTTCAAATAACCAAACACGCATTTATACAATATATCAGATAACAAGATAAAATACTATACCAATATGAGATAACCAAGGGACAGCAAAAGAGATGACAGATAACATAGTACATTAAGGACAACAGTCACTCATATGGCTTTTGTTTCTACATTCTGGAGGGCCTTTCATTTAGAGTCATACTACATGGCCTAAGGTACCTAGGTTTTGCTCTATTGTAAATCTCTGCTAGGAGAGCCCAAGGTTTCTACTGATTATGACAAATGAGGGAAACCATTAAGACTACATTCCTTTGAGTCTGGCTAACTTCACTTAATATGATTTTTTTCTAAGTCTTTCCATTTCCTTACAAATGGGAGATGGTGTTCTTTCTGACAGCAGCATAGAATTCCATTGTGCATAAATACCTCATCTTGTTGACCCAATCGTAAACGGCGGGACATCTGGGTTGGTTCCATATCTATGCTATGGTAAATAGTGCTGTAATGGACATTTTTATGCTAGCGGATTTAGTTTGTCCTTGCTTCTGGACAACTGGGTAAATGCCAAGTAGTGAAATTGCTGGGTCATAGGGGAACTCTATGTTCAGTCTTTTGAGGACTGCCATACTTCTTTTCTATAGTGGTTGAACAAGTTTGCATTCCCACCGACGTGTAGTAGTGATCACTCCCAGCCACATACCCTCCATCATCTATTGTCCTTAGGTTTCTTGATCATGGCCATTCTAAATTGAGTGATGTGGAATCTTAAAGTTGTTTCGATTTGTATTTCTATTATGGCCAGAGATGATGAGCATTTCTGCACATGTCTATAGGGCATTCTTATTCCTTCTTCAGAGAAGACTCTCTTAAAGTCTTTGGCCCATCTTTTAATGGGATGGTTGTTTCTTTGGAGATTAGTTTGGAAGTGATTCAATTTTTTGAGCTGTTGATAGATTTTAGATATGAGGCCTTTGTCTGTTTTATGGTTAGTGAAAATCTTCTCCCACTCTGTAGGCTTTCTAGTTAATTTGCTATGTCCTTTGCCATACAGAAGCTCTGAAGTTTAATGCAATTTCATTTATCCTGGCTTTCTCTGATTTGTTGTTTCTTGGTCCTTATTAAGAAAGTTTTAACCTGTGCCAATGAGACTTAGTGTATCTCCTATTCCTTCTTGTAAAGTTTTCAGTGTGTCAGTTTTTACCTCGAGGTCTTTGATCCATTTGGAGTTAATTCTAGTGCAGGGTGACAAAGAGAATCCAACTTGTTTTCTGCATGTGTTTAACCAGTTCTGCCAGCACCACTTGTTGAAGAGGCTGTCTTTCTTCCATTCTATTTTTTGGGTTCCCTTAGCAAAGATTAGGTGGCCATAGGTCTCTGGGTTAATATCTCGGTCCTCAGTTCTATTCCTTTGGTCTTCAGGCCTGTACTTGTGCCAGTATCAAGCTGTTTTGATCACTATAGCTCTGTAATAGAGTCTAATGTCTGGAATTGAAGTTCCTCCTGTGCTGTTTTTTCTGCTAAGAATTGTTTTAGCTATACGGGTCTTTTGTTATTACATGTGAGATTTTGGATTGCCTCTTCTATTTCTTTAAAGAATGACACTGAGATATTGATGGGTATTGCATTGAATTTGTAGATAGCCCTTGGCAAGATGCCATTTTCACAATGTTGATTCTTCCAACCCAGGAGCATGTGAAGTTTTTCCATTTCCTCAGTGCTGCTTTAATTTCCTTTTTCAGGGTTTTAAAGTTTTCATCAAAAAGGTCCTTTACATTCTTAGTTAATTCCTACGTACTTTATTTTCTTTCAAGCTATTACAAAAGGATTGTTACCTCTTTCTTCTCATTGTTGGCATAGAGGAAGGCAGTTACTTTTGAGGATTAATTTTATACCCTGCTACCTTGCCAAAGTTTTGAATCAGATCAAGTAGGTAGGGAGTGGAGTCTATAGGGTTCTTTAAATACAGAATCATGTCATCAGTGAAGAGGGAAAGTTTCACTTCCTCAGCAAAAAGGATCCCCTTTACGCTTACTTCTTGCCTTATTTCTCTGGCTAGGAATTCTAATACTATGTTAAAGAGAAGTAGAAAGAGTGGGCATCCTTGTCTCGTTTCTGATTTTAGAGGAAATGGCTTTAGCTTTTTCTCATTAAGTATAATGCTAGCTGTGGATTTGTCTTACACAGCCTTTATTACACCGAGGAATGTTCCATGGATTCCTAGGTTCTCCAGAGCTTCTAGCATAAAGGGGTGTTGGATCTTGTCAAATGCCTTTTCTGCATCTATTGAGACAATCATGTGATTCTTGTCCTTGCTCCTGCTGATGTGTTGAATTACACTGACTTGCGTATGTTGAACCAGCTTTGTATCCCTGGGATGAATCGTGTTTGACCATAGTGTATAATTTTTTTGATGAGTTGCTGAAGACGGTTGGCCATTATTTTGTTGAAAAGTTTTGCATCAATATTCATCAAAGAAATGGGTCTATAGTTCTCTTTCTTTGAGGAATCTCTGTCTGGTTTGGGGATGAGCATTATAGTGGCTTTGTAGAAGTGAGTTTGGCAAAGTGCCTTCATTTCCAATTTTGTTGAACAGCTTGAGAAGTATTGGTGTGAGCTCTGCTTTGAAGACCTTATAGAATTCAGCTGTGAATCCATCTGGCCCTGGGCTTTTCTTGGATGGGAGGTCTCTTATTGCCAGTTCTATTTCAGTGCTTGACATAGTTCTACTGAGTTGGATTATGTCTTCTTGATTCAGTGTGGGTACATTGATGATGGCTAGAAATTTATCCATTTCTTCTAGATTCTCAAATTTGTTGGCATGAAGGTTTGAAAAGTATTCCCTCATGATGCTCTGGATCTTGGTAATTTCTGTCATGATATTACCATTATATCTGTGATTTTGTTTATTTGGGTGAGCTCCCTTCTTTTTTTAGTAAGATTTGCTAAGGGTCTGTCAATTTTGTTAAATTTTTTTCAAAGAACCAACTCCTTGCTTTGTTGATTCTTTCTATAGTTCTTTTGGATTCCAATTCATTTAATTCTGTTTTGATTTCAATAATTTGCTTCCTTCTACTGGGATAAGGGTTGGTTTATTGCTCTTTTTCCAAGAGTTTAAGGTGTGACATTAAATTGTTGATTTGCGATTTTTCCAATTTGTTAATGTAAGCACTCAGAGCTATACATTTTCATCTGAGTACTGCCTTGGCTGTGTCCCAAAGGAGCTGGTATTTTGTGTGCTCCTTTTTGTTAAATTTCATAAACTGTTGAATTTCTGTTCTGATCTCCTTGATGACAAATTGGTGATTCAACAATGTGTTGTTCAATCTCCATAAGTTACAAGATTTTCATTGGTGGAGATTGGTGTTCATTTCCAGTCTGATGCCCTTGTGGTCTGAAAGAATACAGGGAATGATTTCAGTGTTTCTAAATCTGTACAGGTTTATTTTATACCCTAATATGTGGTCTATTTTGAAAAATGTTCCATGTGCTGCTGAAAAAAATGTATATTGTGGTGTTGCTGGATGAAATAATCTGCAGATGTCTGTTAGATCTAGTTGGTTAGATCAGTTGTTAAATTCTGAGGTTTCTCTGTTGAGGTTTTGCCTGGTTGAGCTGTCCATAGTTGAGAATGGTGTATTAAATTCACCAACAATCACTGTGTTTCGATGTGTGGTTTTACTGAAAGTAAAGTTTGCTTGATGAAGTTCGGTGCTCTGGGATAAGTTGTGTAGGTATTTAGGATGGTTATGTCCTCCTGGAGGAGAGATCCCTTTATCAATATGTAATAACCTTCTCTGTCTTTTCCCACTAATTTTAGTTTGAAGTTTATTTTATCTGATACAAGAATGGCAACTCCAGCCTGTTTATGGGGGCAGTTAGCTTCTCACTTTCAAAAAATGTTTGTTTTTTGGGTCAAGATGTGTCTCTTGAAGACAGCAGAACGATGGACCTTGCTTTTTGATCCAACTACACAGTCTGTGCCATTGATATTGAGGGTTATGATTGAAAAAATATTTAATACTTCCTGCCATTTTCAAAAGTTTTTATTAGGGTCTATGGCTTGACAGTTCTTGCAGTACTTACCTGGTACGATTTTTAGGTGCCATTCCTTTGTCAGTACCACGTTTGTGTTGGTTTTCAATGAGTAAAACAAGACTTTCTGTAATGCTGGTTTGGTTGCTATGTAGTGATGCAACTTTTCCTTGAAAACCTTCCGGTTTTTATTGTTCCCTCAGTTATGATTGAGAGCTTAGCTGGGTACAGTATTCTTGGTTAGTAATTATTTGTCTTAAGGGCATGACATATATCCTTCCAATCTCTTGCTTGCATGGTCTCTGCTGAGAAATTTGTGGTTATTCGGATTGGTTTTTCCTTTGTAGGCGATTGTTCTATTCTCCCTAGCAGCTTTTAGGATTCTTTCTTTGGTCTCTATTGATCCTGTATGGATTATAATGTGGCAGTGAAATGTCCTTTTCTGGTCAGGTCTGTTTGGGGTTCTAAAAGCTCTGGGTATCTGGATGGGCCTGCCCTTCTGAATATTTGGGAAGTTCTCTGAGATTATTCCCTGAAGCATATTTCCAATACTATTGACCTCTTTCTCCAGGCCCTCCTCAATGTCAATTAGCTTTAAATTAGGCTTCCTAATTGTATCTCAGACTTCCTGAAACGTTCTCTCATATTTCCTAGATTTGGTTTGATTCATTTTCTGTTCTTTCTCTGTAACAACTAGATTATCTTAACTCCGGAGATTCTCTCTTCTGCACTGTCTAACCTGCTATCAATACTTTCTACTTTGTTCTTCATCTCCCTTCCTTCCAATTGGTCATTTTTGATGCCTTACATCTCTTGTTTTAGATCATGTATGGACTTGACTCCTTGATTTCCATTCGAGTGGTTAGCTCAGCAGCTTTATTCTCAATGGACATTTGTTGGAGTTCTGTCAGCTTTTTGTTTGTGGATTCTATGAATTCGTCCATTTCTCTTTGGCTAGCTTCCTCACGTTCACGTAAATCCTTTATTATGGCCTTCTTTATGGCTTTCTCATATTCACGTATCACCTTCTTTATGGTTTCATCTCGTTCACATATGGCTTCCTCACATATCTCTTTCTATATGTTTTCAAACTTTTTATTAATCATGTTTATCAACTGCATTTGTGTAGCATTTAGAGGACTCTTCTCTAGTTTTGCCATTGACTGCTCCATTGCCTGTTTATATAGGGGGGGGGGGAAGATGCTATTCCTTGATTTGCAATTTTTCTTGAGTTTCTTGTTCTGTCCATTTGAAAATGGGAGCAAGATTAATACTGTACAAGATTACAATTTTTAAGATGTATCCAACCTAGAGCTCTTTAGCTGGCCAGACAATAGATGTTCACAATTTTAGACTGGTATTATCACTCTTTCTTTTTGTGCACTTACAGACAAACCTAATACCAGCATCGATCACCATTTTATGACCAAAAAAAAACCCCACAACCCAATCTCTATGGTATTTAAGTCACTCTGGACCTATTCTATAATTGAACACCTAGATATACAGTATTGCTAAGCAACCATCACTGTAGATCCATGCATTATAAAAGCTGAAGGATGAACAGAGTATCAGAGATAGGAAAATAGTATGAAAGACAAGAGGGGAGGTAAGAAAAGAGTAATGTAAGAGTATAAGATTAATATAATAATGAAGGAAAGGGATAACGTAGGGATAACTGACCTAAGGTGACAGAAAGATAAAAGAGTTGACAACAAAATTTAGAAAAAAATAAGATAAAACTTATAAAAATAAGATTAACAAGAATAATATATATATATATATAAAAGAGGAAGGTATATACAGGTGAGATTAATGATAAAAATTTTAAAAAATAAAATAAAACAAAAAAATGGAAAAACAAGAAAAAAGGTGGGGGGAGAACTCACACAATTTTGAGTTCTTAAACAGGAAATACTAGGGTTAAGAACCAACAGATTAAAACATCAGGTGACTGTATCAATAAAAATATAATTTTTATCCAGTCTGTACCCAGTGTTGTCACTATGTTTCTAGGAATGACCACAGTGACAGAAGGAAAGGGTGGGGCGAATGAAAAGAAGAATCATAACATTAAGAAAAAAAAAGGGTGGAGGTAAAATGGCAAAAAAAAAATAACACATAAAAATGCAAATGAAAAAAGGTAGTAATAAAAAAGGGGGAGTATTCTTCAGTTTGTTTCTTTTGGAGGGGAGCGGGGTAGGAAATTTGTGTCTCCACTGAATTCGAGATCCAAACACTTTAAAAAGTCTTTTTCTCCTGCAATTTAGCTTTGCGGTTTTTCTGATTAGTTTGCTTGAGTAGGCAGGAAAAAAGCCAGTGGAGTTGCCAGTGACTTTGTTTACCAGGAGGAGGAACTTCCACTAGCACAGGGGGGCCGATGTCTGGCTAAGCTGCCTCTGGGAAAACCTTTGCCCTTTTGAGTGGTGGCGCTGCCAGCATCACTTCTCAGGCTCCAGTTGGTTTGGCAGGGTCTTTTCCAGCAGTCAAGATGGCTCTCCCTCCTGTCGGCTGGTGGGGGAAGGGATTCCTTCCCAATTCCGTTCCTCGAGCAGAATTGGAAATGAGTTCTTCATGGAGGTACTCACAAACTGCTGGATTTTCTGGTTCCATGAAGCTGGCCGGTCCGTGCCACAGCTGGGTGACAGCTCTGGGCTCCCACAGGCTCTGTCTGAAACCAGCGGGGGGACTCTGCTCTGCCAAGAAACACTGCCAGATCAGGGGCCGGCGGGAGGCTTTGTCTTCGCCGCTGCTCCTAATGGCTGGCACTGCTCTATGCTGTCCCTTTTTACTCTCTGACTGAGATCTCTGTGGTGCTAAAGCTTACTTAGAATCAATCTTTGGGTATAAATTTTCCCCTACAATGCTAGAACTGTTATCTTGGCAAGAGCTCAGAAAGACTCACCCTGAACCACAGCCATCTTCCACCAGAAACTCCTGATCGTCCTCTAGTCATTTCATTTTTAAATCTTATGCAAGAGCTAAAAATTTGTGAAGGCTACACATCTATCCTTAGGTAAATGCTAAATTTCGTGATACCTCTTTTACAAACCATATTCCTTCAGATCGATTAACATTTCTTTAAGGTATAGTATGTAGATCACCTACTAGTAAAACTAATTTTAAGCCGGATTAGGAAAACATTATAAAGAAACATGGGGGCATGGTGTTATTATCTTAGCTAATCAAGAGACAGAGACTGGGAGAAGCACAGTGGGTAGCCAGCCAAGAAAAAAAAAAAAGCTATTAGAAAGACTTCTGTCTCAATAAATAAACCAAGTAGGTAGGGTGGTACATTCTTGTGTATAAGTAGGCGGATCCTGATGTGAGGTCATATCTGGGGAATAAATCAGAGACCGTATCTGAAAAAAATTACTTAAAGCAATATAGGGCTGAGGGCAAATTGATAAAATGGCAATGCCTGTCTAGCAAGAATACATCCCAGTACAAAGTTCAGAACAATAAATTAAGCATACGGACAGATAAGTAGCACTTTGTGGAAATTAAGCAGTAAAGTATCTCTTGAAAAGAAAATTGCCAGGTATCATTAGTCTATAGGTAAGATTTACTCCATTACATTTATTCTAAAAATATGTATTATTCTTTAATCTTTAATTAAAATGTACATTTCCTAATGTTATTCAACATTTCATTTCCACTGTGGAAGTTTGATGGACATTGTGGACATAGATGTGTAGACATAGTATTTACTCTTACCTGGGTCCAGAGTGTAGCATTACTATTGACCAGTACTTTTAGATAGAGAGATTAATGGATTCTAGTTTTATTCTCACAATTTTACAGTCTCTCTATAGTCATCATGAGAAGTACTATGGCTTGGGATAGCAACCTTATCAACACTGGAAAATTTCTCAGCAATGAAAGCATTGCTGTGACACAGCAGTAGCTTAACAGACCTCAGTCTCCTGCCCAGAGAAAGGGGCTCCATTTTAAATCCTCTGAAAGATATTGCAGGATCAAATTATTTCCCAGTTTTTAATCTGAGACTTGTCTGATGGGCTCCTTCACAATTACATCTGTGTATACCTAAATGAACAGAGAACAGAATGCATTCTGCATTCACTCCTAATTAGCCATGTTTAATGTAGGGGTTCTGGGGACTTTCTCAACATCTAATTGCATTGCACATTCGCAAGAAAGCAGGGCTAACCTGTCTCTGAGGACTAATGAACAGATGCTTCATTTGGGAAAGAAAGGGCAAGGGGAAAGAATGAGCTATATTTCCATGCATGCTTTAGGTGGCCTGTGGGATAAATTAGACATTCAGAGTTATAGGGAGCCAATTTGATTAAAGTACCTTATATGTACATATGAAAATGTCAAAATAGATCCTAGAACTCATTATTTTACATAATTAATGCATGGTAATACAAACATTTAAAATTTTATATATATATATATATATATATATATTATAATCCTAGATACTCAGGAGGCTGAGATCTGAGGATCAGGGTTCAAAGCCAGCCTGGGTATTAAAGTCTGTGAGACTCTTATTTCCAATTAGTTACCAGAAAACTGAAGTGGCGCTGTGGCTCAAGGGGTTAGGGCAATGGCCTTGAGCTGAAGAGCTGAGGGACAATGCCCAGGCCCAGAGTTTAAGCCCCACAATCGACAGACCAAAAAACAAGCAAACAAACAAACAAAGAACCCAGATGTTTATACTGCAAGAACTGACACTGGTTCTACTTGGTTTGGTCTTTTTGGTGCTGGGGATCAAACCCAGGGGGCTGAACTTGCTAGGCAAATGCTTTGCCACTGGGTGAAATCCCAGCCCTTACTTTACTTATTTTTCTTAACCATTACTTTTTTTTTTTTTTTTTTTGCCAGTCCTGGGCTTGAGCTCAGGGCCTGAGCACTTTCCTTGGACTTTCTCAAGGCTAGAACTCTACCACTTGAGCCTCAGCACCACTTTCGGCTTTTTTTCTATGTATGTACCGAGGAATTGAACCCGGGTCTTTGTGCATGCTAGGCAAGCACTCTACCACTAGGCCAAACTCCCAGCCCCATTAATTTTTTTTTTTTAACAGCTGTAACTTAAAATTTTCACATTAATTGTGGATTTTATAAAAATATAATTAAATTGTATTAGAAACAAAATCAACCCTCTAATAAAAATGTACTAAGTGGTCAAAATACACTTTATAGCTATATTTTCAACCTACTGTATGCTATGCCATACAGCAAATTTCATAGCGATGCAGCACTTAGAACCACACTTGCTATTAACAATGCACATGAACAAGCACATTTGGACCCGCAGAGTTTTGGAAAAGCCTCTCACACTGTGCTGGCTCTCAATTTCTTCATGCTTCTGCTGCAAGGCCTGGGAAGCCCTGATGGAGTCGCCGATCCCCCACTGGGCTCTCAGCTGTTCTGATCCAGGCCCTTCAAGCCAGTTCACAACCTATAAATTAAAGGAGAGAGAAAGTGTTAAAATGATCCAGAGCTTTTCAAAGTTTCACTCTAACAGGTTTTCTTTTCCCAGAATTCATTGTATATATCTAATTCCAATTCTTTAAAATTCTACTGCATTGCATTGGCAGTAAAAAAAAAAATTTTTTTTGGAGTTACATAGAATAGAACATTTCCCAAACCTGTAGCACCTTAGGTTTTTAGCTATCTGGTTATCTGCTGGGCTAAATGCTGCTATAAAGGAAGATGAAAAAATTAACTTGTGACAACAGAATTAGAAAACATCAGAGTTAGACTTAGAAAGGTCATCAGAAATGAGACTGATCAAAGTTCTTATCTAACATAAAGAAGACTCAGTTTCAGATAAATTAAGTGACTTGCCTAAGGTAATGTAAAGTATTACTGAAACGGTAGAATTGTAAGTCCTGTATCTTGAGGCTCACCTTCTAAAAGCATTGGGAAAGTTAACTGAGTTAAATAAAGTTAAACACTACTTTCTTGCTTTAAAAAGGAAATTAATGACTGGCTGTAGAATTATGATACCATAACATCTTCTAGGTATCTTTACAGGATAAGCTAAACATTCAAAACTATCGGACATCAACTCAGAAATTCAGAGAGTGGGAACTAGTTTACTAGATACAGAAATATAAGACAAAACCTGATATTGTGGTGCACATGGATAATCTCAACACTCTAGAAGCTGAGACAAGAGAATGAGAATCAAGAGCCAGGACTCCACAGAGACCTTTTTTCAAAAAAAATGAAAAAGAAAAAACTGACATAAAAATTAATTTTGTGTATTTTAAAGTTATTTGGCTGTAAATGCCAAATTCTAAAAATAACAAAAGTTCAAAGTTCAACTAAATAAAAATTAATTGTGTAGTTTTCAGAAACTTGGAATAACATTACTAGGCACTTCAATTCTGATTTTAGAATATGAAGAAACAAAAAGAAGCATGGTAATGTCCCAAAAATTACAGGATATGTTTACTATTAGGCTGAAACAGTTTAACAGGGCAAAATATAGTGGTCAAATTATGGGAGTGTGGGAAATTGTAAGGTGAAAGAATGCATATGGTGTGAGAATTTTTAAAGTATTTTATGGAGTGCACTGGAAAGAAAATAGAAATATTTATACAATAAAAACAAAATTTTACACTGAAAAAAAACAGCATGTTAATATTAATCACAAACTGTGTGTGTGTGTGTGTATGTGTGTGTGTGTGTGTTATAATAACAGAGGGAAGACATCACAGCAGATATTATGATTTAAAATGTGATCCTCAAAGCTCATACTTCAGAAACTTAAACCCCAATGCCACAGTGTTTAATGATGATTAATTATTACTGAACTGAACTTGTTTTAAAGGCAAATTTGATCCCTATTGCCTTCTCACTCACCAGTTCTCACCCTCTTTCTGGCAAGGTTGCACTCTTCTCTGTCAACTTGTCTATCTGACCATCTATCTCTCTTATGCATGCTCTACTCTCCTTTCTCCTTCTACTCTGAGTTGACAGCAAGAAGGCCCAGCCATAGGCCTCTTGACCTTGGATTTCTCAGCCTTCTGAACATGTAAGAAATAATCTCTGTTCTTTATAACTACTCAGTCTCAGGCACAATGTTATAGCAGCTAGCAGCACAAAAAGTAGGAGCTACAAATGTAAAAACAGATGCTAAATAAAGACTTCTTGACACCAAAACCTAGTTATCTAATAAAGTACTTATATAGCTTTAATGCATACAGAAAGTAATTTAGTTAATATTCAACATCAGTAATATGGACACAGTAAATATATGACAATTTGTAATAAAAACTTATGTGAATTGAAACTGAAGTCATAGTAAACAAGTTTAAATGCATATTCAAATGCATTAATGCTAGTGGTGTGCCAAACTGTTGTAAAACTTACTCCCAATCATACTGTTCTCAGTTAATGTTCATATTAATGTACTCTAAAATTAGTTCTAGGACCAATCCATAATAATATGAACCCAGGTGGTTACATTTACATGCAAAGTTCAAGCCAGAAGATGTGCTCTTAAAATCTTCCATGACAAGTATTTGCATAAAAATGTTTTGTTACTACTCACTGTTTTCACAGCCAGAAATGATTGCTAAAAGAGTATTGGGATATACAGTATTGGGCACAAAACAGAAAGGAATGTCAAGCCTCTGACCTTGAGAAAAGATCTGACTGAGAGCACAGCCTCCTGCTTGTACACTTATGCGACTTGGAGTGAGTCATATTTTGCATCTAAGATTGCTCTCTACAGTGCCAAACACATGGATTACTGCCATATTCCATAATGAGAGGAACACTCCCACATGTAAGTGAAGTGGTGCTCTCTCCCACCCAGAAATAAATGAAATTTAGTCAAATGCAGTCATCATATTCATTGCAGATGCAGTAGGGAGAATATGTGCCTATCTCAAGAAATCTGAATCTGCCTGTCTTGAGCTGTGAGGAAATACTGTAGTTTATCTATCAGAGCTATCAATTTCTCTGGCATTTTTTTTAGTGACAAGTCAGAAAGAAAAAAAAAGTAGAATAGCCCAGTTTTCAAGGATGTAACATAACTAGGGATACTCAACTTTATAATTATCTCTATAAACAATGAAGTTTTCACCTTCCTATCTCCTGTCTCTATGAACAGACAGCGGCTCAGTTTTAAACTACTCACAGGGTTCTATCTGTTTAGGAGACAGGTAGATCTATGCTGTGTTTAATATGCAGCACTTGTGCCTGATACCTTATTTTCAATGATGTATAAAATATGGGAAAACCACAGAACCAAGTATTGTGCTTTAAAAATATTTTATCCTGGTCTTCAAGACAATTTAGTTTACGCTATGTGATCAACATCATTACCAATATGTTGCTGTAGTTAAATATAAGTAAATTTAAATTTATTTGGGAAAAATGAAATAGATTTTTTTTGTTAAAATGATCTTTGAAAAAACAAAGTGCAGGAAAATACTACATGATGGATATGAACATTCTGATTAATTTATTTTAATCCTCATAAAGAAACCTACACTGGGTGTGACAGTACCATTGCATTCCATTACTGGGGTGGCAGTTCCAGGTCATTGTGGTTACACATTGAGACTCTGGCTCAAAATATAAAGATAGGAGGAAGAAAGGGAAGAAGGGAAGTAGGGAGGGAGATAAAAGAAACCTAAGCTACAAATAAGCTTATCTGTTGGGCTGGGAATGTGGCTTAGAGGTAGAATGCTTGCATGCCTAGCATGCAGGAAGCCCTGGGTTTGATTCCTCAGTACCACATTAACAGAATAAGCCAGAAGTAGTGCTTGGGCTTAAGTGGTAAGGTGCCAGCCCTGAGCAAAAGAAGCTCAGGGACAGTGCCAAGGTGCTAAGTTCCAAGCCCCAGAACTGCTGGAAAGAAAGAGAGAGAGAGAGAGAGAGAGAGAGAGAAAGCTTATCTGTTTTATATAATAATCTTTTTATGACCACCACACTCACTGTAAACATTACCATCAAAATCTCTCTTCTATAATTTACTCATTGAGTCAGCCCACCATTTCAAAGACAAATTTATCAATTGAGTGCTGGTGGCTCACACCTGTAATCCTCAATGTACTTGGGTAACCTGAAAGGATTGAAGTTCTAGGCAAACCTGGAAAAAAGTACTCGAGATACCATTTCAACCAACAGCAAGGTGTGGCTGGTAGTTTGTGCTTGCCATTTCAGTTACAGGAGAGAATGAAATTGAGAGATTTGCTATTTGGATCAGCCTAGCTCTCAAAGTCCATGAGACTCTATTTCAATAGAAAAAGCTTTGTATATGGCTTCATTGAGTGAACCTACCATCATAGCTACAGTGGGAAGCAAAAATAGAAGAATCTTAGTTTAGGCTGGCTCAGACAAAAGATGAGATCTACCTAAAAAGTAATAAGAGCAAAAAGGGCTGGAGGGAAGCCCTAACAAGCCTAAAATTTTTGAGTTCAAACCCCAGTTCTAAGGAAAAGCAAAATAAATTATAGTTGTCTTTTTATTCTTCCATATTTTTTATTCTCTGTGCTTACACCCCAATAGCCACAACTTGTACTGAACATCTAAAAACCAGTCTCAATAATTATTATTATTATTACTTCTGTTGCTGATACTATTATTATTTATTCTCTGCTTACTCAGGAAGAAGCATGAAAGTTTCTCTTTAAGGTCAAGCAGCTTAGACATGCAACAGGATAAACCCAGATAATCTAGGTTCAGAATTTCAATTTTGTATCATATGCCATTTTCTCAAAGTAACTGCCTAAAGCTTACTTGGGCTTAATATAAACTATTTTTAATTTATTAACAATTCCGAAGAAAAAGTCACATAATTATATTAACACGTGCATGTGGTCATTATGCAATAAGCCTTAATCTTTTTCCTAGAACCCAATATTTTCACAATCCAATTCTTTCCTTCTTTTCCAGTCTTTTTTTCCTATGACATCTGATGCTCACTAGTCAGCAAACAATAATCTATAGGCCAATTCTATCTCACCATCTTTTTTTAAAATAAAGTTTTATTAGAGATAAGCCTTGCACATTTATTTATATAATGCCTATATCTGCTCTTGCACTAGAAATGCAAGGTTGGGTAGCCCTAGATACATCAAACACTGTGGTTCACAAAGAATGAACACTGGGTATTTTATACAACAAGATCTCCAGGTTAGGGTCTATTTCTACAGAAATAAATGAAATAATTATTATTAACTGAATGCAAGGTTCTTTCTAAATACTAGCTCTTGAAAAGAGGTATTATTAACAGCTTCAGAGAAAGAATAAAAGAGAAGGAAACAAACAAAAGAGAAAAGAAAAAGATGGATTAAGCGAATCCCAGGTATGTAAAATAAGATAATACCAGAAACAGCTTAGTCGTGAGCAATAGGCTTGGGACTGACCTCTCTGCTCTGAGAAGGCCATAATAGGCCAGTGTGTCCACTGCTTGTTCAGATCCCAGAAGAGTTTGGAATTTGAAGGATCTACTATTTACCCATTACAAAAAGGCCAATTCTCTTATTGATAAATGGCTTTGTTGAAGGAACCCCTTTGAAAAACAAATTAAAGAGAAAAAAAAAAAAAAGAGAAGAGAAGGAAAAAGCAACCATGACTTTGTGAAATTTTACTGATACTGGAGGAAAAGTTCAAGTACTACTTCCCCCAGGAAGTCTGCCTTGATTACAGCAGTCGGAGAAATAATTTCTCCTAAAAACTGCTCAATGTGCTTCACTTGTGTCCTCTGACACTGACGCTTTCTTTTTTTTTTTTTTTTTGGTTGGTCATAGGACTTGAACTCTGGGCCTGGGTATTGTCACTGAGCTCTTCAGCCCAAGGCTTCCGCCCTGCCCCTTGAGCCACAGCCCCACTTCCGGTTTTCTGGTGATTAATTGGAGATAAGAGTCTCACAGACTTCCATGCTCAGGCTGACTCTGAACCTTGATCCTCAGACCTCACCTCCTAAGTAGCTAGGATGACAGGCGTGAGCCATTGTGCCCAGATAAGTCATTTTTTCTTTAAATCTCCCAAAAGAAAATATCGTTTATGTTTATATCCTCCATAAAATCTAGCAGAATGCTTTACATAATAAGCACTTAATTTATCTAAGGGATAAATGAATCTAGGCAAAACCTTTCGGAAAGTTGTAATGTGTATTTTTAATTACAATATTTAAAGGTTTGTTTTCTTAATTATTCAATAAAAACTCAAAATGCAAGCCATGCACCAGAAGCTCATGTATGTCTATAATCTTAGCTCATCAGGAAGCAGAGATCTGAGGTTTGTAGTTTGAAGCCAGCCCAGACAGGAAAGGCTATGAGACTCTTATCTCTAATTAACCACCAAAAAGCTGGAAGTGGCCTAAGATGTAGAGACCTGTCTTGAGCACAAAAGCTTACGGGCAGTGACCAGCCTCTAAATCCAAGTTCAAGCCTTAGCATAGGCACACACGCACGTACATACGTACACGTACACACACACACACACACACACGGCCCTCAATATAATAAATTATCAGAAGTTTTTCCCATTATAATTAGTTTTCAGTATTTTAGCCTATAAACTTTAAAAAGTCAATTTTAGGAAGACTAGCTCAAGCTGTACAATGCTTGTGTAACAAACACAAGACCCAAGATCAAGTCCCCCAACCCTCTCCAAGAAAAAAAGGTCCATTTTTTTTTTTTTTTGCCAGTTCTGGGGCTTGAACTCAGGGCCTGGGCACTGCCCTTGAACTATCTCAAGGCTAGCACTCTACCCTTGGGTCACAGCACCACTTGTGGCTTTTTTCCTGTATATGTGGTACCAAGGAATCAAACCCAAGGCTTTGTGAATGCTAGGCAAGCTCTCTCCTTCTAAGCCACACTCCCGGCCCCAAGGTCCAATTTTAAAAAGGATAAAAATTCATAAAATCAAATATATTTAATAGTTCCTGTTGGTATGATAAAAGACTAAATTCAGAATTAGAAATTTAGAATAAAATTTCAATAGCCAAATGTTATTTATGCAAGAATAAAGAAAGAACCAGGGCCAGGGGTTTGGCCTCATGTAGAGTGCTTGCCTAGCATGTATGAAGACCCAGAACCACATAAATAGAAAAGCTGGAAGTGATGCTGTGGCTCAAGTGGTAGTGCACAGGCCCTGAGTTCAAGCCCCAGGACTGGCAAAAAAACAAAAACAAAAAGAATAAAGAAAGAACCACAAATGTTTTTCACTAGTTGTTTTGAAATTCATTTCCTTGGCCAGCTGCATGCTCTACAGAAATATAATCTTTAGTAACAAAGAAATAGCTCAAAACATTTTTAGAATCCAATTTGAAATGTTGTACACAGTGTAAATAAACACTTAGCACAAAGTCTGTTGCATAACAGAAATTATCAAGGAAAAAACATCTGGAATTCTGAAGAATTAGATGTAGTCACATCCGAAACCTACCTGCATGACCTTCTGCTGAATCTCTTCTAACTGTGTGCGTTTACTACGCTGCCGACAAACCTCCTGGTAGCGTGTATATTGCTCTCGGAGGGAATCTAATAATTTCATAACCTGGGGCTGTGCAAGGAGTTCGTCATCCATAGGAGACCATGAGACCCCTCCATCAGAGCCATTAAATCGGCGCTGTTGTAATTCAGACAATAATTCGTGCCCTTTAAAAATGAAAGATTCTTGTAATTAATATCACAAAGAAAAATACAATACTTACTTACTTGTCAATCTTCTAAATTCTAGTCCTTTGTGAAATCTATCTACTCATCTGTAATAGTGAAAAAGTTTACATTATAATCAAACACCAGCTAGTAGTCCTATAATCCTAGCTATTCAGGAGGCTGGGATCTGAGGATCACAGTTCAAAGCCAGCCTAGGCATCTAAGTCAATGAAACTCCTATCTCCAATAACACAGTAAGAAAGCTGGAAGTGGAGTTGCAGCTCAAGTAGCAGAGCATTAGCCTTGAGCAGAAAAGCTCAACGACAGCACCCAAGCCCTGAACTGGATTGCACAAAGAAAAAGTTACATTTTATATAGAAAAACTACACAGACATACATATATATAACCACATATTTTTTCTGTATTTATGTATTAGGAAATAAAATGCTGTCTTTATCATAAATATGCACCCATAAATGCTAAATAACATAGTTTATAGATAATCTATATGTGGTGATATTTATCACATTCTTGTTATTGAATGATTTATTACTTCAGATACTATATGTCAATCATCTTTCCCAAATGAGTAAAATTATACATTAAGACGTCTTTCTTTCTGATGGCACTAATCTCAGTAACATGCTATGGGGATTTCAGTACTGATCCATAGCTCTTAATCAGCAATTAGATGAAAAGTTGACAGTAATACATATGTATGATTCATATAATTTTGTATTACTAGTATAAACTGGTATTTAAACAATCTACAGGAATCACCCTGACATATTAACTCTACATCATAATAATATGAGCACCATACCAATTATCAAACTAATGAGGAAACAGAACAATAGATGAGAAATGAAAATTTTTGAATGTGTAATACTAGAGCAATGAGCATACACAATGTTTTAAAATACATAAAGATCATTTTACTAATATAAAATTGTTCTTGTTTTTTATACTCAGATGTAAAGTAATAAGCAGATATTTAAATTCTCATTTTTGTACAGGAAAAACTTCTAAATTTATATGGATTTCAATACACCAAAACAAAAATAAAACTTTTAAAGTGGTTTGCAACTATTTATTTCTAAAAAAAAAAATCCAGATTGTTCTTTATTATATTATTCTTTCACTTTCTACCTTAACAGTGACATACAGTTAATTTTAAAGTAGAAATGTTAATTAAAGATCATTCTTAATTCAGTGGTTTACAAAAGCTTTCAAACTATTAAATGTATACATGAAATTACATTTTAATGTAGGGTAGTACATTAGTGAGTCTACTGTCATTACTAAATATATAATTTAGAGGTTACAAATACTTCTTGTTCTCTGACTAAATGAAATCTACATCATATTGAAAAACTTAGGACAAGTGAGTCAATACAACCAAGATAATACTGTTTATTGTTCAGTACATTTGAGAACTGGAATATCACTTGTTTTAAAGATTTGTGCAAAATGTTTAAAACAAACCTAAATGTGCTCACAAATCTCCAAATACATTCATACATACATTAATTTCAGAATATTTTCTCTGTGTTTACAATTGCCACTTTTAACATTTTCCTTGTGAATGCAATCCTTTAACATTTTCCTTGTGAATGCCAGCCTTTAACATTTTCCTTGTGTATGCCATTTTAGTATAGCATATTTATTGAACCCAGGTTCAATTCCTCGGTACCACATACATAGAAAAAAGCCAGAAGTGGTGCTGAGGCTTAGGTGGTGGAGCTCTAGCCTTAAGAAAGTTCAACAGTGCTCAGGCCCTGAGCTCAACAACATAATTGGAAACTAATCTTCCTGGACTCAAGCCCACACTTACTATGTAGCCTGCATAAGTACTTTAACCTTTTATATATCAATGTCCCCCTCTTAAAATTAGAATAATAATACTTCCTGGACAAGACTGTGTTGAAGAATAAATGAGATTTGAGAATAACTGAGAGATCAGAGTCAGATTACAATGGTATTTCCATTGGAAAAAGCTCCAACTTTTTCTCTTTTTCTCCTAGAATATTGTGAAACAACTACTCAAGGCAATTAGGATGAAATTTATCACCCCGAGAACTCACTGCTGTAGAGCCATTGAGAAGTGGTGAGGGCTTTTACTGTGATGACTTGAAACTAAACTAGATTTGTTTTTGTTGTTGTTTTGAGCTGGTGTGAGGGAACTTAATACTTACTTGAACTTAACAAATTAATTATTTATCTCTGAATCATAGCTTTCTCAAGTATAGACAAAAAAAAAATATATATATATACTACCTCAAAAAGGTTATTGGGAGAGTAAATTTGAAAATAGAATCTGTGGCACACAGTAGTATTCAATAATCTTTAAAACAACCCCATTAAGTAAAAATTTCAGTAACATTTTATAAAATAGAAAATGGCCTCGATACTTTAAGGGGGAAATATTTATGATTAATTTTTAATATTAAGCATATTTAAACATTGTAAGGCAATATTTTTTCCTTCCAAATTCCTACTAGAAGTATCATGTAAAGATTAAATCAAAGTTTTAATTTTATTTTTTTATTGTAATGTATACAGGGGTTACAGCTACATTCGCCAGATAGTAGGTACATTACTTCTCGCGTGTTGATATCCCTTCTCATGTTTTTAAATCAAAGTTTTTTAAGAAAAAAAATCAATCTGATGTGTGTAATGAATTATCATTAGCACTAATATTTGTTTTTCATTTACCTGTCTGTAGAACTGTTTCAGGATCAACTGATGGAAGAAAGTTTAAATCCACTGACCTGGCAAACACCAAAAAAGAGCAATTTAAAAGCTATGCTATTTCCATCCATATTCCAAGGATTCCTTTATGTACAGTATCAAAACAATACACAAGTATAAAAACCTGAAGCATTCAATTTTACCATGCCAATTTCTCTTAAGCATCAGGAGGCCATCAAAGAAGATTAAATACTTCCTTCTTCCCTCCGCTCTCTTTTTCTGTTTTCTTTTTTTTTAAATAGGTACCAGTAGTGTGACTAGAGAGCCTGAGTGCTCTGAGTGAGCTGAGTTACTCAGCCTTTTTTTGTTGTTGTTGTTTTTAATTGTGGGATTGTTGGATAATGACTTTAGCTTTTACTCAGTGCTAGCTCTCTACCTCTTGAGTCACAGCTCCATTTCTGACATTTGGCTAGTTAACTGGATATAAGAGTTTCATGGACCTTCTTGCCTGAGTTGACTTCAAACAGCAACCTTCAATTTCAGCCTCTCCAGAGGTGAGCCACCAGCACCCAGCTGAATACATTTAAAAAAAGGATGAACAATATGGACTGGGAGTTTGGCCTAGTGGTAGAGGGCTTGCCAAGCATGTACAAAAAACCCGGGTTCAATTCCTCGGTACCACATACATAGAAAAAAGCCAGAAGTGGTGCTGAGGCTTAGGTGGTAGAGCTGTAAGCCCAGGATTGGCAAAAAAAAAAAAAGATGAAGAATGTATATTCTGGAAACTATACCTGTGTATGTAAACTCATAGCTCTTAAACACATATGGCAAAGAGAAGATTAAAGAAAAATGGGAAATTAGAAATCAAAGCTAAGGACTTCTTCACTTTTGTCAACTGCTCTAAAACCCTCACACTTCCTGTGTAGTCTAGATGCTTCCTACACTCTGACAGAAAAAAGGCTGAGGAAACTTCAAGAGGAGGGATTGTACTATCTGGGAATGAAAGAAATTAAGCAATAACACTTGAGTTCCTTGAAGTGTGATGAGAAAATAAAACATTTTATTTAATACTTCATTTAGATGTGTAAGCCATCATTTCCAGCAGTATTTCTCAAAATCTGGACAAACTATTAATGAAAAGTATGGGATGTTCTAAGAAAGTAATTCAACTGTCTCCTTTAAGTGTGGTTAACAAAACACAATGTTTAGAACTATTCTCAGGGACAGAAAAACAGTCCACAACATTAAAATCTTTGGCTGTGGCCCCACTTTTTATAAGCGTCATCTTCTGGAATGCCTTTCCTGAAGTATGTGACTAAGAAATTGCTAACTTATTCTGATGGACTAATTTAAAAGAAATATATTCATCTAATTTTTATAAAGCACCTTTGTGACACTTTCAATTCATGTGTGTGATAGCTATACAAGTATAACATATTTACATAGTTATGCTTTGTGTGTATAATGTTGCCAGTCCAGTGCTTGGATTCAGAACCTGGGCACTGTCACTAAGTATTTTTGCTTAAGATTAGTGCTCTACCACTTGAGCCACAGCTCCGTTTCTGACATTTTGGTAGTTAATTGGAGGTGGGAGGCTCATAGACTTTCAGTCCAGGATAATCTATGTGTAAATATGAGACACCCAACAACAAAGAAATAGACAAGTGATGGAAACAATCCAGATGCTCCACTACAGATGAATGGATACAAAAAAATGTGGCATATATGCATATATGTGTGTACACACACACACACACACACACATACACACACACACACACATACAGGGAATGCTACATAGCCACCAAATAAGATAAAATAATGGCATTTGCTGGGAAGTGGCTGAAACCAGAGCAAATCATGTTGAGTGAGATAAGCCAAGACCAAAAGAACAAAAGGCACATGGTCTCCTTGATATGTGGATATTAGATCCAAACAGTGAAAGAGCGATGACTCAATACTTTGGTACTCAAGGTCACTGATATGAACTTGGAGATATAACTATATAGGCATATAAATCTATGATGGAATATATATTCTATAGACATAATTGATATACGATTATATAGACCAATACGTATTTATGACATACAAACTCTCAGCTTAATTTTAATTTTGTTCTTAAATTTATGTGCTGGTGATTGCATACAGGGATTCTATTCTTGAATACTTGTTTGTTAAACTTGCCATTTGAAATATGATGTAAAAGTAAGTGTTAATAAAATCTTTTAATAAAAAAAGAACTAAAGTTAAACATGGAATTGTGTTTGAAATGGTAACAAGGCACTAAGTTAAATTCTCAGTAACAGGAAGGGAAGAAGCTAAGGAAGAGGGGGAGCAAAATTTCTGGCTAAAAAAATTCAAATAACTGTTTTTTGCATAAAACAAGTTTTCATTAAAGGCATACAATAATTTAGGTGGAATATAGATGTTCCTATTATAGTGATCTTAACTTTCATCATAATATAAGTTATCACTTAACAAATTACTCATAACTTTGCAAGAATATAATTATATGCCAACAGCCACCTACCTTTCTTTCTCTTGATTTCCTTTTTCACTTCCATTGTTAATCAAAGCAAGTTCATCTAATAATGATGTAGACTCCTTTGTAAACTTCTCAAAAACCTACAATATATTTTATTAACATGCTAAGAATAATTTTAAAAATCATATGCAATGAAGATTTTCAGTTAAAAGGAACAGAATCAGTCAGTGAATATTTCCTTTCCTTTCCAACAAGTCACTCAGTACAATTCAACTACAGAATACACAGTGCAGTTAACAAGACAAAATGATAGCCTCCAAAAATGAATAGCTTGCAGAGAGAAGAAATTTTTAAAAGTTTAAATACAATAGTAAGCTAGTATTGTATCACTTTGAGCCACGGCCCAACGTCCAGTTTTCTGGCAATTAATTGAAGATAAAAGTCTCATAGCCTTTCCTGCCCAGGCTGGCTTTGAACTGGAATCCTCAGACCACAGCCTCCGGAGTGGCTAGAATTACAGCCTTGAGTTACCAGTGCCTGGCAGACAAGTTAATTTTCATTCTTGTATTTTTCTGAGAACCATTTGGACTCATAGCAAATTTTATAACTACATGAGTATATTAGGCCACTTTTGGTCTCTAATTCTACTGACAGAACATGCATTCACCTTATTCTTTCACCAATCTGTACTATTCTTATATAATTATTAAGTTGTATAAATAAGTGTGTAGCATTAAAATAGCCACAATTTTAACAAGATTTCTTAAACAGTATTTGGGACAAATCCGTTTAAACATATATAATTTTTCAAATATAGTACAAAGAGAAATGATTACATATTCAGGGAATCAAAGTTCAGTACTTTCCAATAAAAAACACCTAATCTAACTGGGTTAATTTAACAGTTTTTGCTTTTAGCATTTTAATTAAATAATACATTATATACAGCAGCAAATTTCAGTCTGAACAGGAGCTATGCTTTCAGAAATGAAAAGCTTTTGCTGTCAAATGGTACCTCCAAGTGATGTTTAAATATACTCCGAATGGTATGTTCCTTTGGCCACTTCTACTTTTTATGTGTGTGTCACTCTGCTCTTCCACTTAAGACACTGACCATTTTTACTGATACCACTAATGACAAAGCTAACACCATGGCATGTTTTTATACTCTCATGTTGGGTGCAAGTCTACGCATCTGAGGTATATTCATTCTGCCTTGTCCACAACCCTTCGATGATATAAGACAAAGAGAGATTAAGTCACCAAAGGTCATATCTTGACATCCTGATTCCAGACTTAAATGTCTGATTCCAGATTACTTGTCCACAAACATTATGCTACAACGTAGAATGCAACACATTTCTCTATTTTTATAAATAGGAAAAGCACCTACATTTTCGGTTGATGAAAGCTAGTTGTGAAAATTTCTTATACACAGTAACATTTTATCTCATTGTAATATACCAACCAGTCTCTTATTTAACCAGTCCATGTGATCATAGGTGAGACTCCCACCAAAGTCTTCTGTTAATTGACATGGCTCTATGTAACGAGTCAACTTGTTGGCAGATACTAAAATAACCTGTAGGAAATAAAGGAAAAAATGACTAAATCATTACTAAAATCTTGGAACGTAACAACGAACTATATTAAAATCTACAATACTATTTTAACATGATAACATACTACCATTTAGTTAACAGCATTACAACCAATTCAGTTGGGAGAGGGAAATAAGACAGCACCCAAGTAACTTCCCTCAATCCATTAAGAAGAAATATAACCATAAATATATATGCATATATACACATATATATACATGCATATGTACATGTATACATATTATGTATATGTGTATATGCGTGTACATATATGTGTGTACATATGCACAACAAATGTTAGTTCATCCAATTTCATAAAGCAAACACTGCTAGATGGTAAAATGCAGACACCAATATGCTGATGGTGAGTTGTTTCAGCACTTGTCTAACTAATATTCATTATCCAGGCTCCTCCCTACCCCCCCAACAAAAACAACAAAGAAAATGCAAAATTAAACAACACTACAATGAAATGGATTTAACAGATAATTAAAGAATATCCCACTTGACAGCTCCACAATGCACATTCTTCTCTGTAAACTATAGATTTTTTTTTTAAATTGACCATACTTTAGGAAATAAAACAAGTCTTTTCAAGTATAAAAAAACTGCAATAATCTCTTGTATTTTATCATAATACAGTAGAATAAGACTAAAAATTATTAGCTAAAGTAATTAGAGAAAACACCAATATACATGGAGACGGAACAATATTGTTTAATGACTAATGGGGGTTGTTGAAGATATAAGAAGGGGATCAAAAAAGTCTTGTATCAAATGAAAATGAAAACACAACTTCCCAGAATCTTTGGGAGATAATAAAGGTAGTATTAAAATGTTTATTGTTATGAAAGGGTAGATTTAAAAAAATCATAGAAGCCCGGTGTGGTGGCTCACACCTGTAATCCTAGCTACTCAGAAGGCTGAGATCTGAAGATCAAGGTTCAAAGCCAGCTCAGGCATGAAAGTCCAGGAGACTCTTATATCCAATTAATCCCTAGAAAACAGGAAATGGGGCCTGGCTCAAGGGTTAGGGAGGTAGCCTTGAGCTGTAGAGCTCAGGGACAATGCTCAGGCCCACGGGTAAGGCAGTAGCCTTGAGCTAAAGAGCTCAGGTACAGTGCCCAGGTCAGAGTTCAAGCCCCATGACAGACATAAAAAATAAAAAATCATAGAAATCTCAACCTAACGTTCTAACCTCAACGTCTTAAAGAAAACATGAACAAACCAAATAGCAAATTACTAGGTAGAAAAGAAATACTTAAGATTAAGGAACAGAATTTTAAAATGTCAACATTAAAGAAAGAATCAATGAAGAAAAGGTGGCTCTTTGAAAATATTAACAAATAGATATACACTTAGCCAAATTAACCCCCCCCCAAAAAAATTCAATCCAAGCTGGGCACTGGTGGCTCATGTCTATAATACTAGCTAGACCGGAGGTTGAGATCTGAGGATTTTAGTTAAAAGCCAGCCCTGGAACACTACCAAACTCATTCTATGAAGCCAATTTTATTCTGAGGCCAAAACTGGAAGACATAACAAAAACAAATGCCCTAATGAAAAGAGGTGTCAAAATTTCTTAATAAAATACTTGCAAAACAAATTCAGCAACACAGTAAAAAGAATATAAATTATAATAAAGTTGGTTCATGCAAGGATAGCTCAATAAATCCAAATCAATTAATGAATAATGTAGAACAGTATAAATACCAACTAAGCAAAAATCATACTATCATCTCAAGAGATGCAGAAAACACTAACAAAATTTGTCATCCTTTTATGATAAATCTCAGAAGAAACTAGATGGAGGATTGTACCTCAATATAATATAGGCTGTATGTAACAAATCTATATCAACATACTAAATATGGAAAATCTAAAAGATTTTCTCTGAAGTTAGAATCGTATTTCCAAGTGCTGATATGATACCTTATTAACTATAGACAATTTTAAAAAATAATATAATTGACCCTAACATTTGGGGGGGGGAAAGGTCTCATGCTTGCTATGCAGAGACTCTACCACTTGAGCCACTCCACCAACCCTTTTACTTGCATTGTTTTTTCTAGTAGGTCTTGCATAATTAAATGACAGGCATGTTATGCCCTGAGTTTAAAACCCTGGTACCATAAAAGTTAGAGAACTAAGTAGTTTATTTCACAATAAATTATATTTATAAATGATAATTATATCCATAAAACAGAATAGAGATGTCAGTATTTTCTCTTAAAGGATTGTATTTCCACAAAATATTCACAAAGTTTTTAATATGCACACAAAATACAAAAATATGAATAAGTAAAATTTAAAATTAGTTACTAATAGCAACAGCAGGTGCACATTGGTTTATTTCAAGATTGGATAATTCAGTTTCATGTATATATTTACATTTTAAAGAATATTCAGCAAACAGTACATTTAAAATTTCAGAGACGGATGCTGGTAGCTCATGTCTATAATCCTAACTACTGAGAAGTCTGAGAGCTGAGTATCACACTTCAAAGCCAGCCTGGGCAGCAAAGTCCATGAGCCTTTTACCTCCAGCTAACCACCACAAGACTGGAAGTAGAACTTTGGCTCAGTGGTAGAGCACTATTCTTGAGCAAAAAAGTTCAGGGACAATGCCCAGGTCCTGAGTTCAGGTCCCACAACCATAAAATAACATAAAATAAAAGTTTAGAACAGAAAAAATACAAAAAAGAAGGTAAGGATGGACAAAAGGAACAAGATGAGTTTGAATCTCAAGATAAAGGCAACTCCTCTGAGAAAGGTAGACATAAAGCTCGTAGGGAACAAGGAAACTTGGGAGGTGGTGATGGCTTTAAGGGTGAGGAGACTATATGCTTCTTTCCTTTTAAAAATGATAATAAAAGAAATAAGATTTAGAACAACCAAATATTTGGGGGAGGGACTGGGAGCAAGGCCTGGTGGTAGACTTGCATGCACAAAGCCCTAGGTTTGATGCCTCAGTACCATATACTCTAAAAAGCTGGAAGTAATGCTGTGGTTCAAGTGGTAGAGCACTAGCCTTAAGAAAGCCCAAGGACAATACCCAGACCCTGAGTTCAAGCCCCAGGACTCGCATATATGTGTGTGTGTGTGTGTGTGTGTATATATATATATATGTATTATTTAATAACAGCATACTCCATATTATATGGAGTGCTTTATCACTTGACCTTGAGAACATCCCCAGGTTTCATTTTTGTTTTCTTCAGCTTTGTTTTCAGATAAGGTCTTGTTATTTGCCTGGGACTGGCTTCAGACCACAATCCTCCTACCTCTGCCTTCACAATAACTGTGATTAGAGACATGGACCACCACATCCAGCTATTTATACCTACTCTAAATGGTAATTTAATGTCATCTCTCAAACAAGGCATTTGTACTTCCTGCCTACTCTGGTAATAGTGGGGAGAAATTTAAAATAAACAATTTAAAATAAAAAGAACACTGCCAATGTTCTTCACTTCATGGAAAACTGTCATAAAAGGCTTTATTTTACTCTCTGGCTTCAGTAGGAAATCTTTAGATGAATTCTCTGGATCTCATGTGGTATTACAGTAAATGTTGAGTGGGATTACTCTGTGGGGGGGGGGCTATTTAACCTGCCATCAGACTGGGATCTGTAGACTTACAATCTACAGGTATTAAAGACAACTAACCCCCCCCCGGGAATAAGCTTTTCCATTATTCAGAAAATGTCTAGTGATGTTTTAATAAAACATATTCTGACAATGAAACTAAGAGACAGATGTTTATCCTGTGAAGAAATTACCTACTAAATTGGGAGTCAATTCACACCTCAAAAGATATTATGACCTAATATACTCTCTCCTGAAGAGATAAACAAAGAATGCCAAATTAAATGGATGATTTGTCTACTTTTCTACAATGCTTTACTTGGAGCAAGATTAAACTCTAAAGAGTATATATTTTGAGTATACCCCACAATCTTGCTTGTCAGATTATAACTCATACTGAATGTAGGGCCTTGAACTCTCCTTGGCTTCTTTCCTTGGCTGGTTCTTTACCACTTGAGCCATGCTTCCAGCTCAGTTTATTTGCAAATAGAGTCCCACTGACTTTTCTTCTGCGCAAGTGGGCGTTGAGCCTCCATCTTCTAGATCTCTGATGTTGAACAGTTAGATATATGTGAGAGCCACTAGTGCCTGGCTCTGTAAACATTATTTTATGCAAAATATAAAGGCAAAAAGTAGTACGAAAACATCTTACTCTCTACAAATACTGACACCAGAGGCTACTTTCAGAAGAGTACAGGGAGGGAGAGGTATCTGTGTAGGAAGCAAATCCCCTTAGCAATGCCTGCAATTGTCCCCTAGCTTTGGGAAATGACATCAGGATCCAACACATAATTATAGACACTACTTCTGAAAAGACAAACCAGCTTGAAAGAGCAGACGGCTCCACTCCATACCAGTGAGACAGACAGCACACAAGGGTGTGATTTTACAGAAAGAGCAAATTCCAAGACTGAAGCAAAAATAAGAAACCACAGTCGAGTGAAGTAGACCTGAAGTAAATAAACTAGAATGCTGATAAAGGAAACTGGGTAGAGCAGGAGGTTCTAGAAATCATAAAAACAGAAAATGGATACATTTCAGAGCTGATATGGTAAAAAGATTAGTAATTCCCTATATCAGGTAATTTCCTTTGATTCACTACAGCTTCTTAAGTTACAAACAGTGCCAAGTCTACTCATGTCCCCTTCTGCTACAGTCACTGAAGTCACTAATTGCTAATACAGACAACCTAGATGACCATGTATGAAGAGCTTTGTGTATCCTGGAGAGAAAGGAGGACATATTAGCTAAATCATATACTACTCGATTCAAAGGGAAGAACTGTTATTTTCCCACTTAATATATGACATTAGTAATGTTTGATTTTTAAAACATGTCTTACTTAGGTAAGACAGGAGATTTTTCTATAAATTATTTATAAAATTATCTATTTTCAAGCTGGACTTTAAGCCATATGAATGAAAAATAGCTTTATGTAACCAAAAACAGGAGAATTATTTTCATGTCTTAATAACAAAAATTCTTTTAGACTTATAAAAACAGCTGCATTACTTCTAATATTTTATTTTTATTAAAAAGAATATTAAACAGAAAGGTTTTAGTCACATAATTCAGGAAAAGAGTATATTTCCTTAAGGACAACGTCACGACCTCCCTCCCTCTCTCCCCAGTATTCTATATAATCAAATGCACATAGGTATTGTGTCTTTCTGTTCCTTTCCTAAGAGTTCCTTCCTTTGGATATACTGTGTATAAATGAGTAAGCCTGTATTTTAGTGTATTTTAGATCTAGTTTTTACATATGAGAGAGAACACATGTAGTTTATCTCTCTGAGCTTGGATTACCTCAGGTTAACATGATTTGTTAAAAATATTTCTAATTATTTTATATTTCTTTTTAAATAACTGTAGGTGAAAAATAAAGTTTGCAACTACCAGCTGGTGGATAACTCTGTTTGAATGTTTTGTTTTGTGCCGATATCAGGATTGCACTTGGTGTGTGCTTGTTGAACTGCTGTTCTACCACTGGAGACATGCACCAGCCCTAAGAAAGATTTTTAAAAACTGTTGACAAGCCACAGGAAATAAAAATGATGAAAAATGTAAATTATAGTCTTACAAAATATTCCTTTTTGTTATATGTTAAATGGGCTAAGATGAGACAACTTAAATGACTAAATCACATGTTTATTAGTAGCACATTCCATGGCTCAAGAGTTTGAAGGGAAGATATTTCCCAGGAAATCTTTAATGAAGACATTTGTGAAGGTATACTTTAGTCTGGAATCTAACTTTTAGAAAGACGGAGAACTTTGCTTGACATTTATGGCTTACACTTGGAATTCCGGCTGAGACCTGGAGAATCAAGGCTTGAAGCCAGCCTAGACAAGTGTCCTTGAGATTCCAGCTCCAATTAAATACCCAACAGAAGAGGTAGCAGTGGTAGAGTGCCATGAGTGAAAAAGCCCATTGAGAATGTGAGAACATGAGTCATTCTAAGATATGTGGGGGCTAAGACTGGGAAGAATATGATTTTAGACTAGTTAGGACATAAATATCCATGAGAATCAATTTCTACAAAGGTAGCTAGATACAGTGACAGGCATCTATGACCAAAGTGATGATGTGAAACCTAAACATGCAGATTGTGGTCTAAGTATGTGCCCCAATAGAAAACAAGACCTAACCTTAAAATAACAAGTGAAAAGTATGAATGTAGGTGTGGCTCAGGTGTAGACAACAGCCTAGCTGGCAAACACTTGATACACAACAGACACTATGTTGGAAATGAACTTTACAACTTGGCAAGAGGGGAGTGGAAGGGATGGGTGAAAATGAGGGAGGGGATAACATTGTTCAAAAAGAAATGTATTCATGACCTTATCTATATAACTATAACCCCTCTGTATACCACCTTTACAATAAAATGAAAAAATAGATTAAATAAATAAAATGTCCATTGTGTGCTTATTTAATAAATATTGTGAAAAGCTGGCAATGAAACCATGTTACAAGATATTACGTAAGGTATTTATAACTAATAAGAACATCTGTTAACATCACAACAATACACTTTTAATTACATAGAATATATACAAAACACAGGCATACTTACAATAGCTCAAATTACATAAAACAGCACCAAAAAGAAAGTTTTTAATTAAACAAGAATCTGTGTTGAATTCAATTTTATCTCTAATGGTTAATATAGAACCACCCTTAAATTTTAATATGTTTAATAACAAATGAGATTACTTTCATCTCTTTTTGATATTAGGCTTTTAATAAGTGCCTCGTGCTTATTTCCTTGGGAAAATACCCTAGATGAATTTCTTCAATGTCTAAGAGAAACTAATACAACAGGCTTCTGGTTTTAAAACAGTATTTTTAAAATATTTCTGTTTTAAAGCAACAATCTGACACTAGACAAAGTAAGACAGAAATTCTCTACTTTCTGTTTTATCTTCCAAGATTAATTAATTCTAACTACTATTAATTCACTTATCATAAAGTTTAAATAGGTACAAAATCTCTGAGCAGACACATATGCTTGAATAGGATGTGACAGGCTCCTCAAAACTGACTCTGTTTCTCTTCTATGCGGCCTGAGTTTCTGAACCACTCACCTCTGTTTACATTACATTCTCTGAGTCATATCTCCTTCTGAGTTGCTGGCCATGAACTGCCTGGTCCTGACTCCTGAGCATCGTTCATACCCCTGGGATTCAGTTTTTACTTTCTTCTCTCACTACACCTTTTTCTTTCCTCCCTGGGATGTAGTTTCCACTCAACTATCAGGAGAGTTCTGATACTACTGTGTGATCCAACAGCCAAGGCCATCTTTATATGTGTGTGCTCCAGAAACACACTTTTCCACCAAATCCACATAATAATCAAGTCTACCAATGGTAAAGTTACAAAAATAACCAGCTTCAACTTAGGATACAAAAACTAAAGAGCACTGTTTTAACCAAAGTAACTTTCAACAAATTTGAAGCTGTGATGTACTGAGGAAAATAACAAGAAAACCCAGAGCTCAACTCAATGTCTGACTAGACTAGCTTAGCATGCTCCCTATCCCGTTAAGGCCAAACAAAAGACAAAATAGGCTTATGTGCAGGACAAGTGCAATTCACTTCTGTCTTTATTGTCTTAATATGAGCAAAATCCAATGCAAAATGACAAGAGGAGGGGGAGGGAGAAGAGGGGCTGTAGAAGGAAGGAAAGAAGAAAAGGAAGGTGACCCAAAAACTGAACACAGAAAAAAAAAAAAAAACAAGGGGTAAAATTAAACTGGAAGAGCAATCGAGAATGGTGAGAAGTTTGCTAATAAGTCTATTGTTCGTGCAACTGAAATTCCTAAAGAAGTAGGAAAGAACGTAGAGTGGAGAAATATTTTGAAAAGAGACTGCCTGAGAACTTACATAGGGCAGACATCCAACCAGAAGTCCAACAATTGCAGAGAATTCCAAATAAAACTAATACTAAACAAAATACCTCTAAGCATAATGAAATAAAACTTCTGAAAATTAAAATGAGAAAGAAATCTTGAAGGCAGTCAAAGAGGAAAAAAGACACATAACACAGAGGATCAAAAATACAAAGAACATCAAACTTCTCGTAAGACAGCTACTAAAAACATAATGTCACATCACAGACATCAGACTTTAAAATGTGTAGTATTTATTGGTAGTATTTATTAAATTTCCTTTTGGTAAATATATACATATATGTATGTATGTACGTATGTTTAATAAAAAGGCTCCATTTACTGGAGTTAGCAAAGAGTGACATAAGTAAAACTAAATTTTTGCAGTCACTCACAAAGAATCATAATTTATTCTCTAAGCATCTGAATATCGACCATATATTAATTATAGTGTTAAGTACTAATTAAGCAATGCTAGTAACCACCCTGAACAAATAAAATATTAGCAAAGTATTACTTTAAAAATATAACACTTCATTTAGATTGTTTTTAGCATTTTGTACTTGCCTCAAAACCAAGTCTATCCTTTTCTTTCCAGAAACAAAAATGAGTTACTTTCTTATCCCAGAATTCATCTGGCTTCACTACACAAACAAGGGATACCTCTGCTGGAACAACATTCTGTAAAACACAGGAAAACAGGTATAAATTATACATGCATAGTAAGATATTTACTAAATTAAAAGTTAATACTCATAAGTTATTCTAAGTAAGAAACTTAGAAAAGAATTAAAATAATAAAGTAGAAAAAAGTTATTTAGGGGCCGGGAGTTTGGCCTAGTGGTTAAAGTGCTTGCCTAGCATACATGAGGACCCGGGTTCAATTCCTTGGTACCACATACATAGAAAAAAGCCAGAAGTGGTGCTGAGGCTCAAGTGGTAGAGCTCTAGCCTTGAGAAAGTCCAAGGACAGTGCTCAGGCCCTGAGCTCAAGCCCAGGACTGGCAAAAAAAAAAAAAAGAAAAAGAAAAAAGTTATTTAGAAAATATCTCAAAAAATGTTAAACAGACAGACCATACAAACTATTTTTTTTGTTTTACTCAACTACTACTACCAGAGAATAAATTTATAGTTGAAGGACAGTCTTAGCTAAAAATAATTAAAACTAGAATTTTTTCAGATAAGAAAATTTTTTCTAATAATCTTAATGAATCTCTTCAAAAACTATATAGTCAATTTTCACACAAAGTAAGTTTATTCTCAGCCATCCATAGAGGTACAGATTCTGCATGATTATTAATTTAAGTTCACAGAACTAATCTTCTAATGTTTCACAGTATACAACTTCATATTTGCTGAAAATGGTTATTTGTTCTACCTGAAGTGTTTTTCAGGGAATTTTAGAAAGTCTAACTTTAACACACTACCCCCCTTGAGCCACAGCACCACTTCTGGTTTTCTGGTTGTTAGTTGGAAATAAGAGTCTCATGGTCTTTTGTGTCCGGCCTGGCTTTGAACCATGATTCTCAGATCTCAGCCTCCTAAATAGCTAGGATTACAGGCATGAGTCACCGGCACCCAGCAACACACATCTTTTATTCTAACCATTTCTACCATCTGCAATCGTAACATTGCCAAACCATTCCCATTTCTGAATTATCCTTGTAATAAGGATCACTGTTTGACATTCTCTCACACCCAAAATAAGAGTTCAAATCCCTTTCCCGGGCTATCTGACATCCTAGGATCTCACTTTTTACCACTCTCCACAATTGCCATGACAATCTTTGCTGCTCCTAAATTATAAGTGTTCCCACCTCAGGCCTTTGCTCATATGCCCTGTGTGCAGAATGTCCTCTCACCTATAATAGCAAGAGTGTTCTGTTTATTTAAGCATCTATATAAAGACCTCAAAGAGACCTTGCTCATCCATACTACCTAAAGTACGCTACTCAGCCTGCCTTTGACACTACCTCTCCACAACATCCACCATTTGATGGCAAATTAGTTACTAATTTCCTTAATTGCTCACTAACTCCTCAAAAAGCATATAAGGCTTCCAACAGCAGGTATCTTATCTATTATGTCATCCTCAAAGTTGCAATATCTGACACTAAATGTTTGTTGAATAAGCAAATCCTCATTAACAAATGCATCTCATTTTCTCTATTTTACAGAATAATTTTACTGTCAAAAAATAGAAGTACCCTGTGTAAGATAAATGAGTTTTAAAGTAATAGAATAGAAACCAGGTATGTCTGTTTCATAAGTTTTATCACAGCACTTTAGATGTCCTTGACCACAGGTCAGATAGATAAAAAACATTTCAGGCTTCGGAGGCCATACTGTTTTGTGGTAACTACTCTCATTTTTCACAAAACAAAGGAAAGAAGCCATAGGTTCCATGTAAATGATGGGCATAGCTTCACACCAATAAAGTTTATTTAAATTCAAAGGTCTCATTCCATAGCAGGCAGTGGTAAATAACACAACATTTTTAAGAGAAAATCTTATAATTTAGATGTGTCATTGGGAACTTCGGCAATCTAGAGCCTCTTGCAATGCTTAGGCTATAGCTAAGGAAAGCAAAACAAAATTCAAAAATGTCAAAACTTTAATCAGAGAAGCTGACAACATTACAGATGTATTCATTTGTTGATGTAAGATTAGTATTTCAAAAACATGAAAGCTATGAGAATCTTTGAGATGAATAAAGATTGTCATTCTAGTTTATTACAATCTGCATGTAAGGAAAAAAAAGAAGAAATGAGAAAACAACAGGCCAAGGCAAACTCTGAAAAGGTCAACTATGACTAAATCCAAAAGTTGGTAAAACACCTATCAGAAAAGAAACTGCAAGGATGGTTGAATCCATTGATTCTTCTTCAACACTGCCACTGATCAAAGTCCAGTTTAGACACCAAGCCCCAGATAGGTCATCTGTGATACATATGAATGCAGGAAACATATGATACATACATATGAGACCTATGATGCAGGGAAGACCACAAGATCATAGTCTATGGGACTTTTCTTCTGAAAGCAAATTTAACAACTGTCGGAGAAGAGGTAATCCTTAGGCTTAGAATGTAAAAGTGCCAGAACATACTTGACAGAAAAAAAGGTTTGGAAGCATCGATCTGTGCGCCTCAAAAACTGATCCTAAAGAAGCTATGCCTTTCCCATTCCTGAGTAATCTTAGGAAGAATCTTAAGAAGAATCTTAGGAGAATCTTAAGAAGAATGAAGAAATGGGCAGGTAATTTGGGGACCGCTTCAATTATATGTGCTGTTAATAAAAAGAAGGGACACACTTGAGTGTTGACTGTTCATGCCTATAATCTAGCTACTCAGGAGGCTGAGATCCCAGGATCACCATCTGAAGCCAGTCTGGATAGAATGACTATGAAACTCTTATCTCCAATTAACATCAAAAGCCAGAAATGAAGCTGTGTTCTAGTGGTAGACACCAACCTTGAGCAAAAAGCTAAAAGAGTACCCAGAGTTCAGGTCCCAGGGCACGCGCATGCGCGCGCACACAGACACACACACACACACACACACACACGCACGTAAGAAGAAAAACAAAAACAAATAAACAAAAAAAATCACTTGGTAATCAGTAAAACCAAGTCTGAGTTCTAAGGAAATCCTAACTTCCAATTTTAAATTATTAAAATCCCTTATGTTTTGGATGACTTGTTGAGATATGAGACGTTCCTCTGAACGGGTTAGATTGTGAGGCTAAAATTAAATACGATAATTCATATAGCAATATTAGCACAATATTACCTGAAACATTAAACACTGAAACTGAAACTTCAATGCTACTTTGTTCCTACTATTCAGATAGTGTTATCCCAATTACTCTAAATAAGTGCTCAAACAGTAGGAAATATTCTCCTCTGTAATACGTTTTTAAATTATATTTTTCTCCAGAGAACCATAAAGCAGCTCTCAACTATTCCTCAAATTCATTTAAAATTCTCAACCTGCCTCTCAGCATTACTGATATTCACCTCACTGAATGCTCTCTACCCCACATTATCATCAAATCATATTTCTCCATATCAGTTCCCTATAGACCCTTCATTGAATTTGCTTCATCTTTTAGTTATCACTAAGCCACAGTCCCTACCAGGACTAGCTTTTTATTTATTTATATATATATATTCAATAACTTCTTTTATTATCTCAAATCTTCCTTCTCTACAACTCTTGTATGGATAATTGAGTGCCTAAGAACAAGCCACGCCCTTTCAGTCCCCAAATGTTTCCCACTTCACAAGATAATACTTTCAATGCCCTTATAAAAACAATCCCAAACTGCTAAGTAGGAGGAGCTACATGCCATGGGTCATAGACTCATTCTATGAAGGAATAAACAACACAGACTAGGACCCATTCTCAAGGACTTGATAACTTTAAGTGTTTATTAACTTTAATCTGCAAGTCTTTAAGGTCCCACAGGAAACTAACTATTAACTAAATTTCTTCTGGGCTATAATAAATAGTAGGATTGTCATAAATCCTGATGTATTTTCAGGAAAGAAAGAGCTAGCTTGGAAAGTCATGACAGCCACATCTGTGAAGTCTCTTATCAGCTTTATCCAGCCCTTCTCCCTCCCTACCCTTAAGAATGGAGCCCATGGGCCACATACAGCAGAACAAGCACAACCCAGGTGAGCCTGGTGAGGTCTACCTCATATTATACTTGTTTATATTACATTCACTTGCCCTGTTATTTTCAACCATTTATAAACCTTTGAAGTAGAATTGTGTTTTTCTTTACTGCATAAATTCAAACAAAATTTGAAACTGAAACTCTCCAATAGTAGTATGTAAATTTTCAGAATTAAGTCATTGCCAAGTATAGTGAGTCTAATAAATAAGATGCATTTGCAATTTTTATCATGACATGTTGCCATAAAAATAAAAGCAAAAATAAAAGCCACTTCCTGATAGAGAATGAAAAATTACCTGCAGCATTAAGACTACTGTTTTCACCACATTCCATTGCGATTTTCTGCCATCCACAATCACGGTAAATCCTCTAGCCTTACATTTTTCACTGGAATAAGACAAAAGGACAACATATTAAAATAAGTTACAGATTTCAGTACTTATAATACATGGAATAAAATTTAGTGCACTTGGTTTATCATACGTTATCAATAAAATTTCTCAGATGATTTTTTTAGTTTTCTGAAGCAACTTATTTTCGTCATTTCAGAAAACATTAATTTGCAAGCTAATATGGAAGGAAAGTACTCTAAAAACACAGACGGTTAATGTATTAGAAAGTGACCTATTCAGACTGAAAACCAGTATCTCATACCTATAATTTTAACTACTTAGCAGGTAGAAAAAGGAAGGTTTCTAGGCCAGCCCATGCAAAAAGTTACCAAGACTCCATCTAACCAGTAAAAAGCTGGGTGTGGTAGTATACCTAGCTAACTAAACAGGAAGCATAAATTCAAGGATAGTAGTTTAAATCCAGACAGAAACATAAGACTACTGGAAAAATAAAAGTAGGAAGGCTTAGCAGCATAGAACAAGTAGCTATTATCTAGCAAGAGCAAGGCTCTGAATTCAAACTTCAGTACCATCTTTCCCATTCCAGAAATCCCATTTGCTCTAGTGGCTCAAGACTGTAATTCTATCATCTAGTTATTCAGGAAGCAAGCCCAGGCTGGGAAATCCATGAGACGTTTATCTCCAATTAATCACTTCAAAACCAGAAGTGGAGTTGTGGCTCACATGGGAGAGTACAGACCTTAAGTTAAAAAAGCTCAGTAACACAGCACCCATGCCCTGAGTTCAAGCACTACATACACAAAAAAAGTCCCACTTGCATGTTAATTTCTGCGTCCATCTCTAAAACGGAATCAAAATAAAGAAGGCAACTAATGACTATCCTTCATATCCTTTATATCTCTCCTTCCTAACAGAATTTGTGAAGTAATAATTTAAAATAATAAATTGATATTCACCCATTGGAAATTCTTGTTGCTCTTTGGGGGTAATTTAATGAGATAAAGCTAGTGCTTGCTTTACAAAATAATCCAAAGCTGGATCCTACCATGTTTGACCCATGCTGGCTTCCTCTTTCTCATTCTCACTGTCACTTGACCTGTAAAGTGTCATCTTGGGTGCCTGAAAATATTTTATATTATACATATCATATTATAATATAATATAGATTTAATTATTCAAATATTTACTAAACACTTTCCAGAAGTCTATCATGGTAAAATACATAGCCTTATATAGAAAAATTCTACTCTGAAGACAAAAACGACATGGCCAATATTATTTTGCCTATCTACTTAATGCACGGATCTCAATAGATGACCTTACAATATAGCAGAAGGAATTTGGAAATCTAGGCTGATTTTCCCAAAGTTGCCCCAATTATACACATTACTGGAAGAGTAAACAGTAGATCTTTCACAAGGTTATAAATACTTACATCTGGGAGATTTTGTGAGCCCGCCTCTATAAACTCTTAAGAAATCAAGAAATATATCACCTCTTTTGGTGACAAACAAGACAACCACAATGACAATAATATAAGCTAAATTTGAAGAAAAAGGCAGGGAAAAAGCTTCTGAAGCAAGCAAAGAAGTATTCAAGAAGTAAAGCATATACCCACACAATGCTCATGATAACATATTTCATATTAATGACAAAGTAGAAACAATTTGGTGTCACCTGTCAGCTGATAGAAAAGCAAAATGTGGTACTGCCACACAATGAAAAATGATTCATCCGTAAGAAATAAAGTGCTGGTGCATGGCACCATATAAATAAAACATGACAACAAAATACTAAGTGAAAGAAGACTGATCCAAAAAGCCATATATTGTATGAATCCATTTAAAAAATAGAGAGTGAGTACTGCTAATGGGTTAGGAGATTCTTCTGTAAGTTATTTAGAATTAGTGTGATGGCTCCTTAACCATGTAAACATATTCAGTGCATTGCATATTTTATAAAAGGGTGACTTTTATGATACCTGAATAAAATCTCAGTAAAAGAAATTTAAACACTAATTTTCAATTTTCATTACAAAGTAATAGGTAAAATATGATTGGAGGAGTAGAGTGATGCCTCCCCACCAAAGGAAGTACCCCATTCTTGTAACTTGCCACATCCTTGTCACCAGTATCTATGCCTCTGAGACACAGACAGGTTACACAACCATTCTGTTAAGTAAGTTTTACAAAAACAACACGTTTATATTTCAATGCATACTATAAATGAATTTGCACATTTAGAGTAAGAAGGTAATGAGGCTTGCAAGTACCATCTGTAGTGATCTTAAAGGGATTAGCACTGCATGTCTCTTTTTCAGTATTTAAATAAACATGCTTAATCATAATTTTCTCACATTTTACTAAGCTAGATAATAAAAATGTACAAATCCAAAGATAATATTTTTTTCCCAGTCCTGGGCTTGGGCTCAGGGCTTGAGCACTGTCCTTAGACTTTCTCAAGGCTAGCACTCTACCACTTGAGCCTCAGCACTACTTCCAGCTTTTTGCTATGTATGTGGGGTACTGAGCAATTGAACCCAGATCTTCGTAGAGTGCTTGCCTAGCATGCAAGTGCAAGCACTCTACCACTAGGCCAAACTCCCGGCCCCCCAAAGATACTATTTTAAAATTGGAAGATCCAGTGGTCTTTCAATATTTGAAAGGAAACAGTGCTCTATTGTTTGGTGGTAACAGTATTTGAACTTGGTGTTCTTCACTGGCTGCCCAGATGCTCTACCACTTGAGCCATGCCTCCAGTCCTTTCTTCTCTGGTTATTTTTTTTTCTTTTTTATTGTAATTAGTAAAAGGGTTACATGATATTTGCCAGATAGAAGGTGCATTAATTCACATACATTGATACCCTTTCACATGTCTTGGTACCCGTTTCCCTCCCTCCCCACACCCCCCACCCGTCTTGGTTTTCACCCCTTCCCTATCAAATTTCAAATATCCAAATACAAATAAATTCAATATATCAGATAACAAAGTGAGATACTATACCAATATGAGATAACAAGGGACAGCAAAGGAGATGAGAGACAACATAGTACATTAAGGACAACAATCATTCATTATATGGCTTTTGTTTCACTATCCTGGAGGTCCTTTTAATTAGCTTCACATTATATGTCCTTATGTATCAAGATTTTGCTCTATTGCAAATCTCTGCTAGTAGAGCCCAAGGTTTCTACTGATTATGACGAATGAGGGAAACCATTGAGCCTAAGTTCCTTTGAGTCTGGCTTACTTCACTTAATATGATTTTTTCTAAGTCTTTCCATTTCCTAACAAATGGGGCGATGTCATTCTTTCTGACAGCAGCATAGAATTCCATTGTGTACAAATACCACAACTTGTTGATCCACTCATCAACTGAGGGACATCTAGGTTGGTTCCATATCTTTGCTATGGTGAATAGTGCTGCAATGAACATTGTTGTGCTAGTGGGTTTAGTATGTCCTTGTTTCTGGATGGTTGGGTAAATGCCAAGTAGTGGAATTGCTGGGTCATAGGAGAGTTCTATGTTTAGCCTTTTGAGGCACTGCCACACTGCTTTCCATAGTGGTTGGACGAGTTTGCACTCCCACCAACAGTGTAGTAGTGATCCCTCCTGGCCACATCCCCTCCAGCATCTGTTGTTATTCGTTTTCCTGATCCTGGCCATTCTAGCTGGAGTGAGGTGGAATCTTAGAGTTGTTTTGATTTGCATTTCTTTTATGACCAGAGATGTGGAGCATTTCTTCATGTGTCTATAGGCCATTTTTGTTTCTTCTTCAGAGAAGACTCTCTTTAAGTCTTTGGCCCATTTTTTAATGGGATGGTTGTTACTTTGGAGGTTAGTTTTGGAGTGATTCAATTTTTTGAGTTGTTGATATATTTTAGATATGAGGCCTTTGTCCGTTGTTTGGTTGGTGAAGATCTTCTCCCACTCTGTAGGCTTCCTAATTAGTTTAGTTGCTATGTCCTTTGCCATGCAAAAGCTCTGCAGTTTAATGCAGTCCCACTTATCCAGCCTTTCTCTGATTTGTTGTGATTCTTGGTCCTTATTAAGAAAGTTTCGACCTGTGCCAAGGAGGCCTAGTGTATCTCCTATTCCTTCCTGTAGAGTTTTCAGTGTGTCAGCTTTTTTCTCTGGTTATTTTTGAGCTAGGTCTTACTTTCTGTCCAGAACAGCATAGACTGAAATTTCTCTATTTATGCTTCCTGCTATAGCTGTGATGACAAGTGTGTGCCTTCATGCCCAACTTTTTTTGTGGAGGTGCATGCGGTTTCAAGAGCTTCCTTTTCTGGGCTGATCTGAAACTTGTGCCACTGTGCCTAGTGAAGGTACCATCTTTTTAAACTGTGTTTCTAAAGTGGAATGATAGTTTACATTACTTTTAACACCAACATGTTTAATTTAGACGGTATGTATTATGCCTTATAAAGGGCATGTTGGAAGTCCTAAAGTGCTAATAAAATTCCCTTGGTACTGCTAGCCTGTTTAAAAGTGAGTCTTCAGAGAAGGTAAGAACTACCTAAGACTTTGCCTCCTTATCCTTTCTTTTATAATTTTTTTATTGTGATTAATAGAAGGGTTACATTATATTCCCCAGGTAGAAGATACATTACTTCACAAACATTGATACCCTTTTTCATGACATGGTCCCCATTTCCCTTCCACACTCCCCCCACTTACCTTGATTTTCCCCCTTCCCTATCCAATTTCAAATAACCAATTAAGCACATATAAAAGATCAGATAACAAGGTGAAATATTATAACAATATGAGATAACCAAGGGATGGCAAAAGAGATGAGCGATAACATAGTACATTAATGACAATAGTCACTCATTATATGGCTTTTGTTTCCTTATCCTGGAGGTCCTTACATTTAGTGTCGTACTATTTGGCATAAAGTTTCTAGATTTTGTTCTATTGCAAATCTCTGCTAGGAGAGCCCAAGGTTTCTACTGATTCTGACAAATGAGGGAGATTACTGGGCCTATGTTCCTTTGAGTCTGGCTTACTTCACTTAATATGATTTTTTCTAAGTCTTTCCATTTCCTTATAAATGGGGCAACTCCTTTTGCAATAGCTTCAAAGAAAATAAAGTACCTAGGAATTAACTTAACTAAGAATGTAATGGACCTTTTTGATGAAAACTTTAAAACCCTGAAAAAGGAAATTAAAGCAGAACTGTGGAAATGGAAAAACCTTCCATGCTCCTGGATTGGAAGAATCAACATTGTGAAAATGACAATCTTGCCAAGGGCTATCTACAAATTCAATGCAATACCCATCAATATCCCAATGTCATTCTTTAAAGAAATAGAAAAGGCAATCCAAAATTTCATATGGAATAATAAAAGACCCCGTATAGCAAAAACACTTCTTAGCAAAAAGAACAGCACAGGAGGAATTTCAATACCAAACTTTAGACTCTCTATTACAGAGCTATAATAATCAAAACAGTTTGGTACTGGCACAAGAACAGGCCTGAAGACCAATGGAATAGAACTGAGGACCCAGATATTAAACCACAGACCTATGGCCACCTAATCTTTGATAAGGGAGCAAAAAAAAAAAAAATAGAATGGAAGAAAGACAGCCTCTTCAACAAGTGGTGCTGGCAGAACTGGTTAAGCACCTGCAGAAAACTAAAGTTAGATCCTTCTTTGTCACCCTGTACTAGAATTAACTCCAAGTGGATCAAAGACCCTGAGGTAAAAGCTGACGCACTGAAAACTTTACAGGAAGGAATAGGAGACACACCAGGCCTCCTTGGCACAGGTTGAAACTTTCTCAATAAGGACCAAGAAACACAACAAATCAGAGAAAGGCTCCCTCCTTATTCTTCATTGCCATTAAAATCTTTCAAGGAGGATATGGCTGCATTTGATCACTCTATAAAAGAAATGAGGCCTCTACGCATATTTCTGATACAGAAAGTGATTAGTCAAAGATGTCTGGGGTCAGAATTTGGAAGGTTTTACTAGTTTTCATTATTATTAAGGGTTTCTTGTCTTTTACTCAGAGTTCTGTTTAGATTACAATATGACATTAACTTTATTCTTCTATTTTAATGACTTGCTTGTAACTCATCTTCATTAGGTAACACATTTCCAGAAAGCAAGGCTACTATCTTATTAACATTTTGGAAGCTTACACCACAATGATGTGAATTTAGAGGACCTTTAAAAATGTAAGCCTTAGCTGGGCACAGTGGCTCACACCTGTCATCCTAGCTACTCAGGAGGCTGAGATCTGAGGATCACGGTTCAAAGCCAGCCTGGGCACAAAAAGACCTGAGACTCTTATCTCCAGTTAACCTCTAGAAAACGGGAAGTGGGGCTTGGCTCCAGGGCAGGGCAGTAGCCTTGAGCTGAAGAGGGATAACACCCAGGCCGAGTTCAAGCCCCATGACCCCTACCCCTCGCCCCCCAAAAAGGGCCTTGACCACGTGCTCTTGGCCAAGCAACCTTGATCACCTATATCAGATCACCTTTGAGTGGCTTTCCTTCCCACTCAAAACTGAAGCCCATATTAAGGTCAACATGGTCCTTTATGACTGATGGTAGCCTCTCATTATCACCACTCTCTGAGAAATCTGTTCCTCTCACAGACTGTTCCAGCCTGGTTGCTGTTTCTACAACTTGCTAAACCCGCTCATGCCTCAGGACCTTTGCAACTAGGAGTTTCAGTCTTAAATATTCTTTCATCAGATATCCTAGGGCCAGCTGCTCACTTCACTCATCTCTGGTAAAATAGTATCATTTTATGAACAAATACCATGTACTCCCTTACTATTTACTATCCCTGCCTCTCCTGACTCTGTGCTTTGCTTTCATCGCAGTCAGTAAGATCTAATAGTGTGAGTCCATAGCTGTGATACTTTTTTGCTCTGACCACTGGGTGTGCTGTGTTCCCAACCTCCTCAGCATCTACAATAATGAGAAGCCCTTGCGGGCTCCTCTATATTTACTCCGTGAGCCATCGGCACTCAGCAATTTTTATATTAAAAAGAAACTTAAAAACCCCTAATTGCACACATTCAATATAATAAAATCCATACATTTATTGATATCACTAGAGTGAAATAGCAACCTGAATAAAAGATGATTTCTGCTAGAATATCTTCTCTATTTTTCTAAAAGTTCCACAATAAGAGAAACCTAACTGATACCTAAAATTTTGAGAAACTTAACTGATAACTAAAATTTTGACAGTACAAACTTTCTAGAAATGTGTGTATCACTAGATATGATGAGAGTACAAAAATAAGTATTTTTTCTGTTGATGAAAGTATTTGTGTTTTAAATTATTTTAACTTGCTTTTAATTTTTTTTTAAAAAAAGATAAGCTATATACTAAGACACATTACTAAGTAAGGAAGCACTGATTTTAAGAAAAGACACCTTTCAAGTCACCTTGGAATGCTGAGGAGGTAGTCCAAAGTGACACTTAGCTCATCCATATTTGTTTGTTCCAAGCATAGTGGAATTGTCAGGATGAGGCCACTTCGTCTGTCCTTTCCTCCTATAAAAAAAAGATATTTTTTTAAAAATTACCTTTAACATACAGTACATAGAAAGTTGTATGTGCCATAGATATCTGAAGACAATGCTAGTAAAACAATTACAACCTGCTGAATGTAACTTAACCTCTTGTACATCACCTGACAATAATTTTTTTTTAAAAAAAGGATTAAAAAACCCAATTGCAAATGTAAAGCATCATCTGAAAAACTGTATGTGTAGTTTATAAATGTTACAGAGATTTAACAAAATCATAACAACTTAGAAAAGAAAAAAAAATTCACACTCAAAATATTCATCTGAATATGTTATCATTTTACTTGTTTTTCAGTTAGTCGGATTCTTAGTATAATCACTTCATCAAAAGTCTACTGCATTGCCTAGCATAATAAGCATTTACAAGTAAAATAAATTTCCATCTAGAAAGAAAAGCTTTAAGTCATGAGAAACAATGATATTATGAGAACTAATAGGCTGGAATATGACCATTTACTTGCTAAGCTGCGCCATAAAAAATGTTAAAATATTATTGAAAATTATTTGGAATATACAGAAAGTGACAAAAAGCTGGAATCACACCACCACATCCAGTTTCCCTCCAGGGAGAAGAAGTCTTTCCCAATTTGTTTTTTCTGCCTGGGTGAGCCTACAACTTTTCATTTTCATCCTCCCACATACCCTGGGATGACAGACACAGAGTACTATGCACAGATATAGATTAAGAAGAGGTCTTAAAAACTTTGCCATCCAGGCTCACCTTGAAATGTGATCCTCTATTCTCATCCTCCCCAGTAGCTAAGGATTACAAACATAAGCCACAGACACTTGGCAAGAGTCTACTTTAGAAACAAAGTAATTATACAAATGTAATAATTTTGAATAATTTTGGTTTAAAATGTTCCCCTGTAACCAAAAAGTTGGAGAATTACGCCTCTAATTATCAAATATCAAGGGAGAAAGCTACAAGAGGTGAACTAAGAGAACTTTCATTTGCTCTTCTGCTCTTCAAAACTGCTAAGTTTTATCTATGCTTAAGTCAACTAAACAAGCAAGTTCTCACCTAAACCAAAATCTACTGGAGAGCTTTCTTTAATGAACAAGCTTAGTCCTTAAGGCTACATTTCTCCACATCCTCAGCTTTCACTAGGGATAAAAATCATCAGTGTAAAAGCATAAGAGAGCCAGAAGACAAGAGCAAAAAAACTTCAAAGATAAGTTGTGATTCAGCTGCACAAGGACAGTATCGGGGATTCAAGAATGTTCCTGATAAAAATTTAGCAATGTCATCATGATTGGAAATAAACAAGCATTTTGATATTCTGCTGAAGAATTCAAATTGAAAGGATCTTCCTGGAAGGGAAATCTGACAAGCCCAAATACAAACTTATATGCATGGTCTTAAGGCAAGAATTTACATTGCTAATCTTGTAAAAACAGGCTACAAATATCAGTACTTATAAAAGCATCAAATGGATAAATATGGAATAAAATGTCAAACAGTAAAGAAAAAAGTTTTAAAAAATAATTATTTCTTAATGAACCCACTACCTGAGGAATGTAACTATAACCCTTCTATATACCACCATGACAATAATATACAATCAAAGAGAAAAGGGGGAAAAAAAAGAATTGTATAAACCACAAAATAAAGAAAAATAAAGGAAGGAATGGTTAGAAATGGGGTTAAAATTTTGAAAGGGGTAACACAGATCAAGATATAGTGTATACTGCTTTGTTTAATGCCAAAAATATTCAATTCATGCCTTAGAAAATTAAGAAAAGTCAGGCTGGGAGTTTAGCCTAGTGGTAAAGTGCTTGCCTCGTATGCACTAAGACCCAGGTTCAATTCCTCTGAAAAAGGCCGGAAGTAGTGCTGTGGCTCAAGTGGTAGAGCTCTAGCCTTGAGAAAGCCCAAGGACAGTGCCCAGGCCCTGAGTTCAAGGCCCAGGAATAGCAAAAATAATTAATAATAATAATAATAATAATAATAATAAAAGTTGAAAAAGAAAATTAAGTGAGAGCAAGGATGGATTGGGAGAGATAGGTGAGAATGTTGTAAGAGGTAACACTGATCAAGACATACTGTATTATAAGCTGATTTGTTGAATGGTTAACTCCTTTGTTCAACTGCTTCAAGATAATAAAATAGAAAAAATTCTAAAATATACATAAAGTGCAGAATAATAATACTAAAGCAATTCAATTTCTTATTTCTTACAATGTACATGAGGCAACCATGTCAGTTTATAAAGACATAATATTTTGAGGGGGGGAAAGGACATTAGTATTATCAACACAATTAGAACACAGACATCAGAAGAGAATTAAAGAAAAAGATAATATCCAAATAAAACCCTAACTTGGCAGAGCCATACACAATTGCTATGTATAGATTTATTCAATTTAATTTGAATTCCATGAAATTCACTATTTCAATGTCCCATATCACGACATCAAACCAGTAAACTGTCTCACAGTTTCTCTATGTCCACCTAAGCTACCATATGCTTGATGCTAATAAGTAAAAATAATGCCAGGTACCTGCAGCTTCCAACAATAAAGAAAAAGAACACCATAATTGGCAACTCACATTGCTGTGCACTACTGCTGTCTCACAGGAAAATTGAAGTCAGAGGCTAATTATGACTAATTACTGATTGCAAAACAATCATTTAGATGACTACTAGTCAATTATTAATTATCAGCTTTTACTTAAGAAAAAACAAAGTATAGCATCTGCCTTGTAGAGGTCATTTTAATCAAATTACAGGATAGAATTAAATTGGTCAGAAATAATAGCTCACCATTCTATTTTTTTTAATGCCTTTGAAAAAACACCACAGGAAAAATAAAATCCATGTCTGTCAAGCTTATCAAAGAGTTTAAATAAGTTTATATATCAAACATATCAAACACTTTGAATTTCAGAAACATACCTGAAAGGAAGGCTAGTTTTTTCTTCAATATGGGCAATATTACTGAGGCCTCCATTTCATTCCACTTGTTCACTTCTGAAAACACAGAAAGGTGAATGTCAATTACAAGATAGCAATTGGAAAAGTATTTCCATGATGGTTTATTCCAGGGTTTTCAATCTAATATTTTGAGGCATATAAATGATTTTTGTAAGACCTTGTCTTGTGTATTATGGATCAGTTAGCAGAACCCTGGTCTCCACCCATTAAATACCATTAGAGTTTCCCTGGCCTCTCCCACAATTAGACCTGACAGCCAAAATAGTTCCAGACACCACCAAATGATATCTAGTAAGCAAACATCACAGCTGGTTGAGAATCACTGGCTTAATTATTTCTCAGAGATATACTTCCAGGCTAGAATACTATCTGGTACACAGCAGTGCCTCAATACATTATTTGTAGAAAATCTATTGAATAAATCAATTAATCAAGCAGTCAATCTCCTACTGCTTTCTTTACTAATATTGTAAATGATAATTTTAGGTTAACATACTTAGTCTTCACAGTGTTTCTGAGGTAAATACAACTATTACCTCTATTTAATAGAAAAATCAACTGGGACTCAGAGAGGTTAAATAGTGTTCTCAAAAACCACACAGCTTATCAGTGTGAAGGAATTAAGAATACACAGGCACTGTGGTTCCATAAAGACAATTTCACATCACACTATCAGCTTATCAATAAAACAGCTCTGAAAATATCCAGTGACATCAGAATATTTAAATATGGAGTTCTAAACTATAAAAAAAAAGTGTGAGTGTGTGAGTGTGTGTGTGTATGTTGGTCCTGGGACTTGAACTCAAGGCTTGGGCAATGGCCCTAAGCGTTTTTGCTCAAGGGTAGTGCTCTACTATTTTAAGCCACAGCTCCACTTTTTTTTTTTTGTACTTAATTGGAGATAACAGTGTCATAAACTTTCCCGCTCAGGCTGGCTTCAAACAATAATATCCATACCTCAGCCTTCTGAGTAACTAGGATTACAAAGGTGAGTTCACACCTGTAATTCTGGCTACTCAGAAGGCTGAGATCTGAAAACTGTACAAATTTCTAGGAATTTCCTGATGTGAATATCTTTTATTATTCCTATATATCTGAGTTTGTGCTGATAGAGTGACATGTGAAAGACTATCTTATACAAGCCCAAGATAAAGCTGGTTACAAGAACATCAAATTTTGGTTCGAAGCTTACAACATTCAGCCCTACTCTTCCAAATTCTGGGGAGATGAGAGGGGATGGAGCCTCAGACTATCCTTATGGCCAGTGATTTCACCATCCATACTGACATAATACAGCTTGAAGACTTTGAAGCATCAAACACATTAAGGTTCTAGAAAGGTGGCACATGGAAAAGATGATGTAGGCTCTATGATTCCCCTTGATACCTTGTTCTACGAATCTCTCCTATCTAATGAATTATCAACCCTGAGAAAGGTATCAGTCTTTTGAGAGCCTCATTTTGTAGCCAATTTTGGCAAAAATGCATTGACTTGGGGGCTTAAAGCATATCACTAATACCCAAAGTGAGGTCAGTTGGGTGAGTTGGATTCCTTTAACTTTGAGTACAAACATTAGATTTGGTACTTAGTACCAGAACCAAACTGAACTAAACTATAATGAATTAAATTGAAGTAAAGTGAATTGAGTTAAACTGATCTGAATATAAAACTATGTCCTCTTTTGATTCATGCTAAGGAGGTAGCATCCCATCAATGCCTTTATATCATCAATGGAAATACCACCACAGAGGATAAATAATATCTAAGAGTTTTTATGAAATTATTTTTGACCTCCTGACTCTTTAAAAACTACAATCAAGAAAACAGCTCATCTAGTCTATCAATTTGATGCACCCATCAAAGAATTTCAAACTTAAGGGAATAATTCACTTTAGAAGTCACTTAGTGATAGAATAACAACAAAAAATTACTTAATAGCCAGATTTTTACTATCTGATTTTGAGCATACATTCTGAGCTGCTTTTTATTCCTATATTTTGAGCCAATATTCCCATATTTCTCATTTGGTAAACTGAATAAGACACTGCTAAGAAATCTCTTTACTCTTAAGTTAGCTAGAGAAAGATTCTGTTTTACTCAACGAAGAAATCTGATTGAAATAAGAAGTGAAAGTAAACCAAGAGCTAGTGGACTGTACCAGATCATTACATGCTTCTTTGTAAAAAAAATTTTACATTCTTTTTAGTGAAAATAATCAATGCATCCAGATTTTAACCCTAGCCACACTTAATCCCATTAAGAAACAGTTAAAAACATCTAGACTCTTCTTTCTTTCCCTTTCTTTTATTGTTCCACTACAGATGGGTAATAAAAAGAATGAGTACTATACTACTAGCTTAAGTTAAATATAGTTTTTCAAGTTTTTTTTCAAATGTTAAGCATTGCTACTGTAAGTAAAAGTTGTTTCTCTAGTTATTTAAATACCTTGTCCAATTAAAATTAATAATGTGCAAAATACATAAAATAAAGGAATATCTTATAAAATACAGCAATCTGCCTACTATCTCCATGATACAATGCCAAATAATACATAGATACTGGTTCAGGGCCATTCCAGTGGGGATAGAACACCACTTTTCACAAGAAAAACCTTGCTGAACCAAAATATGTGAGTATATAATGTATCTATAAATAAATAAGTATATGAACCAGTAGTGGAGAAAAAAACCCTTAACCTTGAAGTCCCAACCTTACTCTAACTACCCAAATGACGATGTCTTGAGGAGGAATCAAACACATGGTTTTGTTCCAAGCAGCTCCTCTCAACTTTCTACTGAGTTAGCATCCAACACATGACACATGTTGCATGCTGTATGCTGGAGAGAGACCCACTCTACTTAGGATACAAGCATGGTAATGGGTGGTGGGCAGCCATTAGAGGGCAGCAGAGGATGTGCTGAGCCCCTGGAAAAGACGATTACAGGTCTTTTAATCAAGGCAGAGAAAATTACACTTCAGAAGAGATTATAACTGATGCTATGAGTGGTGCACTGCCTCCCTCAATAAGTAGAAATTAACCAGTTTACTTGGAAAATTCAGTTAGAGTCTTTGAAGAGCGATTTTTCTAAATCAACCAGTTTACTTGGAAATTATATTTTTTAACAGTGAAAACAAATAAGGATTGCCTAAAGCTAATGAAATCATCTCTAGTAAGTCTATATTATGTAGACATACAATGGAAAAGAAGAAAATCAGAACACAAAGCTCCCTTGAGATAAGTACTAATGTATAGCTGTCCCTAACTTTATATTAGATAGACTTTCAACCGTTGTCACAGAGAAAGAGCAATCTTACAGGTTAAAAAAAAACGCAAGCACATATACAGCATTAATTACTACCTTTCAGGGTTTGGCCCTCCACATATCAATATATGAAGTTCTGTGGAAGCAATTATTACTCAACTGCAAGATAATCTAGAAGTGAAGTAGAATAACAGTAAAAAATTCATTTAATTTTTGTGTATGACTTTAATCTGCATTTACAAAAATGCAGTTTTAAATGAAGATACAATAAACTGAACAGATTCAGAATAAATGTGGTAAAAGGCAACAGTGTTACTCACTAGAAACTATGTTGAAAGTTAATGATACAACTTGTGGGTGAAGATGAGAGGGAAAAACTGGGAGAGATTGTCCAAAGGAACACACTCATTATATAACTTAGGTAACTTATATAACTTTTATAAGAGTGGCAATCCCCATTCCCTCATGTCTCAATCACCCACAAAACCTCCTAATACAACTTAGGTATTATAAAGGTATATCACCTTTAAAATAGCAATAAAAAGTCAAATGTAATAAATACAATTAAAATGATGAGGCAATGCCTAACTTCCTGCACAATACAAGAATTAAGCAAAAATGTAACATCTCCTCAAATAAATTTTGTGGTTCAAGCACTACCACACAATACCAATTTTACCAGAACAAGACCCAGCATATTCAGTGATGGAGCACAAAAGAAGAAAACAGGAAGAAGAAAAAGAGAAAGCGACTTGGGAGTCTGAAGTTTTGACATTATGAAAATGTCTTCAATTTATCCTGAGATGTAATTTTACAATGATGAGTATAGTGGGACATTGAAAGTTTTACACTGTAATGTCAAAAATTTAAAAGTCTGCTGCTAATGATAATAACAGCCCACCGTAATGACCAATAAGTGAACTACTTTTCCACTGCACTCTTCTCTACTCCTTTTCCACAGGAGCCACAGCCACTATTATCTACAAAGTCAGAAAAGAAAGGAAGTTAGCAATGCTACTAGGCACATGCCAGCTGGAAATCCCCATTTTTGAAGGTCTAGATTCCAAAATTCCTTAACTGCATGGACTTTTTTTTTAATCTAGGGATTTTCTTGTCAATGGTAATTTATTAATAAATCCTTAAGCGTCTGGTTGCTTGTTTAGTGAAACAAAAAAATTACCTTTAGAAAAGCAAATTACAGTGATGGAATTGTGGGAGGAAACTAGATTCTCCTGGTTACAGAGAGCCTAAAGTGGAGATCTGGTTCAAATGCTAGAGCACTAGACTAGAGCATAAACACTCAGGGACAGTACCCAGGCCCCTGAGTTCAAACCCCAAGACTGGCGGCACACACTCACAAAAAAAGGTGTATGTTGTAGTTTCTGTTAAAACTACCAAACACTACTAAACATACTACGGCTCCTTTAATTTGTCCAATAATTGAAATGCCACTTCACTATCACATTAAACTAAGGACACATGGGGAAAATAAAATATTTATAGCATAAGCATTCCTTTCACTCCTCATAAGGACGGTTAACAAAATTAGCAATCTTTCCCAAGCAACAATGTCTCTGGCTTCAGCTCTTTCAGCCTTAAGATTCTGTTCCCCAAAACAGACAGTTCTGAAAGACAGTTTAGTCATAATAATCATGGTTTTAGAACCACAACACAACTCTCCACCAGCCACTAACTAGCTAGGTGGTTTGGGGCAATTTCTTTACTTTCTTTTAAGGAGTCATCACTGAATCTAGCTCATAGGATTGAGAACTAGGTGTGTTAACTTGTATAAACAATGTCTACTACTCATTAAAATAGAAGCACTAAATAGATGGCATCTACTTTGAACAGTTAAACTTTCCTTCCTCCATTAATTACTGGTTTACTAACTCGTAGTTTAATACTAATGACTCCACCTAGACCACAGTCAAGAAATTCTCATTAAAGCATTCTTGGTCCAAGAGAATAACAATCCCAACCTTATAAAAAATAACATGTACAGGTTTTTTTTCCTGTTCCAATAATATAATCTCATCTTCAGGTATGAGTCTATCATATCTCCATACAATTCATTAATGTCATATTTTATCCGATGAAAAACGTAGCCACAGAATATCAATTTGTTGAAAGTCATATAGAAATAAACAAATTTATAAATCATGGAGTTGGAATCATAGGTCATCTGCTACAACTTCTTCATCATTTCATTGAATTGTATAATTAAAATAGGTGATTTGGATCAAGAGGTATTTGCTCATACACTGACATGTTCCAATTATAATCCTTTGTACAACTACTTAAGGATAATAAGAACATAATTTTAAAATAGGTGAATTTTATAGTACATAAATTTTACTTTAATGAAGCTGCAAAATTTTTTAAATAAGCAGCAGAATTGTGCATTTTAAAATCAGGAAAATCTGGATAAAAATGATGTACATTTTAAGAATTTTTAAAACCTCAAAATCTGTAAGCAATATGCTCCAGAAAGTCTATAAACTGAACTGCATATGCTTAGCAATTTATCTCGCTGACTTCCACTATAATTAGAACATACTGCAGCTGCAAAGATAAATCTTTTTAAACACTGCACATTCTGGAAGATATTAAGCTTATTTTTATAAAGTGTCCCTTATCTTTTAGTGACATGTCCACATCAATAAATATATCTAGATGTCCTAGTTTTCTCAAGGTGCCATGATATCTAAGAATGGGTAGCTTATAAATAATAAATTTTCTTCTCACAGTTCTGGAAGCTGGAGAAGTCTTAAGATCAAGGCACCAGCTCACCATCCGGTTGGCGAAGGAAGGCATTTAGACATGGCATTATCTCCACAATTCACATGGCAGAAGAATGCAACAGCAAGGAAGAATACTCCTGTTAACTTGGAGTCCTTTTATAAGAGTGGCAATCCCCATTCCCTCATGTCTCAATCACCCACAAAACCTCCTAATACAACTTCCATGGGATTAAGGCTCTGCACAGGAATTTTCATGAACAAGAAGATAGTACTGGGATTTGGGCAAGGACTGCATACCTGGAATAAGACTGGCTATTTAAAGTAACTGTTTGAAATAGGTGAAAGATAGATAGGGCTTCCTTTTCCTGTAAAACTGATTAAATCTTTAAGTATACTAACAGTGTAAAGAGGAAGCTGTAATCTCTTAAAATGTATATTTGAAATCAGCACTATTTTTTTTTTTATTTTAAAATAAAGAGAAGGGGCCAGGAGTTTGGCCTAGTGGTACAGTGCTTGCCTAGCATGCATGAAGACCTTGATTCAATTCCTTGGTACCACATATACATAGAAAAAGCCACAAATGGAGCTGTCACTCAAGTAGAAGGGTTCTAGCCTTGAGAAAGGCCAAGGACAATGCTCAGATCCTGAGTTCAAGGCCCAGAACTGGCAAAAAACTTAAAAAAAAAATGGATAAATAAAATAAAGAGAAAACAAGAAATGGACCACACATCCCCATATTTACCATTACAATCTAAAGTTCTTTCTGAAAGAGAATTTAGATTTTTGTACCCCATTTAAAATTGCCTAAGAAGGAGACCACAACTGATAACACAGTATTATAAAGAAGAAGGTGTGCTGGGACAGGAGAGTCAACTAAATTCCAGCTCCTGCTATGTTATTGGCATTGGAGACATTTGCTCCTGTCCCTTAAAGCCTTTCTCTGTGACTGTACATATTTTCTCAGTTCTCTCTCTCTCCCTCTCTCCCTCTCTTTCTCTCTCTCTCCCTCACACACACTATCTCACACACACATACACACACACGTACACACCCAATATATATATATATATATATATATTTATTTATTTTTAATGGTTAACACTACAAAGGGAAAAAAATTTATATCCAAAATGCTCACCCACTGTGGCAAGTAATCAGTGGGTTGTTCAGAAGAGCAGGAAGATGTATTTGGTAAGGAATATAAATGTCATAAATTTAAGATTGATTTAGAAAATACAATGCAAAATTATGATCATAACAAGTATTAACACTTAAGAGTGTGTTCTAAATTTAACAACTATTATTTACTCAGTCAATAAAATCAAAGAAGGAATTTAAAGGCATAGACAACTCAAGGAGGCAGTCATGATAGGCAAAATTCCAAAGGCAAATTTTGTACATTAACCTGACTGGCTAAGTTTCAGCCAACTATCTGGTTAAATTTTATTTCTAATATGCCTAAAAGTAGTTCTGAAAGAGATCAGCATCTGAGCTGAGGTACAGCTGAGGAAGACAGCCTTTCCCCTAGTCAGCCTACATTATTGAATGTGTTGAGGGCCCAAAGAGAACCAAAGGAATAGAAAGATTGAAATCCCTACCTAATAACTTGAACTAAAACCTTAGTCTTCTTTTACCTTGTAGTGGATGGAACTTATACCACTGTTGTTCCTGGTTATCAAGCCCTTAGACTTATACTGAAACTTGTATCACAGGCTTTCACTTGCAGACAACAAGTACAAGAATATATGGCATGTGCCTTTTGGGATTATAAAGAAGAGGAAAGATGATACACATTTGTCTGTACAAAATAAACAAATTAGATAAATAAGAAACTCAACCCAGTAGACCTATGACCACCTAATTTTCACTAAGGGAACAAGAAAAATAAGATGGAAAAAAGAAAGCCTCCTCAACAAATAACACTGGCAGAATTGTTAAACACCTGTAGAAAACTAAGGATAGCTCCTTATATACCACCCTGCACCAGAATCAACCCCAAAAGATAAAAAATCTGGAGGTAAAAGCAGACACCCTAAAAATATTAGAGGAAGGAGTAGGAGTACACTGGGGCTCCTTGGCACACGTTGAAACTTTCTTAATAAAGGCCCAGAAACACAAAGGAACCTAAGAAAGTTTGGACAAATGAGACTGCATCACACTGCACAACTTCTGTATGGCAAAGCACATAGGCAGCAAGATAAACAGAAAGCTAAAAAAGTGACAGAGATCTTCCCTAGTCATACAACAGACAAGAGCCTCATATCTAAAATATACTTAGAACTCAAAAAATTGATTGCCCCTGAAACAAATCCTCAAAGAACAGCCACCACATTAATAAGTGGACTAAAGACTTAAAGAGACTTCTCTGAAGAAGAAATAAGAATGGCCAATAGACACAGGAAGAAATGTTCAACATCTCTGGCCATAAAAGAAATGCAGATCAAAACAACTTTGAAATTCTACTTTACCCAAGTTAGAATGGTCATGATCAAGAAATCTAGTAACGAAAGATTGTGGCTGGGATGTGGCCAGAGGAAATGCTATTACATTGTTGGTAGGAGTGTAAACTTGTTCAACCACTCTGGAAGGCAGTATGGAGGCTCCTCAAGAGGCTAAACATAGAGCTCCCCTAAGACCCAGCAATGCCACACCTGGCTATTTACCCAAATCACCACAAACAAGGCCAAACTAAAGCTACCAGCACATCCAAGTTCACTGCAGCATTATTTACCATAGCTAAGATACTGAACCAACTCAGATGCCTCTCAATAGATGAATGGACCAAGAAAAATGTGGTATATGTACACAATGGAATTTTATGCTGCCATCTGAAAGAATAACATTGCCCCATTAATAAGGAAATGGAAAGACTTGGAAAAATCATATTAAATGAAGTAAGCCAGAACCAAAGAAACATACTCTCATTTATAATAATTTATAATAATTAGTATGTGTCTAGGATTGTCCTAGCAAAGGATCTCAATAGCTCAATAGCTATGTATGTATGACTAAATAAGATGATTCTAAGCAAAATGAACTGTAAAATGTGGAAACAAGAAGTTTATGTTTGTGGTTGTTTTTAATGTACTATGTAAAGTTAATTCTTTTCCCTTTTGTTTTCCCCCCCTATGGGTTTATCCCCTACTGTCACTTTATTTGATATTGGTACCCAGTGTATTGTATATTTGATTATCTGCATTAGGGAAGGGAAGAGGAACACCAAAATGGTGAGATAAAGGACAAAGGGTAAACCAATGTAACAGCGATACTCACAAGACAAGATGTTGGAAATGAACTTTACAAACTGAGGGAGGGGTCTAGGGGGGGGAAGGAAAAGTGGGAGAAAAACATGGCAGGGGGTAACAATGTTCAACAAGAAATATTTTCACAGTCGACACCAACAGTGCATACCTATAATCCTAGCAACTCAAGAGGCTGAGATCTAAGGATCTTGATTCAAAGCCAGCCCTTTAGAGTCTCAGTTGAAGAGTTCAGGGACAGTGTGCCCAGGCCCAGAGTTCAAGCCACACAACTGAAAAAAAGAAAAGACAAAAAAAAGTATTCATTACCTTGTGTGTGTACCTATAACCCCTCTGTAAATCACCTTGACAATAAAATTTAATTCAAGAAACAAAAACAAAAGTGCCTGAGCAAGGCTCAAGGCAAGGAGTACAACAAGAAGAAAGGGGAGGGGGGAGAGGAGGAAGGAAGGAAGGAAGGAAGGAAGGAAGGAAGGAAGGAAGGAAGGAAGGAAGGAAGGAAGGAAGGAAGGAAGGAAGGAAGGGAGGGAGGGAGGGAGGAAAGAAGGAAGGAAGGAAGGGAGGGAGGGAGGGAGGGAGGGAGGGAGGGAGTGGGGAGGGAGGGACTCATAAGGAAAATTTCCTAGAGTAGGAAGAGTGAAGTGACAGGTTGGAGATGGAGTGAAAGAAATGGGAAATGATTAACACTTTTCTTAGCATACCTTCCTTATAGCTCTGATTCTGGGAACTGCTAATTTCTCAGCTCAAAGAAAAACAAAGATAAGAGGAGAGAAAAACTCAAATTGAACAGAAATGAATGCCTTTATTGATATTTTACATGACTATCATAACAATACTAACAGAGGGAGAAAGAAGCCAAGCAATTTTAAGCCAAATACTTTTACTATTCACAGATTGTAAGCAAAAGAACTGAAATAAACACTGAAATTCCAATAAATGGGTTTCTTACAGTGTTAAACAGTTCTGAATTACCTCCTGTGTATTCTAAGATTGAGCAAATAAATAAGCAGACCATGACTAACAGAAGCCAGGTGTCTCTCTGTTGAAGGGAGCTAAAACATGGAAAGTGAAGATCAAAAGAGCCATAGTAGTAAAATTTAGAAGAGAAAAGAAAATACGCACTAATAGTTTTTAATATTGATTAAAATGGGAGTGGGAGGTGCCCTAGTGCTGTGCACTGAAAGGGCTCCAATGGTTAATTTTATGTACCAATTCAACTGAGCCACATGTTGTCCAGATAATTAACTGAACATTAATCTGGGATTCTGCGATGATATTATGGGGTGGTATTAGCAACTTAATTTGTAGAATGAAGCAAAGCACCTCTATGTCAGTGGGTTTCATTCAATCAATTGAAATCCTGACACAAAAATAAGACTGGCCCCAGTAACAGCCTTTTCTCTTGCAGATTGCTTTCAGAATCCATCTACACTATCAATTCTTCCTACTTGACAGCCTTAAGTAAGCCATCGGCATCCTAGACCTCCAGCCTATTGGCTACAGATAGGATCTGCCAGCCTTTGTAAAGATATAGACAGATAGATTACATACATGATTATGATGATGATGATGATGATGATGATAGATACATTCACAATTACACAAATAGATCAATCTCAATTTATATATGTCACCCTATAGCAGATTCTGAGATTGGATAAGCAGTATGTTCAAATAAGTTGCCTAAATCCTGATGACTCAAGAACACTTGTTACTAAGAGGTTTATAGGCACATATCAAAAGGACATGGATGATTCATAAAAGAATCATAGCTAGCTAAATGTTAAACCTAATGAGTAGAAATTATATTAAAAACAGGTTTTGTCAGAGCTTTCATTTCTTTACAAATGTTGCAGTATCATTCTAATGAATGAGAAAAATTCTATTGTGTATATATGCCCCATTTTCTTTATCTATTCATTCAAGGAGGGGAATCTGGGCTAATTCCATAAACATGGTTATGTTGGTGGCTTTACTGTACCCTGGTTTGTAATCTTTAGGGTAAATGCCAAGGAGTAGAATTGCTAGAACACAGGGTTGTTCTATGTTTAATTCTCTGAAGAATTTCTACTTCCCAACCCACAGTGCATTAGGGCTCCCTTCGGCCACATCCTCCATAGCATCTGTTACTGTTTTCTTGATAATCACCATTCTGAGGTGAAGCAGAATCTCAATATTTTTTTGATTGGCTTGAGATGTGGATCATTTCTTTATGTGTCTATTTGCCATTTTTACTTCCTCTGAGAAGATTTTCTTTAACTCATTAGCTCATTTATTTAAATGAGTTGTTGGTTTTTTTGCGCATTTAATTTTTTAAGTTGGTTTTTTGCGCATTTAATTTTTTAAGTTCTGTGCATATTCTGGATATTAGGCCATTTTATGATGTGTGGCTGACAAGTCTTTTCCCAGGCTATAGGCTGTCTTTTTAGGTTGTTGGTTATGTCATTTGCTGTAGAGAAACTTTTGAGTTTAATGAAGTCCCATTAAATCTGTTAAGTGAAGTAAGTCACGATCAGAGAGACAAAGGACCCGCCTTTTCCCTTATACACTGATGCCAGATTAAGCTTAAAATCTCATAAGTAAAATACACTGGATAGTATGCAAATATATAAACTGAAATATTGTAGAGTCACAGGAGATCTCAAATAATGCAATTCCTTAGAAAGATAAAATCAAAACAACAGGAATCAGCTACTCAAATGGGGGGGGTCAAAGGGAAAGGGCTGGACAATAAAGAAAAGAGGAAGGAAAATGAAAACAAAATTCCCATATATATCCTATAATATTAAGAAGAGTAAGAGAAAGTGAAGGAAAGGGAGGGATGAGTGAGAATGTTGAAAGAGGTGATACTGATCAAAATGTATTGTATTCATAAACTGTTTTGTTAAATGGCATCCCCTTTGTACAACTACTTAAAGATAACATTTAAAAAATAAAAACAGGCTTTTAGGTAGCTTCAATCACTCATCTCACATGTATATTAATTACAAAGTATAATTCTACATTGGAGAAATGCTGAGAGATATCACCACAACCAGATAAGAGTGTACATCGCCAGGAATGGAACAAAACAGCAGCATAGGCTCCTGATAGGACACACAGAAACACCACTTCTGCAGAATCTCAGCCAAAAAGCACAGCCAAATTCTAATCATGAGGAAACGTCACACACATCCAAGTGGTGGAATGTCTAAAAAAATAACTGAATGTGTTCTAGATTTAAAAAGCATGAGAGATATGACGACAAAAAAAAGTAACACATAACCATGAATAGCACCCTGTACCAGGGAAAAAGGTTTTCTTTTACTTAAAAGGACTTTAGGCCAGGCACTGATGACTCATGCCTGTAACATTAACTACTTGAAGCCAGCCTGGGCAGGGAAGACCAAGAGGCTCTTACCTCCAATTAACTACCAAAAGACTGGAAGCAGAGCTGTGACTCAAGTGGTAGAGAGCTAGTCTTGAGCAAAAGAGCTCAGGAACAATATCCAGGCCCTCAGTTCAAGTCCCAGGACCAGTGCACGCCCATGCTCACACACATGCACACAGGAAGGACATTGCAGTACTCTTATCAGTAACTACCTAATTTTTGTTATATTGTGGAAAAAAGAAAGAAAGGGAAAGAGGGAGGGAGAGAGGGAAGGGGGGAGAAAATATGGGATTTATTTGTATCATGAGATTCAATGGGGGAAATGGGGAATAATGAAGTATTTAAGAATAAAGAGATATGATATCTATAAATCACTTTCAAATGGTTTAGAAAGGATATAACATTTATTTATTAGTTAAAGCAAGTATGGAAAAAAAAAACAGAATTTGAGGTGAAGGGTGTAAGGTCTGCTGAAAGGAAATTCCACGCAGTTCAGGAGAGGAGGATTTATTAGTGAGGAAAGAGCAGACTCTTGCTGAGCAAGATGGAGTCGGCGAGCAAGAGAGCTTATGGCGGGAAGTGAGAGATATATAGGGGGAGAGGTACAGCCACAGGGGAACTGGATGTGATCTCAGAGGATGGGGAAATACCTCAGAATGGGGGACCTCCCACTGCCCCCAGGCATGCTAGTTGCCAAGGTTTCAGGTGTTGGGCGGGGATTTCCAGGGTGCAGGAAGAGAAAGCCAAGGGAAGAAGTCATTTCTTCCAGGCAGACCTAACCTTCCCACCTTCTGATAGTTGTAAAGGGGCACCAATTCTTTCTGGCTACTTCCTGCTGACAAGGGGCATCAACATTGAGGGTAGAAAGTTAGGAAGCTGTCCGTCCAGAAGAAGCAGTAACAGTTCCATGGTAGTGAACGTGCATATGTGTCCTTGGAAGAAATTCAAAAGAAGTCTTAAGAGGCAGGGGTCTCATCTTCAGGGATGTGAGACACCTTGGAGTCATAGAAGGGGCAAGAGCAGGAGCCTTTTTCACTCTTGATAGAAGAAACCACTGTGGTTGTCCATTGAGCTAAACTGCCGTGGGAGCGGTCAGCAGGGGCCTTAAGGATGTAAACCAGACAGATTAAGAGTCTTGAGAAAGACTTGATCCTCAGGCAAAATTCGGGGAGAAGGAAAAGGGCTTTAAGAGGCTGAGGGAGCCTTAGATATGAGATAGCAGGATAAGATTAGAAAGGAATGTAAAAAAGGAAAGTTATCTATTCTACATGGGTAGTTGCAGAGCAAGTAAGAAGGCCATCTACACCCACCACTGAGATCTGGGAAGGAAAAGACAAGCAGGAATACTCAAGTAACAACGAATAACTGGCTCCCATATCCAAAAGAAAGGATACAAGTAGCTTGCCTGCATTCTGGAGACATACCCTGAGCTCTTCCATTGTGATGCTTGTGGGATCCAGTGACCCTGGGCAGCATCACACTTCTGTTGCCAAGCTGAGTATCTGGGATAAGTTGGGCTTCTCCCCATGTGTGGGGGGTTATGGGAAGGACTGGCCCACCTTGTAGAGACGAGGAGGGACAGTCGACTCCCCAGTGTCCCGGCTGTCCACACTTTGGCAGGGTCCAGATGGTGGTTGTAGAGTAGGGCAAGCTCTTGCCCAATAGCCTTCCTTGCCACACTTAAAGCATGGTCTGGGTGGTGTGCATTGGGCACCTCTTCTTTGAGGAGTCTGAAGGGCAGGCAGCAATGAGCTGGCAATTTTTCCTATTATGGGCAGTCTTATCAGCTTTTTATCTGTTCCTCCCGGTTGTTAAAAACCTTAAAGGCCATGCTCACCAGATCTCCTTGGGGGGGTTGAGGGCCATCCTCAGTGTTTTTCAAATATCAGGAACTGATTGGGAAATAAAGTGGGTATTAAGGACCAGTACACCTTCTTTTGACTCTGGGGCCAGTTTAGTAGAAGACTGGAGTGCCACTGTAAGGCGATCAAGAAATTTGGCCGGGTTTTCAGTGGGTCTCTGGGTAACCTCCGTTAGTTTATCATGGTTGACTGCATGGTGGGCTGCCTTCTGGAGGCCAGCTACAAGGCAGGTTACCATCCTACCTGTGCTAACCCTTCCAGGTGCATTATTTTGGTAATCCCATTTGGGCTCTTCCCTGGGCACAGCTGTTGCCCCTACTGGGAAAGTATTGTCTAGGCCGTGGGTTTCGTCAGCATGTGCCTGGGCTGCAACCCAAACCTTTTCCTTTTCTTCAGAGATAAGGGTAGAGGACAGGACTGTACATAAATCATGCCAAATGAGGTCATAGGTCTGAACAAGGTATTTAAACTCTTTGGTATAATTATTAGGGTCGTGGGAGTAAGATCCCAGTCGCTTCGCGATCTGGGAAAGATGGGTCATTGAAAAGGGGGCCTGCGCACAAAAAATTCCATCCGCCCCTGCCATCTCTCACAGAGGTAATAAGGTGGCTGCTGGAGGCGGTGAGCCACCAGTGCAGGATTGGGTGTGAGCTTTGGGAGGTGAGATAGAGAGGGAAGAAAAGGAAGGCTTCAGCTTGGGGAGGAAAAGCAGAGTCTTCAATGTTGACCAGGGGATCAGGCACTTTAGGAAGAGGCTCCAGGCTCTTAGGTGATTTGGCAGGGACAGGCTGCCCCTGTGCTAGGAGATTAGGGAAAGTTGAGTAGGATTGGTAGAAAGAAGGGCAAGCATGGAGAGCAAAGAAAGCCTGAACATATAGAACCTCTGGCCATTTACCATTGTGTTGGCAGAAACTGTCTAAATTCCTGAGAATATTATAATCCAAAATCCCATTTTGGGGCCATTGAGACCAATTTCTAGCCTATATTTTGGCCCAGACACAACTGCAATAAAAGATGAGCTGTTTTGGCTTTATGGAATCTCTGAGTAGAAGAACATCTAAAGAGCTTAAAAGATATCCCAAGGGGGTGTCCCGGCTTGGGTGAGACTGATGAGACCCCACTGTACTAAGAAACACTAAGAGAAAGTGAAGTCTAGTAAGGATGGGGGGGTAGTCAGTGAGGAGGTAGGAGAAGACTTAGTGAGGACATGGGGGGTAGGCCCAGTGGGCGAGGACATCAGGGAGGGGGGAGGAGTCAGTGTGGACATCAGGGGGTGGAGTCACTGAACATGGGGCAGAGCCAGTGAGATCAACAGGGGGTGGATTCAGTGAGGACATCTTGGGCAGAGTCAATAAGGATGTAGAGTGGAATCCAATCTCACCAGAACAGATTGGGGGGAGGGGGGTATCCGGGTCTTAAACTAGACACAGGGAGAGAGCCCTAGGCAGGGGAGGGCGGGGGTTAAAGTAGACAGAAAAGAGGCCTGCAGGCAGGAGTCACTCACCAGGTGCAGACAGGAAACATTACAGCGAACGCACCCCAGCAATGGGAAGGCAGAGGTCTGGGAGTGGAGTTTACTTTCTCTGGTCCAAAGTGGGGGGGGGGGGGAGGCGGATTGACCCTGGAGAAACAGAGGGGATCCAGTGACTCCTGACCCTCTCCCCCATCCGAGTCAGGCACCAAATGTAAGGTCTGCCGAAGTAAACCCCACACAGTTCAGGAGAAGAGGGTTTATTGTGAGGAAAGAGCAGACTCCTGCCACCCAAGATGGAGTCGGGCAAACAAACTTGTGGCAGGAAGTGAGAGATTATATAGGGGGAGAGGTACAGCCACAGCAGAAGTGGATGTGACCTCAGAGGATGAAGAAATACTTCAAACTGGGGGACCTCCCACTGCCCCCAGGCATGCCAGTTGCCAGGGTTACAGGTGCTGGGCAGGGATTTCCAGGGTGCAGGAGGAGAGAGCCAAGGGAAGAAGTCATTTCTTCCAGGTGGACCTAACAAAGGGTATATGACAATGAATTTTCAACCTTTATATAAATCTAGGAATATTTCAAAACAAAACTAAGTAAACATCCACACATTCATATACACTGTGAAAACCTAAAATTACTTTTTTTTCCATTCTATTTTCCATAAAAATTTCCACATTATCTGCTGCCTCTACCATTTTCCTCAACAGCATTTGTGTGTCAAAACAGCATAACCTCTAGTAGACGTCCTTTTTCTGACTCTCTTCAGTTCACCCCTCACACAGGCAAAATTAACTACCTTACTCCTCTACTTAAAAGCTCTGAATGGTCAGTCATCAAGGCCATCTCTTCTGACAGTCCTCATCAGCAAGAAACCAAACACAAGACTTGTGCTGGTAGCTCACACCTGCTAATCCTATTCAAGAGGCAGAGATCTGAGGACTGCAGATAAAAGCCAACCCAGAAAGGAAAGTCCATGACACTTTAATTTCCAATTAATTACTGTACTTTGTCTCCTAGCTGTGACCTTCCCACATGTGACAGTGTGACATAGGCAGTCAGTCACTTTATCTCTCTCCCAATGGGAGCTTGCTGAGCAGAAGGATCAAGACATTACTGAGAATGCAAAAGATCCTCAAACAGTAAGTACAGACATATTTGTATGCACATGTCTACCTACTATATGAGTATATATGGGTAAAGGATAGAACCTTACAAAAGGCTCAATCTTTATGTGGAAATCTATAAGCTTAGAAAATGAAAAGTTAATTTGAATATACATTTTATAGGGGAAATGTAACTGTTTGTGCCCTGAAATAACAAGTTTGTGATTGCTAGTCAATACAAATCAGAACACATCCTAGACTTAATAAGTTTCTTTAGCACACAATGGAACCCAAGCCAATATCATTTTTAAAATTTCATTTCATTTTCATTTTTTATTCTATAATCAAGAATACACTGTTATCTAAAGCTAAAAACATTGAATCCCTCCAAAACAAATCTTCAAAGAAACACCATCCCATTAAATGATGGGCCAAAGACTTAAAGAGACAGACTTCTCTGAAGAGGAAGTAAAAATGGCCTATAGACACATGAAGAAATGCTTGACAGCTCTGGTCATAAAAGAAATGCAAATCAAAACAACACTGAGATTCCACCTCACTCAAATTAGAATGGCCATTATCAAGAAATATGATAACAACAGATGCTAGTGGGGAGGTGGCCAGGAGGGATTGCTATTACACTGTTGATGGTAGCATAAACTCATTCAACCACGATGGAAAGCAGTATGGCAGTTCCTCAAAAGACTAAACATACAGCTCCCCTATGACCCAGCAATGCCACTACTTGGCATTTACCCAAAAGTCCTGAAACAAGGACATACTTAAATCCACTAGCACAACGATGTTCATTGCAGCACTATTTACCATAGCAAAGATATGCAAACAATCCAGATGCTCCTCAGTACATGATTGGATCAAGAAGATGTGGTACTTACACACAATAGAATTCTATGCTGCCATCAGAAAGAATGACATTGCCCCATTTGTAAGAAAATGGAAAGACTTGGAAAAATCATTTTAAGTGAAGTAAGCCAGACCCAAAGGAACAGAGGCTCAATGGTTTCCCTCATTTGTAATAATTAGTATACACCTAGGACTTTCCCAGTAGAGGATTGCAATAGCTCAAAACCTAGGTACTAAATGAAAGGATCTCTAGGATATAGAAACAAGAGCTTTATCTTGTGTGATTGTTGTTCTTAATGTACTATATGATTTCTCTTCTCTTTTTTTGCCCTTTGGTTAATCTCATATTATTATTGTATCTTACATGGTTACCTGGTATATTTGTTTATTTGAAATAGGAAAGGGAAGAAGGGAAAACAAGACAAGTGGGAGGGGGTTGGGAGAGGGAAATGTGGACAAAAACGATGAGAAGGGGTATTATTATGTGAGAAGCAATGCACCTACTACCTGGCAAATGTTACTGTAACACCTCTATACATTACCCCAACAATAAAAAAAAAATTTAAAAGAATACACTTTTGTTCACAGACTTTTCAATCAAGAATTGAGACCAAAATAAATTTTGAGAGTAAAATAACATGAAAAACAAAAACGGATTTACTTTGTAAACAAAATAATCATCTTTTTCAGTCAAAATATATAAGCAGTAAGTAGTCTCTGATTTAAACTCAATTCTATTTAAAATCTAATCAGTCCTTTATCTTTTTCTTGTTCCAAAACTAAGCTGATTATATAGTCAGAAAGAAGCTTAAAGGAACACAGTATAAATGTTATATTTGTCCTGCTTTTCAATACATACAATGTAGGAGGAAATGAAATATTTTTAAATCTTAAAAAAGACAACTTTAAATCATTAGTGACAAAAATCCCATGTAAGTGCTTCTCTCAACAAACTAAGGGCCACAAAGATGAAAAATAATAACTAAACATGAGCCCATGAACTCCATTACTGATTATCTCTGGAACCTACTAGCCTAATTGTCCTAACGGCTCCTCCTTATGACTTTGTCTTAAGAGTTTGACATTTTTTTTTTAATCCCTGCTTATTAGGCCATTCTGTATGAGTTCCCATGATAGCCTACATTTTTCAACCAAAAAAAAATTGGCATCTATTAAAGGTTTATGCTGCAAGGTGGTCAGGGATTAAGGCAATTTTAATTATCTTTGACCTTTCCCTACAAGCCTCAGGTATGTGTCTTGAATACAGAAGAAACTCAGAGAATGTAAGAAAAACAGCTGAGATCATTTAGATATTTTTTAAGGGATCATTTCTTAATGGATTTGGATTATTCTATTTAAGAATTGGGACAGTGTTTGGTTTTCAGAATAAGCACTGGCAACCACTCATCTGTGCCAAACACAGCAATAGGTCTATCTTCGGTGGCACTTACACATGTCCCTTCAGCAGACTGGCTTATATACTCTTCTACTTCTATTCTTCTATTCTTCCTATGGACTTAGTAGCCTTATCTCCTCATTTAAAGAGAAAGCCCCAAACATGGCACACAAATTTTGAAATTACATCATAAATATTCTGCACACATCAAATTATACAAATAAACCCATAGAAAACTATTGGTATAATAGAAAAAAACTCATGTGCTCTCATGATTTTTAGATATTCTGTGATTAAAACCCTTTAAAATCCTTAGTTTCCATCAAAATATACTCATGGCATGCACTACCATTTAGGAAACAAGAAAATCTGACAAGATATCTGACAATAATTCAGAAACTTTCTTATTTCATTCTTTAAAAGTAACAAAATACAAAGCACCAGCTCCCCTGTAGTAGTCTCTCAGTCACATCAAGTTCTGCAAGAAATTAGAAACTTCAATTCTCAAAAGGCGGTATTTTATAATTTTCTTCTGTATTGTGCTTATAAAGGTCATATATGAACTGAATATGTGTTCCAAAAATAAATAAGGAACTAGAGCACCTAATTTCCTCTTTCTCAGAGGAAATTTTGTTGTCACAAAACATAATTGAATTTTTATCTTTGATCCTTTTTCTGTACATTCTCTATTATTAACTGGCCTCTTTTCTCCTTTCTTTCTAACTGCCCTTCCGTTCTCAGCCCCAACTTGCTATTAATATTTGAAGCAAAAAAAAATCATGTCTCCTAAGTTAAATATATGAACTACTTAGATGCCACATGCCTGTGCCAGTCTTATCAGATATTCCAAAATCTCATTCCTCACTACAAGGCTTAATTTCTCTGCTCTAGTTGTTAACTTTTTGTTGACAATCAGTTGAGATTCTTATACTCTTAGCTATTTATTTTTTAGGGAGACATTTTATAGTTTAAGCCAAGTACCAGTGGCAGATACCTGTAATCCTAGCTACCCAGGACGCTGCCCTTGAGGAAAAAGTTCAAGAGACACTAACTAAAAAATAACCAGCCGAAAATAAGACTGGAAATATGACTGAAGTGGCAGAGTGCCATTCTGCTAAAGGCAATGCCCTGAATTCCAACACCTCATACCACCAAAACCCAATTTAAAAAAATTATTTAGTTCAAATAAGGAATCCTTAGGAAGATATATTCCCTACACTAGTCCTAAAAGTACTTTTTAAAAAAGACCAATGGAGAATTAAAGCAAATCTTTGAAAAATGATACTGATCTTTCTCATTTTAAGCTGCTGAAAGACATACTATTTGCTAAAAATGTGTTCTCGTTGTAAACAGATCATAGTTCATGTATTGCTTTTTACTACAAAGAAAGTTTTCAAAAAATTAAGATTAAAAACTTTGAAAGACCAAAATTGAAAGTTGTACAGATAAAAGCATTCTAAGGAAAAATAATAGAAAGAACTGAAACCACTGATGTTTAGTTATATCTTGAGTTGCTTGAAAGCTTTCATAAAACATCAATGCCAAGGCGCCAAACCCAAACCAACTGAATCACAAACTATGGGCTGGCCATAATGTACAGCTTTATAAATGATTTACATGTACACTTGGCTCTAAATCATTAACTTATCTAGTATTTCAATGCTTAAGTTCAGTACACAGCAAACAGTAGGTCCTCCACATGTTGGTAATACAAATATTTTAACATCCAAAATTACAGTGATTACCTTTGCATTGAAAGGAACAGAAAGCAACGATAGTGTGGAATATGATTATTTGGACGTTTTATAATAGGTCCATCTTACAATCTTCTCAAACAGTTGGTGATAGAGTCAACACCTAATAGTGCCAAAGTTACAAAAGTAACCAGCACTAGTGCTGAGATAAAACACTGAGCAGTTCAGGTAGAACAGATGTACAGGCTGGCCTGGAGCCACAATCTTCCCAATCTCTACCTCACGAGTATTGGGGCATATAGGCGTGCACCACCATACCCTGCTGTTCTCTTATTTCCTAAATTAGGTTTGACAGATGAAGCAAAATTCTTTTCTAAATTATGTTTGACAGTTAGAGGAACACTGTTCTAAATGTATATACAGGAAATTTTTAAGGTAATTACACTACAAATGAAGAAGGATAAAGATACAGAAAGGAAGGTAAGGTTTCTATTCTTCATGCACACTGGTAAAATGATGACAAGAGCATAGTGTAATGAGTCATATTGCACATAATATAATGCCTGAGCAACCACAAAAGTGATGCACAATAGGATATATTCAGAAGTCCAATAGCTAGCTCAAAATGGAATTCAAAATACAATAAGTTACCCACAGGAAGGCAGGCAATAGGAAACAAAGAAATATAAACAGAAAATAGAAGAAAAAAGATTTAAGCCCTAACATAATGACACTAAGAATAAATAGTATAAATGTATTAATTAAAAGCAACATGAAAAAAGTAGATAAAAGGTATGAGCCAATGTATGTGCTACTTAGAAGCAACTTACTTTAACTACAACTACAAAGGTTGAAAGTAGCAACATAGTAGAAAAATAATAATTCCTATAAATATGACCCACAGGAATCCAGGGTTGGCTGTAATAACTTATAAAAACAGACTTGGGAGCAAGGTACAGTACAAAATAAGAGGCTCAATCTATCAAGATCTTAGCTATGTGGCTACAAAGTGTGATCATGGTTTGAGACCAGCCTAGGCAAAAGAAGTTTGTAACATTCCACCCTGGCCATGGCTACATGTAATAGCATGTTCCCATCACACTAGTTACAGGGTAAGTACAATGACTTGGCATGGTAGTCATACCTGTGACACCAGTGACACAGGGAAGCATGAACAGCTACATCACAATCCAGACTTCCAAAATATAAAATGAGTGCCAATTTCAAAAAAATGCATCAAAGCTGGTTAATACCATCTGGTTTGCAAGCATGAGGCCCTGAGTTAAAATACAAAATTAAAAAAAATATGCAGAAGGCATAGCAAATTCTAAATTGTATGTAACACATGACAAAAACAGAAAATTAGTGAATCAAAAACTAAACTGATAGATGATCCATAATTACAATTGTAATGATAATCAATACCTCTCTCAATAACTGATACAAATTATACAGAAAACCCACAGGAATATACAACTCAATTACCCTTGAATAGTAATTTCTAGTCAAAACAGCACAATACATTTACCTTTGCAAATGTTTGCATAACATAAATTAAGACAAACCACATCAAGGTAGACCCTGAACAAGAAAGCAAATCTCAACAAATTTAAAATAATTGAAATTAAATAAACCATTTTCTCTCATCACAATAGTATCAAATTACAAACCAACATCAGAGTTAAGGAAAAAAATCTTCAAACACTTAGAAATCAAATAATGCATTCCTACCCATGAGCCATAAGAAGGTACAGAGTCAGCATAAAAGCTTCTAAAATTCAGTGGAAAAAAAATATGTTCAGCAATCTGAAATAAATGCTAGTCTCCTATTATCAAATTCCACTATTCAGATATATATTCTTTAAATTAGTGAAGCAGGGGTTACTTGTAACTAGAATAGGTCATGCACATTTTTCTTCAATTTTATTTGAAGGATGGAGTGTAGAAAATGCAGGACTATAGGTTCAACATAGCAGCCATTCAAAAAAATTAATTCCAACTATGTTTACATAAATTACTTAAGACCATTTTCTCTAGTAAAAGCCTAAGTTCTTATAACATTTATAACATTTGGGAAGGTCTAGAAAACACAGCTTTACAAGATGGAAGCTGCTCAAAGATACGTGAGAAAGTAATTAATTGAGAATGACTCAAATATGTAACAATAGGTATATGAAAAGATTGAATAATACATGGGCTCAAGAAGTTTGAATTGAAATTTTAAAAATACATTCAACTAGATAAAAGTGAAAATATAGTCTGTCCAAAACAACAAAAAAAAGGAACACAGCAAAAGCAATGCTGGAGGGAAAATTACACCACCAGAAATAGAAGCACACAAATATGCCAAATGCTTTTGGACAAAGCTACAAAAACAATTCGGTGGAAAAAAAAATTACCTTTCCAACAAATAGTGCCAGAGCAACTAGATATCCACAGGCAAAAAAGTGAACCTTGAACTGAGCTTGACACCTTACATAAAAAAAATTAACTCAAAACAGATCACAAACTTAAATGGAAATGGAAAACTATACAACTTTAGGAGTTGTACGTTTTTAGCATTTGGAGCTAAATTACCCTTAAGAATAAGAAATCCTAGCCCCCATGTGAGATGAGACCTTGGAAGGCCTCTGTATCCTAAGGTAACTCCATCTTGTAAGGGCAGAGGTTCATGAACCTTTGTAAGAGATTTTAGAAAGCTCTCTTACCCCTCCTTGTGAGGACACAGCAAGATAACCATCCATGAACTAAGAGACACCAGTGTCATAGTGCCTTAAACTTACCCAGCCTCTAGAACTCTTGAGAAATAAATTTTATCACTTATAAACCATTCAGAATATGGTGTTGTTATAGCAGCCTGAACAAACAAAAATAAATGTAAATTATACAAAACACCTCTCCCACCAACATTGTTATTGCATAGTACTCATCTCAGTACACTAATAAGGAGAAAGCAGTAATTATCTTTTTAAGGGATTTGCACTAAGGTATTAATGACTGATAGGCTTAAATTTTCTCACAGGGTACAAAATAGCCTAATTTAAATGACATTTTTAATTGAATCTACATGTCTAAGACGGACCTCTGCTTAGATTATTCACTCAGTTTCTAATCTTCCAGTTGTTAGATATCTCAAAGGAAGTGGGACATGAATCCTAAATTACAAAGTAATGATAGGAGCTTCCATCTTACCAGGATTCAAGATACATGTCTGTTTTATGGCCTGCCCTACATAGGATAAATATTTGGAACAGAGATTTTGTCTGTAGGGAAAGGTAATCCAAGCCCTAGTGTAAACTGTGAGAAGCCATGTTTGACTCCTTGGCAGGCTTTACACTGCCTCCCTCCTATAATCACTAGAACATCTCTCCTGAATCCTATCCCTGGAGTCCAGGCTCCCCTTCCAAGACAGAAAAAGCCTTAAATATGATATAACCATACTTTCATACAAACTTCATTTGTAAACTAAGGTTGCTTTAAGAAATTGTTGCCTTGGGATTTGTTTGCTAGGGTTCAACTGAGGGAGTAGACTGGTACTTATAATTTTTGTTTTGTTGAATCCACTAAGAAAATGGCTTTAATAATTTCTGAGAGAAGTCAATCCAAAAGTTAATACGTTACTCCAGTACTCTTTTAAACTCAATTATTTAGAACTGAGGATTCTCAAATTCCAAGGTTCCAGATTCCATTTAAAAGTGCTTACTAAGGCCAGGCACAAGAAACTCAAACCAATAGTCCTAGCTACTAAGGAAGCTGAAATCTGAGGATCCTGGTTTTCTGAAGCAATTCAGCCAGGCAGAAAGTCCTTGAAACTTTTATCTGCAATTAACCACCAAAAACCTGAATGGCTCTGTGGCTCACATGATAAAATGCTGGTCTTGAGCACAGAAGTTCAGGAATAGCACCAAGGTCCTGAGTTCAAGCCCCTGAACTATCACCCAGAAAAACTTAAAATAAAATAAAATAGAAGTACTTACTACCTTTTGATTTCATAAAAATGAAGACCATTTTTAAATCTTCCCTTCCCTGTTTAATACTCAGTCATCTCTTCTGTCCCAAAATTCTTGTAGTCTCCATGGTATGAGAAGTAAATAGGGTGCATCACACAGACACAAGAGCCAGGTTTACTTCAAACCCCCAAACATGGAAATTAAGCTCAAGGAAAGAAACAAGGATCATGACCACTATCACCTCACCCAACTATCTATGAGTCAATATTCCCTCACTACAACACAGTGGAGATATGCAACTTATACAGAAAAAGGTTATTTTGGCTCAGAGTTTTAGAGTTTCCAATTTGTTGGCCTTGATACTTGTCGGCATCTGGTAAGGCAGCATGAGTAGAAGAACAGAGCTGCTTATCTCATCACAAGGAAGCATAAAGAGAGGAAAGGAAAGAACCCACAATCCTTTTCCAGGCCACATCTCCTATGACCCAAGATACACTATTAGATCCAATCCTCAAAGTTTCTACCACCTCCCAACAGCATCAAGATACTCTAACCTACTAGGCTATTGGGAGACATTTACAATATAACCTATAACAGGAGACTAAAAAAAGAAAAACTATTCTTAAACAATGAGAAGAGCAAAAGAGTAGAGAACATGGTTTGGAGGGAAGATTGTCTAATGATAACAACCATTAAACAGTATAAGGTATCACACTAGAAATGACTAGACATACTACAGAACACAGTGAGAGAAAACTTCTAAAACTAGACATAAATATTACAATAGGTATGCAAAGAGCTTTTATTTCATGCCTAATTTCTGCACAAAATACCAGGCATGCATATCATAAAAGATCCCCAATTAAATTCCATTTTGAACTTTGTATATGCACAGCTTTACGCGTAGCCTCTGTTCCCGTGCTTCATGCACAGGCTGCAAATCCTGCAGCGTGAGTCCCCTCAAAATTTAAAAGCATGTCCAAGGCTTGATGCTATCTCACTGGAGAAGTCAGCAATTTGCTGTACCAGTGCTCTACCAGTTAGTGATTGTAATATTATTGTAATAAACTGAATGACAGGAATTTGATAATAGCAAATACTTAGCACATATAATAGTGCCAGATGCTTTCCTAAGCATTTCACACATTTTCTCATTTAATCCTCCCACTGGTACTGTGAATATCTCCAGTGCACAGAGGGAGCAAAAGGGGCATGTAAAAGTACTCAAGGAGCTATGTTTCTTTGTTGTTGTTGTTGTTGTTGTTGTTTTTTGCCAGTCCTGGGGCTTGAACACAGGGCCTATGCACTATCCTTGGACATATTTTACTCAAAGCTAGCACTCTCTCACTTCAGTCACAGCGCTACTTCTGCCTTTTTCTGTGTATGTGGTTCTGGGGAATCAAACCCAGGGCTTTGTGCATGCTAGGTAAGCACGCTACCACTAGGCCACACTCTTGACCCAGGAGTTAGATGTTAACTTGCATTGTCAACTGCCAAACTCTGTTCTCTAACCACTACAATGTATTAAATCACTTAAATATATGTCACCAGAAAAAAGTTACATGAAATAAATAGTATATTTAGCTAAAGAAGTATCAAATATTTTTAAAGAAATACTTGTAAGCCCAGTAAAATCATAAAGAAATACAAACACAAAATTGACAGATACTCTAATAAAATATCTGACCAGCACTCCTCCAAACTGTTAAGGTTAAAGAAATTAAAAAAAAATAAATAAAGACTGCTGAGAAATTGTCAGGCCAGAGGAGTGCTAGAAGAGACATAACAAGTTATATACTCTAACATTGCAGAAGGCATCTTGGAATATAAGACATTAATGGAAAAACTGATCATATCCAAATGAAATCAATAGTTCACTTACCAGTAACACATCAATGCCCATTTATTAGATTTAATAAATATACCATACAAAGCTAACTGACAAGACTAAAACTGAATAAGGTTTATAGAAAAATTGCATGATTTTTGCAAACAAACCTAAAACTATTCCAAAATAAGTGCCTATGGATATAGCTCAGGAGTGCAGTGCTTGCCTGGCACAATGAAAGACAGAAGATACTTGTTTTACATGAGTTCTAGTGTTCAATCCTCAGAACAAAAAATAAATAAATAATCATTTTCAATTAGTAAAAAGTGACCTAGTTGCAGTACTGTATATCTGCAATCCCAGCTTCTTAAAAGACTCAAGTAGGAGGATCACTTAAGCCCAGAAAGCAAGGCCAACCTAGCAAACAAAGCAGGACCCTTTTAGTGATCTACTCCTCTTGTGATAGATATCTAAAGAGAGATAAATAGACAGATAAATAGATGACAGATAGATATATAGATAGACAGACGAACAGACAGTAAGTCAGGATAAATCCCCATCTTCAAGTTTTGAGATGCAAAAGTAAATATTTTCCCAGAAACAATAACTTAAACATGCAGAATACTGGGTACAGGATGTATTATGGGCATATACATTGAAAGTGTCACATGTAAAAGGCTGGAAGAGCACATGATTGGAGGAACATACATAAGTCTAATAATCATTGCCATCTTTGTAAAGGAGAGTACTTAGTTAAGGAACAAGAATGAAAGGAAGCCATAAATACATCTTCTCACACTTTTTTATTTTATTTTTTTTTTTTTTGGCCAGTCCCGGAGCTTCTTTTTTTTTTTTTTTTTTTTTCCAGTCTGGGGCTTGGGCTCATGGCCTGAGCACTATCCTTGGACTTTCTCAAGGCTAACACTCTACCACTTGAGCCTCAGCACCACTTCTGGCTTTTTTCTATGTATGTGGTATTGAGGAATCGAACCTGGGTCTTCGTGCATGCTAGGCAAGCACTCTACCACTAGGCCAAACTCCCACCCCCTCCCTCAGCTTCTTTTACTGGAAGAGATCACTCTATCACTTGAACCACAGCACCACTTCAGCTTTTTTTAAGTAGTTTTTTGGAGATAAGAATTGCCTACCTAGACTGACTTTGAACGATAACCCTCAGAACTCAGCTTCCTGAGTAGCTAGAATTACAATCATGAGCCATTGGCTTCCAGGCTACTCCTAGCAGTCTTTAAAATTCTTGTATGAGAATATTCCTTATTAAAAAAAAAACTGAATAGCTTTTAAAATGAAAAACATAAAAAAGACTAGAACCAAGGCAAAATGCAGAAACAATGTAAGGAATTAATCAGAAAGAAGTGTAAATAAAACACCTTTTTCCATATATATTTTTACTGTAATTGTAATTAATAGAAGGGTTACATTATATTCACCAGATAAAAGGTGCATTACTTTACAAACATTGATACCCTTTCTCATGTCTTAGTCCCCATTTCCCTCTCCCCACCCCACCCCTCATTTTGTTTCCCCCCTTCCCTATCCGATTTCAAATAACCAAAAACCCATATATACAATATATCAGATAACAAGGTGAAATACTGTAACAATATAAGGTAACCAAGGGATAGCAAAAGAGATGAAAGATAACACAGTACATTAAGGACAACAATCACTCATTACATGGCTTTTGTTTCTATATCCTGGAGGTCTTTATGTATCTAGGTTTTGTTTCATTGTAAATCTCTGCTAGGAGAGACCAAGGTTATGACAAATGAGGGAAACCATTGAGCCTATGTTCCTTTGAGTCAGGCTCACTTCACTTATATATTAACCCACAGACCCATGGCCACCTAATCTTTGATAAGGGAGCCCAAAAAATAGAATGGAAGAAAGACAGCCTCTTCAACAAGTGGTGCTGACAGAACTGGTTAAGCACCTGCAGAAAACTAAAATTGGACCCTTCTTTGTCACCCTTCACTAGAATTAACTCCAAATGGATCAAAGACCTCAAGGTAAAAGCCGACACACTGAAAACTTTACAAGAAGGAATAGGAGATACACTAGTTCTCCTTGGCACAGGTCGAAACTTTCTTAATAAGGAGCAAGAAACACAACAAATCAGAGAAAGGGTGGGTAAGTGGGACTGCATTAAACTGCAGAGCTTCTGTATGGCAAAGGACATTGCTAGCAAATTAACTAGAAAGCCTACAGAGTGGGAGAAGATTTTCACTAACCATAAAACAGACAAAGGCCTCATATCTAAAATATATCAACAGCTCAGAAATTGAATCACTCCAAAACTAATCTCCAAAGAAACAACCATCCGTTAAAAGATGAGCCAAAGACTTAAAGAGAGTCTTCTCTGAAGAAGAAATAAGAATGGCCTATAGACACATGAAGGAATGTTCGACATCTCTAGCCATATAAGAAATGCAAATCAAAACAACTCTAAGATTCCATGTCACTCCAATTAGAATGGCCAGGATCAGGAAAATGAATAACAACAGATGCTGGAGGGGATGTGGCCAGGAGGGATCACTACTACACTGCTGGTGGGAGTGCAAACTCTTTCAACCACTATGGAAAGCAGTATGGTGATTCCTCAAAAGAGTAAACATAGAGTTTCCCTATGACCCAGCAATTCTACTACTTGGAATTTACCCAACTGTCCAGAAAGAAGGACAGACTAAATCCACTAGCACAGCAATGTTTACTGCAGCACTATGTACCATAGCAAAGATATGGAACCAACCCAGATGCCCCTCAGTTGATGAGTAGATCAACAAGATGTGGTATTTGTACACAATGGAATGCAATGCTGAAGTCAGAAAGAACGATATCGCCCCATTTGTAAGGAAATGGAAAGACTTAGAAACACATCTTTTTTTTTTTTAGAAAAACACCTTTTTTAATATTCTCCATCTACCCAATAAGGTTTTCCACATCCCCTCTTCACTGCTCTCATCATCTTCATTCTCTTTAAATGCACAAGGCATTTTATTCTAGCTGGCCCACTGGATTGTCAATCCCCCCCCAAACCATCAGCTTTTCTTTAATTCTGCACCTCTCCCTGTGATATCTAATGCTAACTTTAAAATCCACCTACCTACTGTACTTTATCATCCTGTATGCTTTATATTCCCCTCAAGGATAGCAAATACTTGCACTCACCATCACAACTCCTATCCGTGATAATAAGCATTGTTCAGTGATCACAGTACCCTGCTCTACCAATCCACATGCTGCCTCCAACTACTCAGAAATGCACTGTGCCAGTCACCACATCAATCAAAGCTGTCCCAGACATAAAATTCATTTCCATATCTACCAGTTTAATCGGTTTGCCTTTATATGTTCCTTCTTGTAGTTCATGTCTATTTGTTAATATGCTACATTCTATTCTATGAAGGACTAAAGGTACAAGAATACATGAACAAGAAATACTAATACATTAAAAGCAAATAATAAAAACCAAAATTGTTGCCAATAATTTTTTTTAAGTTGTACAGTATGAGTGGAGCACCACCAGTCACACCTGTGATCCTAGCAACTCTGCAGGCTGAGATATGAGAATCAAAGTTTAAAGCTGGCCCAGAAACGAAAAGTTCTGAGACTTACCTCCAACTAATTACACAAAAAGCCAGAAGGAGAGATATGGCAAAAACAAACAAACAACAACAACAAAAATGTACAGCATGAAAGCCATTTATAATCCACTCCAAGGTGGACTATAAATCCAGCTGTGGCTTACCAGTAGCTATCACATATTCTGTGTATATAAGAGCTACTTAAAGTACTCAGAGGGGGAATTATCCCTAGTACTTACACCAAACAGTAATTTTTACATAGCAGAAGACTCTACAGACTAACCAACATAAACAAGATATACAACAATGGCTTGCAGAGTATTGAGTTGTTTCTGATTATGTCCCTTAAGAGAGACCTTTGGCACCTTACCAAAGTCCAATTCAACAAAATTGATTTTACAAAGAGCAGATGCAAGCTTTTAATAGCCCATCATCCTTTTACTAAGTTTCCTCATGCAATGCCTAATTAAATTATAAACCTTTTGAAGACAAGAACCAGTTCTTCAAATTTTACATCTTCAAATTGTTACAAAGAGCTCCACAGTGTTTTGTATTTTACAAAGAATATTTCATGTCACTAAGAATTTGCATTCTGCAATTCAATCCTACTCTAAGTATTAATTTTTAACATAAATACAGCAAATCCCACTCCAACTAAATAAATATGCTAACTGAAGCCTCAATGGATAGACTTCTCATCCTTCCATAGGATTACAGAATCAAATTTTAATTTGGAATATTCCAACAGCATTTGACTTTTGCATATCCCTAACACCAAGCTTACAACAATACTAAATCAATATCATTGAATCTGATCCAATAAAATGAAATTCATAGGCAAAAGCTTTGGCAGCCCCTATTAAAGGAAAGACAATATTACTATCTTTCAAGACTATAATCAATAGCTCTTTACAAACCAGCTGACAAATGCAGGTTCATTTCTAAATGACTCTGCAAATCTACCACAGAAAACAATGAATTATAATCCAGATTTTCTTTATGTCTTTCTAAGAATGTAGAGTTTCTGCAAATACTCAATTGTCAAAGAACTCTATTTCCCTCCCATTTTTAACATAGGAAACACACACACACATGCATGCACACACACACACACACCTATCAAATAAGCTTATTCCCTTCTTGCTCACTACCCTCACCTCTTCTTTACCTGGTCAAACTAGAAATGCAATGAAGATAACTAATAAATTATTCAGGTAAAACGATCGTGAGCAATATAAAGTTCTAAAAAATAAAAACTTAAGTTACTACTCATGAGCATAGGCATTAGGATACATTAACAGTCCTCTATTTGTATTTTATTCATGTAAATCATTAATAAATAAGTAGTCTCATCCTACATTGGCATGGCTTTTTATTCACTTAGTATTTCAGTTTGCAGAACACTCCCAGCTTCTTCCCAGTATTCAGGGGTATGCCCTTTCATTCCCAGGAGAGGACAGTTGTAATGCATGAAAGAACTTGGCAGGGACTAGGACCTATCAATTCTCTTGACCTTTTGTTACAGGTAAGGAATGTGGAGGATCTGAACAGTTAAGTGATTCATACAAGATCAATGGTAATAAGCATACTTAAGACTGAAAAGCTGTATACCAATCAGCACAAAACTAATCTCCTTCCTCACAACCAGCCTGTAAGATAATGGTAGCAGCTCATTTTTCTGAAAAATTAGCTATTCCAAAGTCACAAGGCTAACACACAAAATAGCAAGACCGATCTATGACTGTTAATGGTACTACTTCCCCCTGGTATCTATTCTGCCTCAAAATAATGAAGTATTTGGAAATCATTCTCTATCAAAGTTAAATTCTAAACAGCCTGGAGAAATTTTACAGATACTAGAAATTCATCAAGAGTAAACTAATTCCAGGTCTACCATTCTATACTTACCTTAAGTTTGTTCCTATTCAAATGAACCATAATTATAATAGCCACCACAAACAAGTTACATTTTCTGGTAGTGAACTGGAGATAAGCGTCTCAAGAACTTTTCTGCCTAGGCTGGCTTTAAAACATGATCCTCAGGCCGGGAGTTTGGCCTAGTGGTAGAGTGCTTTGCCTAGCATGCATGAAGACCCAGGTTCGATTCCTCAGTACCACATACATAGAAAAAAGCCAGAAGTGGTGCCGAGGCTCAAGTGATAGAGCTCTAGTCTTGAGAAAGTCCAAGGACAGTGCTCAAGCCCAGGACTGGCAAAAAATTAAAAAAAAAAAAATCATGATCCTCAGATCTCAGCTTCTTGAGTAGCTAGAATTGCTAGAATTACAGGTGGTTCTAGCCACAACTACCTGGCTATAACTTTTATTAGATTATAATTACTAAGCCTGTTCATATAATATCTCATATCTCTAATAAATAATTTTCAAGACTCCTGTGCATAAAAACTGTCACCACTGTCCATGTGAGATATAAGGGTGGGAGTAACTTGCCAACAGTTACAAGACTAGTAAATAGATGCATGGGAATGGGATTTTAACACTGGTCAAGAAAATCCCACAACCTCTTGCATACATTAATTCATTTAATCATCTAGCTTCATCTACTTACTTCTAAAATGTAACAGAAAGCAAGTGTTGAAAGCTAGGCACGGTGGCTTAATGCCTGTAATCTTAGCTACTCAGGAGGCTGAGATCTGGGGATCAAGGTTCAAAGCCAGCCTGGGCTCAAAAGGACCTGAGACTCTCATTTCCAATTAACTTCTAGAAAACAGGAAGTGGGGCTTGGCTCAAGGGCAGGGCACTATCCTTGAGCGAAAGAGCTTAGGGGCATCACCCAGGACCAGGGGTAGGGCAGTAACATAGAGCTGTGGAGCTCAAGGACAGTACCCAGGCTGAGTTCAAGCCCTATGACCCACAGAAAGAGAGGGGGGAGGGGAGGAAGAAAGGAAAGAAAGCAAGAAAGTGTTGAAACTTGATAAAAACACAAGCAAGAAAAATTAGAAAGGCCACCCAGATGATACTTCCTCTACAGTTCTCAAGAGATACTAGTAAACATACATAGGGCGATATTTGAGACTTTTGGAGGAAACAAGAAAGGGAAAGTGTCCCATTTATCCTTGGAAGCTGGCTTAATCTTGAAACCAAAACCAGGCAAAGATTCAAACAAAAAGACAATGTAAATTTTGTGTCTATTCTTTGAATACAGATACTAAAGTCAATACATTTAAGTTTAGAACAGAAATATGTGCTAGTATGGCTCCACATATAAAAGAAAAGCCATTGTGAAGATATCTATGTACCTATGACGGGATATATGACTTTTATTTGCACATATACATGCACATATGCAAACGAAAGCCACAAACTGGTGGCAATCATTATCTGCAAGAGGAGTGTTCTCAGGAAGACAAGACTGTATTCTATGTATCTCGTATCTCTTCTACTTGTTACAGCAAAAATGAACTGTTGTATTAACTCTCCATTTCCTTCACTAAATGAACACTTGGGCCCAAGTCACACCCATGGGTACTGAGCTAAGTAATAGGAAAACAAACATATGCAGGTCATTAGGTACTTGAACAATACAATAGGCTCGTCCTTAAATAAAACCAACATTGGTTTTTTAAGTTGAATTCTAATTGTTTAAGCAATTCCAGATTTCCTGGAATTTACATTGCTGCAAAAGAAAAAAGAATATCAGGTGATTTGGGGTTTTTTTCCCCTAATTAAAAATATGCATATGTATCCAGGTGCCAGTGGGTCACACCTGTAATCCCAGCTACTCAGGAGGCTAGGATCTAAGGATCACAGTTCAAAGCCAGCCCAGGCACTGATGTCTATGAGACTCTAATCTCCAATTAACCACTAAAAAATCAGAAATGGCACCGTGGCTCAAGTGGTAGAGTGCTAGCCTTGAACTGAAGAGCTCAGTGACAGCACCCAGACCCAGAGTTCAGGCCCCAGAACTGAATCCCCCCATCTCCCTCCACCCACTCACCCCCCTGCATATATATATGTATATATATGTATACATGTATATATATGTATATATATACATATATATGCATATGTATTCATCCACTCAACAAATGTAAAAGTCCTGAGCTGTCAGGTTCTACACTGTTATGCTATGATGAAGAAAGAGCCTGGGATTACTACCTAGATTCTAGAGAAGTGAGAATTTTTATCACACGAGCTGTATTTCATACAAAGTAGAAATAAATGCTGAAATAAGCATTTTAGCAATCCAGTAGACAAAGTGAAACTGGCAAACTTCCCTCTTCCAAAACCAAAGTTAATTTCAGCTTAATCCAGAAAAAATGTCAATGTTTATGTAAAACATGCTAGTTCAATTATTTTTTCCATGACAGGGAATAAATGAGCAGAAAAGCAAGACAGCGCGGAAGTTACAGGGAACAGAAAGTGAGATGTGTCCATATGAACAGGGTGTTCCAATATTTGATGTGCCAGGATTAGGTTTTATCACCGACTCTGTTTTCCCATTGGAAAAACAAATCACATGGTTTATCTCCCCCTGACAGGAGAAAAAAAAGAACTTATAAATATATACATATACGTTATATAATATACACACATACATAAATGTGTGATATATATGTATATATACATATATATATATGTATATAAAATCTGGCAAGTATGAAGCAGTATAGTCATACCTTCTCATTTGGTTTGCATTTTTAATCTTTTGTCCAACTTTGTCATTAATTACCCAAGCAAATTCACAAACACAAAGTAACTTCTGTGTGCCTCATCAAGAGGAAAAAATGCAGCAAGGAGAGTCAGAAGACCTAAGTTTACCACCAGACTCTTTCTAACCATGAGTGAATCACTTCGCACCTTCGTTTTCTACCCATACAATACACACAAACCTCACTTCTAGACTGATGTGAAAGAATAAATAAAAGAAAAACCATGTGACAAACGTAAGGTAAGAATTTTATAAACATATACATGGCTGATAAAAACATGAAAAGATGGAATGCAAATTAACCACAAGGAGCCACCACATGACAGTGACCAAGACAATGGCAGTCATCAATAGGAGTCATCAAAAAGACAAACATTACATTCAGGTTCAGGTGGCTCGTGCCAGGATTCTAGCTACTCTGGAGGCTGAGATCAGGAAGGTTCAAAGCCAGTTTGGGAAGGAAAGTCTTTGAGATTCTTATCTCCAATTAACCACCAAAAAAGCCAGATATAAAAGTGTAAACTCAAGTGGTAGACCATCAGCAGCCATGAATGTAAAAGCTAAGGACAGCATCTGGGCCCTGAGTTGAAGACCCATGAGCAGCACAAAAGAAGAAAAAGAAATAGAAAAGAAAAACATTAACAAGTGCTGGTAAAGATGTGGAGGAAAAAAAAAAAACCCCTCAGCACACTGCTAATGCAAAAAGTATAACAGCTATGGAAAAGAGGCTAGCAATCCCTCAAACACTTAAGCTATCACTGTATGTCAGAACAATTACACACTGAGGTAAAAACCCAATAGAAACGAAGACATATGTCCACAACAGCATTAATTGCCAAAAAGGAAATATTCAAAATGCCCATCATTGCTGAGTAAACAAAATGTGGCATATCCATACAATGTAATATTATTTTGTCATAAATATTAATGGAACACTGACATGCTATCAAATGGATGAATGGTGAAAATATTATGCTACATGAAAACAGTAAGGGTCACATGCTGCTTAATTCCATCTATATGAGTCCAAAATAGGCAGATTCAGAGATTTAAAAAAAAAAATGGTTTCCAAGTATAGGAGAGGGGATAACAGCAGACAAGTGGAGGCACAGGTTTCTTTTTAAGAGTATTGAAGGTGGTTGAGGTTTGTATTTCATATTAGGGCTTGTACTCAGAATTTCACACTTACTAGGCAACCACTCTCCCATATGAGTCGTATTGCCAGCCTAAAAATGTTCATGAGCTACTGGTGATGTCTAAACAGTCTTATGATTATAAGAAAACTGAATCATACACATTAAAACAGTTAATTTTATGACAAAAATTATACCTTTAAAAAGCTTTTATGAAAATCTAAGTTCCTGATACTTTTTATTAGTAATATCATTTTCTCCTACTGTACTATAAGTGTACTCAGCTAAAAAATTCTTTGAAGTTAGATATTACATAGATGAATGTTTTTTTGTAAGAAACTGAAACTTGCATGCCAAAGAAATACTCTAAAAAGCAGATTAACCCATATAATTTTCTTAAAAAGAAATATTCATAGTAATACCAAGTTTGCAGTATGTTTTTACGGAGTAAAAACAAAGTTTTCAAGAGTCCTTATAGTTTACAAAATGGCCAAAATGTGATATTCTCATTTTTCTATGACTTACGGTATTTTTGCTTTGAGACAAAGTCTCACTATACTAAGTTAAACTGACCTCAAACTCACAATCCTCCAGCTTCTGACGCTACAGTGCTGGATTATAGGTATGTACCACCATACCAAGCTTGTTTCTTAATGAGTGGATACTTGGTTTTCAAATATCTTAAGATGTACATCAATCAACTACAACCCAAGTAGATGCATCTCTTCAACCACGTGCATTTTACTGCCAGACTTCTGATCCATCACTAGATCCTCTGTCAATTATGTCTCTCAACTAGTATTCACAAGTTTGATAAGCTGTTCACATAAAATCGTTTTTCCCCCTAATACTTGAAAACTTATTATAGTAGGCCCAAGTTAGTTAAATTTAGCCCAGAATGATTGAATAAATACTCAGCAAAATTATTTCCTGGAATTTAGGATACAAAAACAATCAATAGAGTTGTGCAATGTTGTCTAGCTCCTGTGGGAATGTTTCCTAAGTGTTTAGTCATGGGGTAAAGGCAGCCACCAACTTCTACCCACAAAAAGTATTATGTATAAAGATTTCCTGCTTTTAGAACAAAGAAAGGTCCTCTATTGCTCAAAGTCAACGGAAGATATTTCCCTTCTATTTTGAATTGTTATACCAAAATAGCATACCAATGAAATCAGCTAGGTGCACCAAGGCCCAAGGTGTATGTAAACAAAGGCAAACCGTGCTTTATTATGTCTTCTTCCTTGGGAGGGTAGGCTTCTCACATGGAGACATACAGGGTTACCAAAACCAAGGACAACCAGGTGGGTTAAGATTTTCCCCAACCTGGGATATCTCTGAATAGCAGTTGTGTAGCGCTGGCCAGAGCACGCCGGGAGCGCTTGGGGACTGCTTGACACGGACAACTGCCAAGAAAGCTCTGACCTGTCAAAGAGCTCCTCTCCCGTTACTCCCTCCACATCACCCCCAACTTCTCTGGGTGGCGGCTGTCCGTGAAAGCCGCCAAATCACCCGGAGAACCACCGGGGCTCCAGGGGTAAAACCCCACCCCGACCCTCCAGAGCCTCGGACGGCGGTTCGGGGCTCGTCTACGCGGCTCCCCGCTGACAGCTGCGCAGCGAACGCGGCCACGCACCCCGGCCCACTCGGCTCTCCTCACCCGCTTTCCGTGACCCCCCCCACCCCGGCCGCGAAGGCCAGGGGCGCGCGGCCAGCAGCAGGCCCCGGGCCGGCCGGGCCCCCGCGGCGCGCGGGAAGCGTCCCGGATCGGCGGGCGCCGTCCGGGGGCCGGCGTCCCCCACCCCACCCAGCGGGCAGGGCCGGTCACCGGTCACACAAAGGAGCCAGCAGCCAGCGCCGGAGGCTGGACGACACGCCGAGGGAGACGACCAGACCCGCTGGAAGAATGGGGATCAACCGCCCGAACCTGTTGCGCGATTCAGGTCCCGGTCGCCCAGAAATGCAGCGGGGTGCTCGGAGGAGAGAAGCGCGCGGGCCCCAGTCCCGGCCCCCCGGGGCCCGGCCGCACCCGGCAGGCGGCGCGGAGGCACGGACTGCGCCGGGTCCCTCCTCGGGCGCTTTGTCTGCGGCGGCGGAGGGGACCGCAGGGGCGATGGGGACCCTCCGAGGCTGGTGAGCGGGGGAGGCCGGGGACCTGTCCTCCGCCGCCGCCGCGCCCCCCCTTCCCGAGCCCGCAGCCCGCGCGGAGAAGAAAGCCGGGCCCGCCGCCCCGGACAGGCCCCGCCACGGCCGCCTCCGCCCTCCGGGGCGCGCGCTCCTCCGCCCGGGCCGCGCGGCGCCCTCACTCACCTGGCTGCGGCTGGCGGCGGCGGCCGGCGGCTCCGGGCGTGGGGGAGGACACGAGGACGCGAGCGCGGCGCGGGCGGAGGCGCAGGGAGAGGCGGGAGGAAGGCGGGCTTGGGAGGCGGAGCGGGCCGGGTGGCGGCAGCGGCTCCAGTCACTCGGCGGCAAATCGCGTCCCGGCCCCTCCGTGCGTCAGGCGGGGGGGCGGCGGCGCGGGGCGCCCGGCCACCTCCCGGCACCCGCGGCCCGGCCGGCGTCCTCGCGACCTGGCGTGCGCCCGGGCGACGGCGGCGGCGGCGGCGCGGAGACTCCGCCCGGCGCGGGGGGGGCGGGGCCGGAGTCCCACCGAGGCCGGCCGCCGTGCCCGCCCCGCGCCGTGCGGGTCCGGGACGGAGCCCCCCGGATCCCGGACGGAAGTGTGGCATCCAAGCAGGGGCTGCTGCCTGACGGACACCCAGTCACTGGTTTCCTGCGGCCCCTTTCTGCGTAATGAGGCTGCCGTGTGTGGTCTCAGCCTTGGTTTGCTGGGATTCCTGGGTCCCATGTACCCATACTGGAGGGTGCCAGGGGGAGAGGAGGGGAGGATGAAGAAGGCCAAGGGTCCAGACTGTGCTGCGGTTACAGGGTCTTTCCGATGGACCATCCGGTGCTAACCCCCAAAAGAGGCTCTGCAGGAATGCTGCTTCCCCATCTTTTTTCCCCCAGTGTAAACGACTTCAGGGTGCTCTTCTCGTTGAATTGCTCGTTTTTATGCCATTTCCTGAACTCGATTCGGAAGAGTCACGGACTAATCCACACAAAACGACCGTGGCCACTCTGTCCCGATCCCAGGCCTAACTAAATCTAACATCGGGCATTTCAAAGGCCGGGCGCTCAAACTTCTCTCCCCTGGAATTCTCGGGTCTCACATCTCATCGTCAAGTTCCTCTTCTTGTTCGCAGCAATGTCTGTCCTCACTAATTTCATCTCTCTGCCGCTCTTCAAGGCTATCTATACCTTCCCATCTGCACTCCTGCTTCAGTAGCTGCCAGAGACAGCTCCAAAAACGAAGGGCACCATGTAACACTTCTCCCTCCAAGATCCTCAGAAGCTCTCCGCTTCTGGAGGTGGGTCAGTGTCCTAGAAGACAAGGCCATCCATTTACCATGCCATTCCGGCTACTCTGCACATCACTCTGGGAGTCAACAGGCTGTTTCTGTGCCTTCATAGTTTCCCACCTGCGAAATCCATCCTTCATTTAAGCAGGAAGCCTCCACTGTCCTTAAACATAATGAAAACAATCAGTCCCTTCCACTTTGAAACTTCTCCTGGCATCCTACTCTTTCAGATACTGGTTCTTCTTTCCTGGAACCCATTTTTCGCTGTGATCATCTTTAGTCCTTTCTTATTTCCCATTCCTTTCTTCCGTGGTCCTTTTTACCTGGGATGTTTTCCTTAAGAGGATAAGGATTTTATCCAGCTCTTGTTAGCTCCTCAGAACACCACCGAGTGCTAAATACAAAGAAGATTCCCTTTCAATGTTGAAGTTATCCAGTTCAACAAAACGATTTTAAGCATCTCAACGAGGAGGAAACATCAAAACCTCCAAATCTTTTCTTTCTTGACCTTCTACAGTACTCTGTTCTATCTCTATTGTGTGGCATTCTCTACTTTTCACTTCAAAATTCTCCTCAGCCACTAACATTCTTTGCTTATCCTAATAAAACAATCCAATATTTATAACTTACAAACACACCTGCCCTTCTTTCCATTTCCCTAATTGTATTTACTAATTATTAGGTAAGACTAACAACAAAAATTAGATAATGAATTCAGAAAATGCAGGTCAAGTGTTCTATCTTCCAGTATCAACTGAAATGAACACAACTCTATCACTCATTAGGGCTCAGTTCCAAGATATCTGACTCTGCGATTAGCATGTTTATAATATTTTGTTATAAAAGTGCAGAGAGAGAGAGAGAGAGAAAGAGAGAGAGAGAGAGAGAGAGAGAGAGAGAGAGAGAGAGAGAGAGAGTAGAATACCTGATATTTGCAAAATAATTATCCAGCACTTGCTTGAAATCCAAGTGGTTCATAGGGAGCCACTAAGTACCTTACAATGGTGTTCATCTTTGTACATTTTTGGCAAATTCCTGCATTTTATTGCAATATAGCTATGGTGATGGTAAAAAAATATTTTAAAAAATCTCACCAACCATAAGTTCCAAAAAAATGTCACAAATCCTTGTTTCATAACCTCTGGCTGTGTGACCCTGGATAAGTACAAAACCTTGCTCTCCATAAGAATGTACATAATACTGAAAGGGGAAAAAATAATGCCCTTATCATTACTATAAACATGAAACAGTGAACATTAAAATGTTCCATGAATCTGAGTCTAATATAAGTGTCAGTTGAGTGTGAGTTGTTTGGATCCCATTTCTCTCCATACCTTGAGAATATTTGAAGTCAGCAATTACAGTATGTTCCTTCTCCCACAGCCTTTTCTTTTGTCCCCATTCATGTCCATCAGCTCTTATCTAATCACACTCTTGAAAGTACCAGCAAGACCTGAATCTCATGTTTCAGTTAGGAAAAGATGAAGAGAAGTATAATTTTCTGGTGCTTAATGAAAATATTCCCAAATACAACTGGAGATCATATGAACACTTTTCTGTTATGCAGTATGATTAGTAAATACTGTTATCACCAACTTAAAACAAAAATAACCCCTTCTTTTCACTGAAAAATAAAAACTTATCCACTGAGACCTGTAAGATAAATTACCCCAGAGGGTGGTCTGGGGCAAAAAGGGTCCTAGCAGGTCCTCAGTGAGCCTAAAAGTGACTAAGCAGAAACCATAGATTATTACAACATCTTTACCACATCTAAAACAGTAAAACCCTTCTCTTCCAAGTCTATATTTTGCTATTCATTTTTGGAAACTGAGTGAAGATCGTTCCATATCCACTGCTTAAATATCATTTTGGAAATTACATACTAGGGGTCTCTGCCAAGTAGAAATCAATGTGAAATGAGATTAACTTTTTAAAATCAGAATTGTAGACAAAGAATCAAAAAGGCACTTGAAGTGATAAGTATCTTAATTCCTAATGTCTCCCCGAAATTTTCTTTCAATCTTTTTTAAAGTTATATCTGCATGTCAGTTAAAATTATGTAACTTTTCACATTCATGTTGCTTTATTTTTATAACAATTTTGAAAATATTTTTTTTTGCCAGTCCTGGCTTGAACTCAAGGCCTGAGCACTGTCCTTGGGCTTTCTCAAGGCTAGAGCTCTACCACGTGAGCCACCGAACCTCTTCCAGCTTTTTTCTATGTATGTGGTACCAAGGAATCGAACATGGGTCTTCGTGCATGCTAGGCAAGCACTCTACCACTAAGCTAAACTCCTGACCTTGACTTTTTATGAGCATATTCCATACATCATTCACTTGAGGTTTTAAGGAATTTGCTTGTATTCCTTTGCATTGCCAGTGTTAGTCTTGAACTCTGAGCTCTGTCATTTAAGCCACATCTCTTGCACAGCTTTTTGCTGGTTCGTCACACACAGGGTCTCATGAACTTTTCTGTTGGGTTGCCTTGGATAGCTATCCTCAAGGTCTTAGATTACTGATTAGCTAGAATTATAGAAAGGAGCCATCAACATCCAGCTACTTGACTCTAGGTCTAAAAAATGTAAACTTAAACATACTTTGTTCAACTTTGTTCAATAGTGGATTATTTCAGTCTCATTTAGGTCTCTACAGAGTGTTTTTGTGTTCCTATTACATGGTACTTCAATATGGGGTTAGTCCTAGCTATTACTAAGACAGAAAAGAATGCCTAAAGCAAGCTTAGTCCAAGTCCTAAGGTTCCCATTTGGTTTTGGAATATGTTCCAGTCATCAGCCTGCATTCAAAGGTCAAGGCTATTTACTTCAGAGATCAAGCAATGTGTTCTACTCTGGACTATTAAAACCTGAAGCCAAGGACTGAAGTGGCCCTCCCAGCTGCAATTCTCTGGTGACCAAAAACAATTCTCTTGTTTATTGGCATTTTATTTTAATTCTCTGTTCTTGAACAAAATAGGGACAAACCCATTTGAAAATCATCCAGATTTCTTCCCATGTGTAGTCCTTTCCAGCTTCCCTGGAGAAGTGTATAAAACTACCAGTAAGGGAGGTGGGGAGAGGACAGGGGAGGGAATGTGAGAGAAAACAAGGGAGGGGGTAACACTGTTCAATAAGATATATACTCATTACCTTACTTATGTAACTGTAATTCTCTGTACATTACCTTTACAATAAAATAGACTAGACTAAACTTACTAGGAGCTGAATGGCAGCCATGAGAAGCACCATCACATAAAGTCGTAGGAGGTACTGGCAATAGAGAGGCAAAAAATTGATTTGGTTGTGGGATAACGTGGAAAATGGAAAGAATTGCCTTTTGTATTAATCTAACTTTTCCTCTCCTTTTGAATAAAACATTATTATGCAACAAAGAGTCTTCAGACCATTTCTTTCTTTTTAAGTTGGCGGTGTGACAAATACAGATTGTGTCATCCTGGGTTTGAGCCACTTCTTAGGGTGTGGAGTTACTTGATTCCAGCACTGTGGATCAGTGTACTCAAAACATGTGACATGAGCTAGGTTCATGTTATGTTCTCTTTAGGGAAGGAAAAGAATGAAGAAAAGCATTTCTCCTTGGGGACATAAGCCATTCAGTGGGTCCTGCTTCATTGTTTTATTTTGAAACTTAACATAGAAAAATATTTGTGAATAAACCATTTATATTTCTATTGATTTTCCCAACAATGAAAAACAGTTTTGTTTTTAGACAAGACATCATTTTGTAGCCCAGGATGACCTCAAACTTACTATGTAGCCCAGGTTAGTCTCAAATTTGTGATCCTCAGGCCTCAGCTTCTTAAGTGCTGGAACTAGCAAAAACTGGCTGGAAACAAAACATGTGACACAGTTTAATCATATTACAAAACAACAAAATTAAACTATTTGGGGGCCTAGTGGTAGAGTGCTTGCCTAGCAAGCATGAAGACCTGGGTTTGATTCCTTGGTACCACATACATAGAAAAAGCCAGAAATGGTGCTGTGGCTCAAGTGGTAGAGCGCTAGCCTTGAGGAATGCTCAAGGATAGTGCTCAGGCCCTGAGTCTAAGCCCCAGGACTGGCAAAGAAACCAAACAAACAAACAAAAAAAACTATTTAAAAATCTGGACTTTGGGCCGGGAGTTTGGCCTAGTGGTTAAAGTGCTTGCCTAGCATGCATGAAGACCCGGGCTCGATTCCTCGGTACCACATACGTAGAAAAAAGCCGGAAGTGGTGCTGAGGCTCAAGTGGTAGAGCTCTAGCCTGGAGAAAGTCCAAGGACAGTGCTCAGGCCCTGAGCTCAAGCCCAGGACTGGCAAAAAAAAAAAAAAAAAAAAATCTGGACTTCTCTACATTTACTTTACAGCAACCAATTTAAGATGAGAGTCATAGCTACCTAGCAGACCTACTGACAAATAATCCTAAGTGTCTGTTACAAAGAAATTATACCCAACTGCTTGAGACGCAGAGTGCCCTTCTCTAGAAAGTGTTTGTAGATTTTTGTGGTCAGGCATCAACTTAGTTCTGTCCAGGAGGATGGGCGGTTCCAATTTCCAACTTGTAAACATTCTACTTGAAAAAAAAATGAGAGTGAAAAGAAGCATAGAAAAAGATACTCAGTGATTTCTTTGTTCCTGCAATCAAAACTAGAGTACACCAGTGCATCAGAGACCTGGGACAAAGACGAGGATGTCACAAGTTTGCTCTCTAATTGGGAGACAGGAGCTCAAACAAACACTGACCGCAATGTGATACAGACTAGAGTTGTAACTGAACTCCACACAAAATGTTATAGGAACTCAGAGGTGAGTCACTGCCAGGTCTCTAATGAAGAGGCTTTGAACTTTGAGTTTAAAAGATGAGTCAGAGTTATTTAGGTTTCAAAAAAAGGAGAAAAATAAAGGGAGCAAAATAAAGAATGAAGAAAGTATAGGGTGAGAGGTAGAGCATACTGTCTGGAGGACAATTTTGAATACTCTTCTTGTGGCTGTGGGAACATTGCATCCTTTAAAGGAAGAATCAAAATGAGAAGTTCTTAAAGGGGCTTAGTGGTAGTCATGCAGTCCCTAAAACTATTAAACAAATTGTATTTCCTTTACAATTTGAGAAATCATCTCTTGCCTTTATATGTTTTTTTTTGTTTTGTTTTGGTGGGTCATGGGGCTTGAACTCGGCCTAGGAGCTGTCCCTCAGCTCTTCAGCTCAAGGCTACTACCCTACCCTGAGTCAAGTCCCATTTCATGCTTTCTGGAAATTAATTGGAGATATCTCAGGTCTTTTTGTGCCCTGGCTGGCTTTGAACCTTCATTCTCAGATCTCAGCCTCCTAAGTAGCTAGGATTACAGGTATGAGCCACCACACCTGGCTTTATACTAAATGCATATTCATTATCATTTTTTTCATTTGTTAAAACAAGTAGGCATTGAGTACCTACTAAAGTAAGTAATGAGGTCATACCAATCAGGGCAGGAAGTAAAGGGAACCAAGCAAGAGAAATGGGAAAACATAGTTCTCTGGAGAAATGTAAAGAAAGAGGCTTCCACTGTTGGCAAGTTGAACACTTTGAATAGTTGGGGTAGAGAATTGATAACCATGGTTTATATTTTAAAGCCTCATTTGGAGTTGAGCAGGGTGGTTCATGCCTGTAATACTAGGTTGAGATCAGGAAGATCATACTTCAAGGATATCTTGGGCAAAAAGTACATGAGCCCACATCTCAACCAATAAAAATCTGAGCAAGCTGGCATGCATGCCTCTATCAACCAGCCATGCAGGAAGTATAAAAGGATTGCTTTCAGCCAGTCTGGGTAACAACCAAGATTGCATCCACACAGTAACAAAAGACTAAGGGCTGGAGGTATGGCTTAAGTCAAAGGACCTGCCCAGCAAGTACAAGACCTTGAGTTTAAACCTAGTATCTGCCTGTTATTTATACCTGAACAAAATGTTTTGTGGGGCAAAATATAAACACCAGCTGGAAGATGGTAACTCTTCATTAGGCCAGCCTGGTGCTGAACAGGATGGTAGGAAGCAGCTAGATTCTGGTAATGTGTTAAAGAGAAAGTATCAGCTTTTCATAACATATTGTATATGGGATGTCAGAAAAAAAACTGAGTTTAGTGATAACTCTAAGTTTCAGGACCTGAGTAGTTACCATGATAATGTCTTATTTTGAACAGAGACAGTGAGACCACATACTCTGCAGGAGATATTGAGATCAATGACTTTGTTTTAGAAATTCTTATTTTGACAATAAGTAAATGGATATCTGAGTCTGGAGGTAGAGGAAGAAATTAGGGATGGAAATATACATTGGAATTTGTGGGTGTACTAGTTATATAATGTTAAAACCACAAGATTTAGAAAGACAAACAAGAGGAAGTGGTGAGAAGAGTGTGGAAACTGAGCTCTGAAACAAACCAACACTCAAAGACTGGAAAGAAGAGGAAGAAATAACAGGGACAGTGGAGAGGAACAGCCAGCAAAGTTGGAGAAAACCCAGGAGGGTGTGTCATCTTTCAAATACAGAAAAGAAAATGTTTCCAAGAGCAGGCAATGATCTTCTCTATTAAAAGCTTATAACAGGGTGAGAGATTTGTCCTGGTTCTCTGGAGAAACAGAAAGAGGTGGATGTTAAGATTTGGCTTATGTGGCAATGTAGCAGTTTAATATCTACAGAACAGGCTAGCAGTTATAGGGCCCCAGTAAAAACTGATAGTGCAAGTGAAATCTGAAGATTGGCTGTAGAATATCTTCTTCTTTGCAGAAGTCAATCTCTTATATCCTACTGAGGCCTTCAGTGATTGGATGAGGCCCACCTATTTATAGAAAGCAATGTGCTTTACTCAAACTCCATCTACCTAGAAATATACATAATAATGTTTGACCACTTAACACCATGTGTTGATACATAAAAGTACCCATCAAAACAAGTAATTTGAGGCTGAGAAGTAGCATTGAATTTAACAACTTAGCCCTTAGGGAACACAGTTTCTTTGAAATGGTGGAAGGGGCTGTTTGAAAGAAATTTGCTAGAAAACTAAACAAAGAACTCATGATATGAAATAAAACTGATATAAAATAAAACTGTCACCAGGCACGGTGGCTCACACCTATAATCCTAGCTACTCAGGAGGCTGAGATCTGAGGATCAAGGTTCAAATCCAGCCTGGGAACAAAAGGACCTGAGACTCTTATCTCCAATTAACCTCTAGAAAAAGAGCAAGTAGGGCTTGTCTCAAGGGTAGGGTGGTAGCCTTGAGCTGAAGTGCTCAGGGACAGCACCCAGGCAGAGTTCAAGCCCCATGACCCACAAAAAATAAATAAAACTGAACCTAGGAAAAAAGAGTCTAGGGCTAAAATGGAGGAAACTTGGAGATGAGGAAAAGATCACAACATTCTTGGGCAATAGTGGGAACTGTGGTTCCACTCAGAAGAAAAGCTTTGGAGGAACATCCTTAATTAAAGTTTCTAGGGTAGTCTATGGATATATGTATTTATATACGTGTGTGTGTGTGTGTGTGTGTGTGTGTGTGTGTGTGTGTACACAAGATCAGAAGAATATCTAAAGAAGACAAACATGAGATTTAGTTCCTTGGGAATTTCAAATATTGGTGTTATCAAATAAAAAGTATATAACTTGAGAATATTTAAAGAAAGGAAAGACAGAAACATAAAAATGGTCAAGCAAAAAGAGACTCTTGTCTAATACCACGCAAACTTGGAAACAATCCAGATACAGCTTTCAGAATAAAAACACGTTATTGTTCAAGCACAAATTCTTTTTTTATTTGTTTTCTTTATTTCTTTATTTTTTTTTTATTTTTGGGGTCATGGGGCTTGAACTCTGGGCTTGGGAGCAGTCCCTGAGCTCTTCAGCCTAAGGCTATCGCCCTACCCCTGAGCCACATTTCATTTTCTAGTAGTTAATTGGAGATAAGAATCTCTTGTTCCTTATGTCAACAATGAGAAGATCAGAAGATAGGGACAGCAATCAGGAAAGCAACTCCTTTTGCAATAGCCTCAAAGAAAATAAAGTACCTAGGAATTAACTTAACTAAGAATGTAAAAGACTTTTATCATGAAAACTTTAAAAGCATGAAAAAGGAAGGTAAAGCAGAACTGAGGGAGAAATGGAAAAACCTCCATGCTCCTGGATTGGAAGAATTAACATCATGAAAACAGTAACCTTGCCAAGGGCTATCTACAAATTCAATGCAATACCCACCAATATCCCAATGTCACTCTTTAAAGAAATAGAAGAGGCAATCCAAAATTTAATATAGAATAATAAAGACCCCATATAGCAAAAACAATTCTTAGCAGAAAGAACAGTGCAGGAGGAATTTCAATACCAAACTTTGGACTCTATTACAGAGCTATAGTGACAAAAACAGTGTGGTACTGGCACAAGAACAGGACTGAAGACCAATGGAATGGAACTAAAGACCCCAGAATCAATCCTCAGACCTATGGCCACCTAATTTTTGATAAGGGAGACAAAAAAGAAAATAGAAGAAAGACAGCCTCTTCAACAAGTGGTGCTGACAGAACTGGTTAAGCACCTGCAGAAAACTAAAATTGGATTCTTCTTTGTCACCCTTCACTAGAATTAACTCCAAATGGATCAAAGACCTCAAGGTAAAAGCCGACACACTGAAAACTTTATAAGAAGGAATAGGAGATACACTAGTTCTCCTTGGCACAGATCGAAGCTTTCTTAATAAGGAGCAAGAAACACAACAAATAAGAGAAAGGGTGGGTAAGTGGGACTGCATTAAACAGCAGAGCTTCTGTATGGCAAAGGACATTGCTAGCAAATTAACTAGAAAGCCTACAGAGTGGGAGAAGATTTTCACTAACCATAAAACAGACAAAGGCCTCATATCTAAAATATATCAACAGCTCAACAAATTGAATCACTTCCAAACTAATCTCCAAAGAAACAACCATCCCATTAAAAGATGGGCCAAAGACTTAAAGAGAGTCTTCTCTGAAGAAGAAATAAGAATGGCATATAGACATATGAAGAAATGCTTGACATCTCTGGTCATAAAAGAAATGCAAATCAAAACAACTCTAAGATTCCACCTCACTCCAGTTAGTCTCTCCTAGCAGAGGTTTACAATAGGGCAAAACCTAGATACATAAAGCCATACAGGATGAGGCTAAATCAAAGGACCTCTAGGATATGGAAACAAGAGCCATATAATGTGTGATTGTTGTTCTTAATGTATTATGTTATTTCTCATCTCTTTTGTTGTCCCTTGGTTAGCTCATATTATTACAGTATCTTACCTTGTTATGGGTGTATTGTATATATGTTTATTGGTTTATTTGAAATAGGATAGGGAAGGGAGAAAAACAAGATGAGGGGAGGGGTGGGGGAAGGGAAATGGGAACAAGACATGAGAAAGGGTATCAATGTTTGTGAAGTGATGCACCTTCTATCTGGTGAATATAATGTAACCCTTCTATTAATTACTAAAGAAGAATATTAAAATAAAAACAGAATCTCTCATTCTTTAGTTGCCCAGGCTGGCTTTGAATTGTAATCTTCTAATCTCAGCCTCCTGTGTAGCTAGGATTACAGTCATGAGCCACAGCACCAAGTTCAAGCAACAAATCCATAGACTATAAAAGCACTTTCAATGTGCGTAAGTTAAAATGGGACTAAAAATATCTTCCTATAAAATGAGGGTATGTTACTTAATAAAGAACACTGTCAAGTTGGTAGTAGGGCTGACACCCTGACTCTAGCTATTAGAAGGCTGAAATCCGAGGATTGCAAGTTGAAGCTAATCCCAGCCTGGAAGTCTATAAAATACTTATTTTCAATTAGTCAGCTAAAAGTGGGAATTGGGAACTGTAGCTCAAGCTGAAAAGTGCCAGCCTTGAACAAAAAAGCTCAGGGACAGTGCCCAGGCTCTCTGAGTTCAAGTCCAGGACCAGTACGTGTGTGTGTGTGTGTGTGTGTGTGTGTGTGTGTGTGTGTGTGTACTTAATTTACAGGAGTCAAAATACAAAGAAACCTTCCAAGCTGTTTTCTCTTTTCTCCTTCTGTTGTGGATATTTACACTTGAAATGCTTATTTTTCTTGCCCTTGCCACTCCCTGACCACTTTCTGCATCTCCACTAAATCAATTGAAATATTTCTTTAAAAATGACCACTGAGTTTTCTTGCTCTTTTCTCTCGCTTAATACTGTTAATCATTCATTTCTTTTTTTACACACACTAGATTTTATTAACTGTATTCTAAAGTAGGTTTGGGGATCAAAATTAAGACACGTGTTAAAGTCAAATGATTTACAGTCTGTCTATCAAAGAAAACTCATGCACACAACCAAATGAACTAGATTAAAAAGTAAAACCACAAGTCAAGTAGTCACTGTGACTTCAAAGTCCTTACCAATAAAAACAAATTGTGATTCAGGTGAATGGGAGCAGGCCATGGATCATTCAAATAGAGGAAACAAATGAGCAAAGCTACACAAACATGCGGCATCCAGATCTACTATGACACTGTATGTACACATTTCCATTAGCCTGGATCAGGTGAACTGAAATGGACATAAAAGTAGAATGAAAGCATACAAGACAGTGGAAGGTTTGGCACCCACTTAAAGGAATTTGGACTTTATTTTATAAGTACCACACACATGCTACGTGGTCCTACTTTTTTCTTTCTTCTAATGGTGTCTGTGATTTAGAAATAACACTTCTGCAGGAAGTTGGCTGATTGGAAGGCTATACCACTGGAGACAGAAGGCCATTTAGGAAACTTCAGATTTTGACTTGAACTAAGGAGGCAGTCAGGTGGGGCTGATGTGACTGAGCGAATGCCAGTATTATTAGGAAACAGAGCAACAGGATGCGTGGGAATGCGCTCAGAGAGAGTGTCCTGTTTGTAGGTATATTGACACTTCTCTTCTCCAGTGAATGTGCCTGCATCCTTCTTAGTCCTCTTTTCTTATAATAGTTATCATTTCTTCACTATAAAATAGATATCTTTTCATTGTAAGAACGCATTGAGATCGCATAATATTGGTATTATGAGAGTATTAGTTGAGAGTATTTAAAAAAAAAAACAAAGGTAAGCCAGGCACGGTGGCTCACACTTGTAATCCTAGCTACTCAGGAGGCTGAGATCTGAGGGTCGCAGATCCAAGCCAGCCAGGGCACTAAAGTCCATAATATTCTTATCTCTAATTAATCCCCAGAAAACTGGAAGTGGTGCTGTGGCTCAAGGAGTAGGGCAGTAGCCTTGAGCTGAAGCGCTCAGGGACAGCACCTAGGCCCAGAGTTCATGTAAGCATATATTCTCATTTCATACCATATATAGAACACTAAGCCTTGATTTTAAGATGTAGTTTTGTAGTTTGAGAGCAAGTCTGCATAAGATATTCTTTGAATACATCATTTTAGTAGCAGTATACTATTTTATCCTGTAATGAGCTATACTTTTTTTTACCTACTGACAATCTTTGTAATTGGCTTCCATTTTGCTATCAGGTATAATGCTGAAATGAACATCCTTGCATAAAATATTAAAGGGTGATGGTTATATTATGGGTAAAATTTCTCTTTTTTTTTGCCAGTCATGGGCTTGAGCTCAGGGCCTGAGCACTGTCCTTGGAGTTTCTCAAGTTTAGAGTTCTACCACTTGAGTTTCAGCACCATTTCTGGCTTTTTTCTAGGTATGTGGTACCGAGGAATCGAACCTGGGTCTTCGTGCATGCTAGGCAAGCACTCTACCACTAGGCCAAACTCCCGGCCCCAGGGTAAAATTTCTTGGTAGTGATATTACAGTGCCAAATGTAAGGATAGTTATAGAGTCTCTTAAAGCATATTCACAATCTGCTTTTCAAACACTGTCTTGGTTCATACTCCCATTAGTACTGAGAATTGCATTTAAAAATATTTTCTAAGCAAGTAGGGAAAGACTTTTTCCACTTCAGAATTTCATTTCCTGAATTACAAGTTAATGCATGTTTATTGGAAACATGTAGATATATTCTCTTAATTGTTTTCTTTTATTAGTGTTGTTGTTTCTGTCTTTCCGTTTTGACAATTTTTGTTAGAATGTTGTTTTTCCCCTTTCGTGGATTCTGATAGACAAAAATTTACAACTATCCTAGAGCTAAATATATTTATCTCTGGTTGGAAATCTTTGATTTCCCAGTCAATGTCATGACATTTTGACGCTGTTTCTCAATCTGTTTCTTTGTGGTAAATAGCCAATAGTTCTTTTTAACAAGAATGTCAAAGAAATTCTGACCTTCTTTTTCTGTATAAAAAAATTAGGAATCTAATCTACCCCAAACTTTTCAGCATTCTTCAATATCGGTGTTTTTAATCTAAAAATATATTGTATAGTGCATGTACATGCACAAGCTGTAAGATCTCTCATAGGCAAGATTTTTATTATCCTCATTTCTCCTGTTCTTAGGTTTTACTGAGGGAAATAGTCACACTTATCTCATTGAATTGTTTTGAGGACTAAGTTAATGCCTAGAAAGGTCTTCCAATGCTATCTGCAATATAGTATGGTTTGTTAACAGCTATGATTTGTAAAAGCAATTCAGATAAAATTTTTATTCCTGAAGCACATAAAATAAAATAAGATGGAGAAAGATTGCCTGAATCAGTATTTTTAAAATCAAGAGAAAGTAGACCTTGACTGATGATGGTCTAGGCATAAGAATAAACAGGTTTTTTTTTTTCATTTTATTTTTTATTATTGAGGTAATGTACATAGGGGTTACAGTTACATTTGCCAAGTAGTCAGTGCATTACTTCTCACACATTGCTACCCCTTCTCATGTTTTGTCCCCATTTCCCTCTCCCCACCTCCTCCCAATCATCTTGTTTTCCCCCTTTCTCTTTCCTATTTCAAATAAATGAATAAATATACCAGGTAACAAAATCAGATACAGAAAAAATATGAGATTAACCAAAGGGCAACAAAGGAGAAGAGAAATAACATAGTACATTAAGAAAAACAATTACTCAAGCTAGAGCTCCTGTTTCCATACCCTAGAGATCCTTTCATTTAGTCTCATCCTATATGATTTTATGTATCTAGGTTTTGAGCTATTGTAATCCTCTGGTAGGAGGGTCCTAGATGTGTACTAATTATTACAGATGAGGGAAACCATTGAGGCTATGTTCCTTTGGGTTTGGCTTACTTCACTTAATATGATTTTTTCTAAGTCTTTCCATTTCTTACAAATGGGGCAATGTCATTCTTTCTGACAGCAGCATAGAATTCCTTTGTGTATAAGTTCCACATCTTCTTGATCCAATCATCTACTGAGGGGTATCTGGGTTGGTTGTGTATCTTTGCTATGGTAAATAGTGCTGCAATGAACATCATTTTGCTTGTGGCTTTAGTATGTCCTTATTTCTGGACTTTTGGGTAAATGACAAATAGTGGGATTGCTGGGTCATAGGGAAACTCAATGTTTAGAAGGAGTTTACACTCCCACCAACAGTGTAGTAGGGATCCCTCCTGGCCATATCCCCACCAGCATCTAAGCAGGTATTTTTGAAAGACATAGATAGAAATCAAGAGGAAAATAACATTATAATCTCTAAAATGGAAAGAAAATGACAAATACCATATTTGAATATTTATTTATATTGCCAAAGTAATGTGAAACACTAATATTTATTAATTATTTTGATTCTTTCTAAATGAATTAATTCCTAGTAACTTCAATATTATTTGATACACATAGTATGAGATTTGGATGAGTCTGAATTTCTGTATTAGGTAGATTATAGGTATATTGAATTAAAATATGACTACAGAAAGCTCAGTTTATCTTTGATGAGCATCACTGACTTTGGTATTTCACAAAGAACTTACATGATTTAGCCCACTAGAGGTTACTCTGATGCTATTTTGCTTTAGTCATTCATTAAATGAAAGCTGTGAGTACGCAAAATGTGCTGCATTGAATATTGCAGGATTCTATTAGCTGATATATTTAGGTAGTGTGTTTGCACTTGAATTTATATGAATAAAAGATGTTTGTCAAGAGAAAAAGCACTTTACATACATAATGCAACAGCTGATTTGAAAACTAAGTCTTAATGTGACAGAATGTGTAGCAAACTTTTCCTTTTAAACATAAAATAAATGAAAAGAATGCCAAAACAATACTAGTATACTTTCTAGTTCTCAAGTCTGGTTCAAATCTATTAATGTGTGTGGCCAGTTCTCTGAGATAACACAGTTATCAGTTCTGTTTCTTAGTCAAGAATTACCAAAACTTTGAAGGTTAAGAGTTTCCTGAGGACCAATGGAATAGAACTAACAACCCAGAAATGAACCCATACCTACTCTATGATAAGGGAGCCAAAATCATCAGATGGAAGAAAGAGAGCCTCTTCAACAAATGGTGCTGGTAGACTTGGCTATACATTGGTAGAAAACTGAGGTTCAATCCCTATATATCACCCCACACAAGAATCAACTCCAAAATGGATCAAACACCTTGAGGTAAAAGCAGACACCTTGAAAATATTACAGGATAGGCAAAACATTAGGGCTTCTTGGTGCAGGTCAAAACTTCCTAAATAAAGATCCAGAAACACAAGAAATCAAAGAAATGTTGGATAAAGGGGACTGCATTAAACTGCAGAGCTTTTGCATGGCAAATGACATATCTAGCAGGATGAATAGAAAGTCCACAGATTAGGAGAAAATCTTCATTATCTCTAGCGATAGACAAAGGCCTCATATCTAAAAATATGCTTAAAACTCAAAAAATTAAATCTCCCCCAAACAAATCTTTAAGAAACAACCACCCATTAAAAAATGGGCTAAAGGACTGGAAGTTTGGCCTAGTGGTAGAGTGGTTGCATAGCATGAACAAAGACCTGGGTTCAATTCCTTGGTATCACATACATAGAAAAAGCTGGAAATGGTGCTCTGGCTCAAGGGGTAGAGCTCTAGCCTTGAGCAAGCCAAGGACAGTGCTCAAGACCAGTGTTCAAGCCCCAGGACTGGCAAAAAAAGAAAAGAAACACAAATGAAAACAACATTGAGATTTTCTTAGAAAGGCTGTAAGAAGAAATTAACAATAATAGATGCTGGCTGGCACATGACCAAAAAGGAACCTACTACACTGTTGGTAGGAGTGTAGACTTATTCAGCCACTCTGGAAAGCAGTATTGGAGGCCCCTCAAAAGACTAAATTTAGAGCTCCCCTATGACCTAGCAATCCTACTCCTGGGCATTTACCCAAATGATTCCTGGTCATCCAGGACTATCCCGATAGTTCAATACCTACGTACATATGAGCATATAAGATGTTGTTAAGCAAAATGAACTCCAAGATATGAAAACAAGAGATTTTTCTTAGTTGTTGTTTTTAATATACTGTATGAAGTTATTTCTTTTGATTTTCACTTTTTTCCTTTGGTTTATCCCCTGCTGTCAGTGTATTTTAATTTGGTACCCTGTGTCTTGTATATGCATTTATCTGAATTGGGGAGGGGAAAGGGAACATTAGAATGATGAGACAAAGGACAAAGTGTGAATCAATGCAACAGTGACACTTACAAGACAATAGGTTGGACATGAACTGTACAAGTTGAGGGGGTTAATAGGGAAGGAAAGTGGGAAAAATGAGGGAGGGGGTAAAAATGTTGTACCAGAAATATAATCATTATCTTACATATGTAACTATAACCCCTCTGTACATCACCTTGAAAATAAAATTAAATTAAAGGAAAAAATGGAGTTTTAAAAGTTGTAAACTTCGAGCTAGGAATGTGGCCTAGAGGTAGAGTGCTTGTCTAATATTCATGAAGCCCTAGATTCAATTTCTCCATATCACATAAACAGAAAAGGCCAGAAGTGGCATTATGGCTCAAGTGGTAGTGTGCTAAGTTCAGAAACAGTACCTAGCCCCTGAGTTCAAGCCCCAGGACTGGCAAAAAAATTAAACACCTCAGTGAACCTGGAGATTGGGTCTGTACCACTGTCTGTTTTAAAAGTTAAACCCACAGAGAAGAAATATTCAAAATTTCTTTCACTTTTAGTGTTTTATCATAAGATCATCTCCTTCTAATGTTGATCACCATAGACCACATATGAATCATTTTTAAAATCAGAAGTAAATCCAGACTTCCTCTCAAATCAGTGTACTTTCCATGACTTTATAAAGTGAAAGGGTATTTTTCCATTTCACAGTCTGACTAGCTAATGCCACATACAGACAATGTAGAGACTTTTTTTCTTTTTGCCAGTCCTGGGGCTTGAACACATGGCTTAAAGACTTAAGGTCTTTGATCTTTTGAAAGACTAGCACACGACCTCTTGAATCACATCACCACTTCTGGCTTTTTTTTTGTGTAAGCAATGCTGAGGAATCGAACCCAGGGCTTCCATGCTGGGCAAGCACTCTACCACTAGCCACACTCCCAGCCCGACAATTAATCTTTTAGCTTAAAATTTTTTAGCCATATTAAAACTACAGATTAAAGAAAATACTCATGTATCATGTATTGGTTAAAAACAACATTTTTGAACCATGAGAAAAAATTCATCTCCCATGTATATAAGAATGGAAAAGCTGCAATTTTTTCATATTTTCCTACTTACTATTTTCCTAAATATTGTAAATTAGGAGTTCCTTTTCTATCTGGACACTCCTCAATAAGTCCTGATATATTCAAAGTGTCTAATGTATTTCTCTGGCAATTTGGACCTTGACATTGGTGTGTGTGATTAGAAAGGAGATGGTTGGTTGTTTTGCTGTTTGATTCCTTACCACTGCCTACAAATGGTGGTTCCACAGGAAATAAACTTTCTGTGGTACACTAGAGTAAGCCAATTATTATTGAATATTTCCTTAAAAGCCTCCTAGAGAAGTAGAATAAAATCCTTGAAGCAAAGATTTTCCTTCTGGTTGTGCTGTTTGATGTATCTATTTTATTGAAGACAACTGAAGTCCCAGAAACACAAAGGAATCTGTGTATGATTTGTGGAAATATAGGAATTTCTCTATATCACCTGAAGGGCTTTTCTACACACATTTTCTTTTTTTATATATTTTTACTGTAATTAATAAAAGGGTTACATGATATTTGCCAGATAGAAGGTACATTAATTCACCTACATTGATACCCTTTCACATGTCTTGGTACCCATTACCCTCCCCCCTCTTGGTTTTCCCCCCTTCCCTATCAAATTTCAAATAACCAAATACAAATAAATTCAATATATCAGATAACAAAGTGAGATACTGTAACAATATGAGATACCCAAGGGACAGCAAAGGAGCTGAGAGATAACATAGTACATTAAGGACAACAATCATTTGTTATATGGCTTTTGTTTCAATATCCTGGAGGTCCTTTCAATTAGCTTCATACTATATGGCCTTATGTATCAAGGTTTTGCTCTATTGCAGATCTCTGCTAGTAGAGCCCAAGGTTTCTACTGATTATGACAAATGAGGGAAACCATTGAGCCTATGTTCCTTTGAGTCTGGCTTACTTCACTTAATAGGATTTTTTCTAAGTCTTTCCATTTCCTAACAAGTGTCTACCCACATTTTCAAACACAAGAGGAAATGCCAACGATTCAATGTACCTAAAAATTTCCAGTTACTGAATACTTTGCTCTTACTTTGCAATACTTGGAATGAAGCTTAGAAGAATCAACTGGAATTGGCAATTATGAAACACCTGTGTTTTTCTATGAGAGAGAAATGATTTCAGTTTATTTAAAACTCTTCAGGGCTTCACATATAATCTCTCTCGAAACTTCTTTAAGTATATCAGAGCTGAGTTTCCTAGATGCAAAAACTCAGGTAGCAAGTTGCTTCTTAGTTGAAGAGTACTTTCAGGAAATAGTGAGGCAGAGTTAAACACTGAGCTGCCTTTGGTTACATTGTAAAGGGAGCTCTATTCTGAGCTGTAGCAATTTTAGGGAGGGGAATAGGCTGTCCCATTCCCATTTGCCACAATCATGTTCGTGGGCTGCTCTGGGCAGGAGCTGCAATGTTGGGGGAGATAACTCCCAGCAGGGAGGACCAGTGTCATTGAAACGGACAGTGAAGACAGGATCTGGCTGACCGTTCTATTGCATCCACCAGACGATCTAGGTGATACACAATTCCTCTTGAGGCCTCTGGCTTCACTACTCTGGCCTCCTTCCTGGCTCTTGAACATGTTAGGGAGGCTCCCAGTTCTTCTTAGTTTCCCTGTTGTTTTTGGTTCCTCCATCCAGAACACTCCTGAAGTGACCAATGTCACTGCTTTGTCTGGGCTGCAAGTGCTCTGGGTATAATACTGAAAGTGTTCTATGTTGAGAAAACTCTGTCTCCCAGAAAGAAATGGTTGGTTCCTGGGTATCCTTGTTTCATTTCCTCTCCTTCTTCAGTTCTTTGTTTAGAAGCCGTCTTCCCTGACCATCCTTTTAAAACTTAAACCTCCTTGCTCTCATTTGCATACTCTTAACTTCCTTTCTCAATTTTCATTTCTAATACAATACATCACATGTTATTCCATTTAGGAATATAAATCGTATGATGGCAGTTGTTGGCAATAGTAGACACTTGATAAGTAAGTCTAAAATGGACCAAATAAGTAAGTACATTTAATGTTTTACATGCTTGCTGATTAGTTAAAAAAAAATGCTGCCCTTTAATGATTAGTTTTGATTATTTCAGATTAGAATCATTTATCATTGTTAATTATTTGGCAATTATGCTTGTAAAAGGTCAAATTGATCACAGAACCAGTTTTTTTTTTTAGTAAGCAAATGGAGAAAGGATTTAAAATAAAATCATTCTACTTAGTATATTTGACGATAATGGCTTTCTATTTTTAAATTCTGTGAAATAATTTAACAAATTACTTACTTAGGATTTGCAACTTGGAAAAAAAAACAGGATAGAAAAAAAATGGGGCAATGTGATTGACTGACAGCACCGTGCATTGTGGAATTAGCACATGACTACTGCTATAGCCTAAAGAATGAGCAGGAAAATAGGACAAATAGGAATCTAAAATTCTAGAAGCTCTGATCTCAAGGCATTGCATTTTGCTCTCTCTTCAGTGATAAACATTCTCTTGAACAAGAAGGGCGTGATAAATATTTTTTGCAATGCAATAAAAACGTTTTGAAAATACTCAAGCACACATTTCCATTCCCATAAACTGCCATAGGTGCTTTGATTATTAGTCCTAAGAACTTAGCCCAAACTAAAAATCTCTCTGCTCTACAAAGACTGAAACCAGAATAAATATGTGGTCTCTCACAGTAGGTCAAATAACTTTTTTAAATTGGAGTTTTAGTAAGCAATCTACATTTTTCTAAATTCTCTCATCAGCTAATCTTTGGATATGAAGAAATAATTACTCTTCAGACATGGAGAATTTGTAAAACCAAAAGTGTAGAAAATTTTTTCCATTTTATTTTTGGAACATTTTATTATTAAAAAAATAAATAAGTAGCCAGGGGCTAGTGGCTCATAACTGTGATCCTAGCTAGTCAGGAAGCCTGAGCTCCAAGGAGTACAGTTCAAAGCCAGTCTAGGCAGCAAAGTCCAAGAGAATTTTATCTCTAAGTAACCACCAGAAAACCAGAAGAGGATCTGTGGCTCAAAGCAATAGAGTGCCCAGGCCCTGAGTTCAAGCACCACAAATGACAAAGAAAATTAAAAAAAAATGGATAAATGGAACCCGGGGTAGAGTATGTGTTTCACATGAGAGAGGATTTCCCCCACCTCCCAGTACCAAAAAAAGAATGGAAGCATAAAAGAGAGAGAAAAGAAATTAGCTGAATACATTGTACTGTGAAAGGAATTATGCATTAGCTTCCCATGATTTATACATAGATTCCTACACAATATGGATACATTAAAATGGGAGCTTTCTCTTGCTCTGTTTGTAGAAGAACAGAGGGAACTAATAAACTTAAATATTTTACGTGAAAAATCCAGTGGTTGTATCGTGTAAGCCTGAAGGCTTACTATGCCAATGGAGGCATAGTTACAGGGAAAGAATGCTAAAATCAGTCCCTAGCCCAGGTAACCCTAGGAGAAACTCAGGAGCTCTCTTTCCTCCCTAGTACCTCCCACAACCACTCCTTCTTTGAGGTAATTTGTGGCCAATTTACGGTCAGGACTTTCTCCTAGAGGCAGAAAAACTCTGTGCCAATACTCAACAAACTGAGTAATGTGTGCAGTTGAATTGCATGAGTTCTCAGCCTGACGTGTGCTCAACAAACTCCTACTTAAGGCTTCATACATAAGAGTTGCATCTCATACATATATTTAAACCTGAGGGATGGCAACCTCGAACACTCATGATCCCTTCTGAAACTCAACCAAATGCTCCCTCATTTCTGTAAGACCACTATCATTACCACAAATGCCTCTCACACTCTCCAAACCATGGAAAGTTGAAATTCTTCACCACATATATATTTGCTCTTGAGCCACCTAGCTTGAGCTTGCCATTCCCCTTATTCAATTCCTCGATTTCTACTTTTCCATGTGTGTCTTTATGCAGTTCTTTGTTGGAATTCAGAATCTGGGATCTTCACCTTGGCAACCATCCTCTAGTAATACAATCATATTTTTTGTTTCCAAAATACTTAATACTTTTTTGTATGCTTGCTGCAATTCTACTAAAAACTATTGTGTGCTTCATTAATTAGCTCATTTTATGTTGTAAATTTAGCCCCACCATGGACTCAAAGAGTATATGAAGATTTTAAAACAATATATTAAATAAAATTAAAGTTCATATGGTACACTGAATTTTTCCCACCCCCATCTGCCTCTGCAATTCACATACAAATGATTTAAACCACTTAGTAATCCTCAGAATGTCACTGGATATTCTCCCTGAGCTACTTTGATCAAGGATAGAACTCTACCAGTTGAGCCACAGTGATACTTCCAGCTTTTTGGTGGGTAATTGGAGAGAAGAGTTTCAGCCAGCACTGGTTGGCTTTGAATCCTAGTCCTTAAATCTCAGCCTTATGAGTAGCTAGAATTACAAGTGTGAGTCACCAGCACACAGTGAAGATGGGGTCTTAAAAAGGTGATTTAAGCAATTGGCGCTGTGGCTCAAGTGGTAAAGCACTAGCCTTGAGCTAAAGAGCTCAGGGACAGTGCCCGAGGCTTAGAGTTGAAGCCCCATTACCAACCAAATTTAAAAGTTAATTAAATTGAAATGAGTCCGTTAAGGGAGTTAGCATCAACCTGACAGGTGTCCTTATAAATTGACACACAGAGAGACATCAATGATTATGTGCACAGAGAAAAGACTGAAGACTACTGGGAGGACAGCCATCTTCAAGCTCAGCAGCAAGGCCTCAGGCCTCAGAATTTGAGCTTTCAGAACAAAGCTCTATAGTGTAAGCCACTAGTCAGTAGTAGTTTGTTAAGGCAGCCTAAGCACACTAATACAATGTCATTTTAAGATGAAGTCATCAATTAATCTGAATTATAGCACATATTCTACTTTCTTTGTAGCTGCCAATTAAAATGAACTGTTAAGTTTTGTGAACCTTGGGCAGGGGACTGACTGAATTTTGTATACCTAGCTCACTCAGCAAGCCCTGCTTTTTTCCCTTCCTTCCTATCTTTCTGGTCCTCTTGATATCCTGCTCTTTGTTTCCCTGCAGCTTTCCTTTTCCAGTGCTTTTGAAATGGCCCACATGCTGCAAGCAGATGTCTTAGACGTATAAAACAGGAAGAATGCTAAGCTTTATTTTAAGTGGGTGGGGGGAGGCTGAAATGCAAAAGTGGAAATTGGCAGCACCAGATTTACTGAAAAGATTTAAGATGGCATGCCACCTCACTATAAAACCATTTCTTAATTGTAAAACTGGCCTATAATCTAGTTACTTTTTCTCCTAACCACTTGATGATTTTACATTCCGCTGCCTTTTTATGTTTCTCTGCCTGATTTTCTTTTCTTTGAAGAGAAAATAAGTTTTCTCACGTCTCTATTTTATATACTCCTCATTTTTTCTATAAATATTTCTATCAGTATTCCTAAACATCTCCTCTATTAGGAATTAGAATTTGGCAAGTAGGCACTCAATAAGTGCTTGGTAGGTGAGCCTATACTATCAGAATACATTATGACATTTTCTCCTTCCCTTAATCTGTAGTGCTATGGTCCAGAACCTCAACTACTTTTGGCAGCTCATAGGGCGGCTCAACGCTGCTCCACACAGTCTGTTCTCATCACAGAAGCCAGAAACTCTTTAGACACAGAATCAAATATGTTGCCACCCTACTGAAGACATGACCATGACTCTTTCTCTGCTAGAAGCACACCATGATTTTAAAACCATTTGTAAGACTCTGTGCAACCTTGCTTCCTAACTCACTCTGTTCTGCCTGGCCCCTGCTATTTCTCAATCCTCATCTCTAAGTTCTCATCTTTAAAGCCTTGTACTACATGTTCATTTTTTGTCAAGTATCCTGATCATGGACTTGTGTGGCTTCAGCTTGATGTGACTTCAACTATCTTGAGTTGTGAGCACAATAACGGACTCAGTTTGTTTTTATCGTCTTGTTTTCTGCTTTTCTATTTTTCTTGCAAACTACAAGTCCTCAAAACCCTTAGAATAGTGTGTAGAATTTTACAGCCAAACCCCGAAGCCAATCTAGTATATCTCACTAGCATGAAGTCATTCTTATCTTTTGCAGTGTGTGCACCTCTTCGTCTGAACCTCATTGTGGGGTCCACTGGGGCTTTGTACTGCCTGGCCCACACTTCTGTCAGTAAGCCCCTCAATAAGTTAGGCCCTGTGTAATACCAGATCTGTCTGTCTTTCTTCCATTGTAGCCAGTGCTTTACACTCTACTAGTAGGCTTTTCTGAAATAAGGCTAAGTTATGTTCCCCCAGAATTTATTTTTTGAAGTCCTGACCCCTATTTCTCTTAGAATATGACTATGTGGAGTGAAGTCTTTTAAAGAGGTACTGAAGTTAAAATGAGCTCATGAGGGTAGTCCTAATCTGTAAGAAGAGGAGATTTGGACTCAGACACAGAGGGAAGAGTACATCAACAGAAGGGCACATGTCATCAAGCTGAAGAGAGAAGTCTCAGGAAGCACCGACCTGCAGGTACTGATCTCAGACTTTTGGGCACCAGAATTATGAGAAAGAGACTTTATGTTTGTTTAAACCATTCTGTAGTCCTTGTCATAGTAGTTCTAGCAAACCAAGGCTCACTCCTGGACATCCTTGAAGTGTTTTTATAATATGCTACCTTCTCAGTAAGAACTACCCCATTACCCTAGTTAAAACAACAGCTTCCCTTTTCTCCTCCCCATCCTCAACATCTCAACTTCACTTTTCAACTCCCTTAACTCTGCTTACTTTTCCTTCTTTTCTTTTTCAATAGTCTATATAACATTCCAACACATTTGACAGTTACTTATTGTTTTTTATTATGTACCTTCCTCTGATAGAATTTAAATACGCAATTTTAAAGGCTTTGCCTTCCCCACTCCAACTCTGATTAGGGCTGAGTTGTAGCTTAGGAGGTACAGTTCTTACCTAATAAGAGCAAGGAACTGAATTCAAATTCTAGCCTGGTTAAATATATAGATTGAATGAGTGAATGGAACAGGTACTTGTCTTTTGTACATAGCTAGAGGTATATTTTCATTTGATAAACACAATGTAATTTCTCAATTTAATCTGGCTTGATTAAAAACATATCGCTCCACACATACAGAATTTTTTGATCATATAATCTGGAAATGACAGAAAAAATATCGAGAGTCCATACTAGCATTTACGAGCACATACAGAGATTTATTTATTTTTGTCAGTCGTGGAGTTTGAATTCAGGGCCTGGGTTCTGTTCCTGAGCTCTTTTGCTCAAAGCTGTTGCTCTAGAAGGATTCTCATGGACTTTCCTGCCTAGACTGCTTGGAACCTCGATCTTTCTATCTCAGCTTCCTGAGTAGTGATGATTATAGGTGTGAGCCACCAGTTCCTGGCTTAGAGGATCATTTTCTTTTTTCCAGTCCTGGAGTTTGAATTCAGGGCATGAGCACTGTCCTTGGGCTTTCCCTCAAGGCTAGCATTCTACCACTTGAGTCACAGCACCACTTCTGGCTTTTTTGTGCATGCTACTCAAGCACTCTACCTCTAGGCCAAACTCCTGGTCCCTAAAGCATCATTTTAATGAGTTGTTTCATTCAATTTTCAGAAAAGCCCCATAAATGATAATATAATGAATTTCCCATTATTCATATTAGAAAAAAGACTGATAGCAAGGTCAAATGAGTTGCTTAAAATTCTTGTACTAGGAATGACAGAAAAGAATTTGAACTCAGGCCACCTGACCACAAAAACTGTTTAAATAATTGTCATTCCGTAATTCCTGCTAGAGTTATCTTAATTTTCAACTTCCTGTATGGTTAACCTCCATTACCAACTTTTAACATTTTCAAGGTGGTATTAGAACTACAAAAACATATAAAATGTATGCAGTCATATGTTTTATATAAATAAACAATGAGCTGTGGGTTCTGATTTTGATAGGAAAAAATTAAATTTCTTACTTGAAGAATTAATTTGTTTGATCTCACATTTCCCCTTATGTTGAGCTTTTCATTGAATTATTTTTTCTTCTTTTAACCTTTGAAACATACTCAGGAATATCAAGTAGCATTGTCATATTTGATGTCTTGATTTTATAACTTCTAGTGCAGTTTTAGCTAAAACAAAACAGAAGAGTATTTTACTCATATTCAAAAAGGAAAATAAAAATATAAAGATTAGCCAATGAGATATATTATTTTGAGACTTTGACCCTTTGAAAACTTCAGTCTCCAGGCTCATAGTCTAAGTGTTGGTGTTAATCCAAGCAGTTGGCAGGAAATAATGGTGTGTGGAATTATGATAGTAAAACCACGGGACAGGCTTACTTGAGGTGTGGATAGTAGACAAGAAGGGTGTTATGGAGTGAATGTTGTATACTTCAAAACTCACACAGTGAAATCTAATAAACATGGGATAGTATTTGGAAGTCATGAAAATGGAAACCTTATGAATGAGATTGATGCCTGCAAATAAGGAAAACATTGGTTTATTTTATTTCTGTCAAGTGAGATTATAATGAAAACCCAATAGCTTACAACCTAAGAGAGGGTTCTCACCAAGTTCTAGCCCTGTTCTCAAAACCAGCTCCATAAATTGTAAAAAAAAAAAAAAAAATTGTAAGTCATACAGTTTATTTTGTTACAGCTGCGGGAAATGACCAAGATAGAAGAGTAGCCCAGAAACTCACCAGTTCTCTAAAACTGTATTCTTTTTTTTTTTTTTTTTTTGGAATTTGGAAGTTAAGTTGTTTTTTTTTTTTTTTTTTTTTTTTTTTTTTTTTTTTTTTTGCCAGTCCTGGGCTTGAGCTCAGGGCCTGAGCACTGTCCTTGGACTTTCTCAAGGCTAGAGCTCTACCACTTGAGCCTCAGCACTACTTCCAGCGTTTTTGTATGTATGTGGTACCAAGGAATCGAACCTGGGTCTTCGCACATGCTAGGCAAGCACTTTAACCACTAGGCCAAACTCCCGGCCCCTGGAAGTTAAGTTTTATTCCGCGCCTAGCATCGAGAATCATACTGACTGGTCAGGGCCGCCTCTAAGATGTGAGTGAGAGAGCCACCCCGCCTGATCTTACAGGCTACTTTTATAGGCCCCAGCCATGTGGTTGGGCTGGCCATACACAGGTGGCCAATGGAATTCAGCATGGTTGATTGATGGCTGGGGCAACCACTGACACCTTTGCTGTTTGAATTGACCTATCATCTCGGTGGGCTTCTGGCGCCCTGCTCTGATGACAAAGGAAGGGGAGGGAATTCCCTGGCAGGCCAAGGGGGGTGGAGTGGGGAGGAATTCTGGTAACTCCACCTGGTTTAGCTGCTCTTGTAATCTGAGCTGTTATCAGGGATTCTGCAGCCCCTGCCTCAAGTCAAGTCCTTTGTCATAAAGATGGGAAATGCCTAGAGTGGATGGATTTTGGGAAGTCAAGAAAGGGGTCCCTTCATTCCCCCCTCGTTTTGGAAAATGAGTCAAATCTTTGACTCTTCCTCCCACCCTATAGCCTCCTGTCATAAGGGCCATACTGAGTCCTCAACACTGGCCTTTAACCACCCCAATTCTCCTTTGTACAAATGATCATTATGCTGTTTACAATGCAGGGGCCAAGAGCAACATTAGTAAAGCTAAGGATTCTGCAATTGCAGATATTGGGGGTGTTATCATGGAGACCAGCTGGATAAGCTTTTATACACCATCCTCTGGACCCCTGCTTCTCTCGTGCTCAAGTCTCCTTTTATATCTGCCAGGTTATCTTTCATCAGTCTATCATGCTGTGACATTCTCATGCTGTCTCCATCTGGGAGTGATGAATCCAGTACCTCTTTCCCGCTCCTTTCACAGTGGTTGGAGTCCAGGGTATCACAGTGCAGGTACACTTGATGTTAGAAACCAGACGATGAACATGTCCCCCAATCAACCTGTAAGGCCTGTAAGGCCTGTATTGAATCATGGTTAGCACTATCAGCTAGTTCAACTTCCCCAAGTTTTAGGGGAAGGCCTCCCTCCAATGGGGAGAACTTTACATGTGGAGAGTTCCCATTATTAGGACATGCTTCATGCCATCTTCTCCATACTCATACTCTCTGGGCTCTGTCGTCCTCCCTTTTTTAGAACATTTAAGACAATTCCTTTCAGATCCTCTCTTTTCTAGAATAAACCATTTCTCTAAAAATTCCTTTCCCAAGGTTTCTTTACTGTCCCTTCTCTCTTTTCATTTGACCATAGCCCTCATTCACATTTAGCACCTCTTACCCCTAGCCTTCTCATCACAGGGTGCAGAATTCCCCTCACCAAGATGGCTATGGCTTCAAAAGGCTAGGTGCAGCCTCACTTTATTTTCTCTCTCATGACCTAGGGGACTTGGAACTTAGCACAGATACAGTGTCCCACCACCAAGGGTTTAGTTCCAGTCAGGAAGCAGCTGTAGAGTTGTGGAGCCAGGCTGGACGGGATGTATAACAGCAGCTTTGTCTCTTGCAGCAGCTCCAATGGAACATCACACCTCCTAAGTTGCCTCCAAATTCTTGCATGCTGGATAAAGAAGCTTAACCTAAGGCCTGACTTTGGTGAACTCTCCCAATGGTCTCCTAATTGCTTTCCCTGAGCACACTTGTTTTTGCAGGCTGACACCCATTGGTTTTCAGGGCGGTATAGGGTTGAGATTTCAAAGTAGTAACCAGATTTCCTTTAAACGAGGCTAGGATTCTCTAGACAGGTATAGAAGATTTGAACCTGTGGTCATTGCCATTCCCCACAAGTGCAGTCTCCACTCTTGCACATCTGTTACTACTCTTTTCCATACCTCTAATTTATCCTGTCTCACTTTCCAAAAATGACTCTGGTCCCTTCATCTTAAGGGGAGTTGATGGGTGAAGATTCATCTTCTATAACTTCTTCAAGCTGACTCAGGGGCGTTGTCTCTGTTCTTGACTAGAGACCTTAAAAAGCTTAGCCTATTATACCAACGGGTTGCCAGGATTAGCGATCAGGAACAATGATTTGCTCAAAACTAGAGATCATATTCAACATTTAACAACTGCACAGACCTTCTTTGGCCACAATAGTTCAGCTTACTTAGCACCCATTTGCAAAAGCATTTTCCTGATTTTCTGGAGAACTTAATCCCTGCGACCCCAACAATGCCTCAGTTACCTATATAGATCTATATACAGATCAATGGGGACATAAGCCTCAGATCCACAAAACTTTCCTGAATTTGTGGCTGGTGTCAAATCAAACTTTACTCAGTTAGGACTTTAAACTACCCACTATCACAGAAGATTGACAAGTTCCTGCCCAGTTATGGAAGGCACGGGCATTAGTAAGGCATGCTTACAAACTATTCTATGACCTCCCGGCTCTGATTAATATTGAATGGCCAAGCACAAGTCACTCTAGGATCTGACACCATCTCTGCCATCCAAGCTTTCTGCATCTGGATGCTTCATTTCTTTTGTCCCAGTAGTGTCTCTCCACACAGGGATAAACATCCCATTGGCATTTCACTTGCTTGGTTGCTGGACTTGAACTCGGGGCCTGTGCACTATCCCTCAGCTCTCCAGCTCAAGGCTAGCACTCTGCCACTTTGAGCTCCAAAGCAACTCTGCCTCAATAGTACTCTGCTGCCAGATTAGACACCACAGTCTCACAGGGACTTTGCTTTGCCCGGGCAGGCTCAAAACTGCGGCTTTCAGATCAATGAGTCCTACAAAAGGCCACTTTACTCCAATTAGAAGCAACAAGGTAGTCAACTCAGAAATAGTCTCTAAGCATGATCTTACCTGGAACTTGATGAGGGCCAAAATTACATCTGAATGAGGATCTGCTGTCCTTCTCCATGGGCCTGCTGGAGATTGCTATAAGAGTAAGCTGAAATAACAATTAAGCAATCATTTTGGTAGTCCTAATTTTCCTTTTTCTCTTTCTTGAAACAAACATTTAGGACAACTTCACTTTCAAATTTTGTTCAGAAACCCATTTCTAATGTTCTTTAAAACTTTTACACTTTTTAACTTAAACACTTAACACTTTAGTCTTTATTTGCATTTGAAAAACCTTTAAGGGCTCAAGGCACTCCATTTTCTCCAGGTCTCCTTGGGCTCAAGGAACACCCTTTGCCTTCAGGCCTCCTTGTAGAAGAGCCAGTTTTTTTTTTTTTCCTCTGCAGTTTAGGTTACTGCCTAGAACTCCAATAACAGTTTAAACTCCAATAAGTTTTTCCTTAATGCAAGAACTACAATCATCAGTGCACCAAAAGTCCAGACATAGTTTTCTTCTTTTGTAAAATATATCCAATTGCGAAGTAGTATGAAACCAAATCATAAGGAGATATACTTTTAAATATTCCTTTTAAAACCTTCCTCCCCAATTCAATACATTTTAAGTAGCAGTTTAAGAAATAGTATTATTTTACCATCAGATTTTCAATGTCAGTCTGCAAGGAAAAAGGACGAAGATGTTCCACTCAGTCCATCTGACCAGGTTTAGTGAACAGCCTTCATCCCAGCTTATTTTCTTTCAACAGCATGGACCCTCCTTTAGGGCCTTTCCCACCATGGGGACCCACAGCTGCACCTTAGCCAGTTCACCTCTCACCCCCAAAAATGGTCACACAGGACTATCCTAAGTTTTCCAGTCCTTTCTCTTGGCATTTGATTACCTAAACAGTTTTAAAAGACAGGCAAAGTTTCTGACATTGATAAACAGATTCACATTTAAATCTCTAATACATGTCTCCACACTTTAACTTAAGGAAATAAATTTCAAATTCCCTAATGCCTCTGGGCTAAACAGGATACAATGTTTATGATGTAAACAGCTCTATGCATTACAATACCAAATTGTTTCTTTAATGCAAATTTCATTTAGAAAATACTTTTTCTACTTTACAAAAATACTTTTTACCAGTTTCTCTTTAAAACAATGCAATAACCCTTTGAGACATTGTAAAACATTTAAACCTAATAATTTTCTTGAAGCTTAGACTTAGATTTACCCAATTGCCTTTTTGTTTTTAAGTATAAATTAGCCCATTGTTTTATACAGCATGCTGACAATTTAACCTTGAACATGTTCACTCACTCATTCACACACATTCATACTCAAAGATCTTAAAGCGCGCAAAATTAATATCAGCCGTTCGTTTTCCGGAAGCTTTAGTGTTAAGAGAGTTTTGCCAATCTTACTCTTGCAGGTGAGAACCAGGTTCAAAAAAAACTTTTACAAGGCAATTTAGTTGAAACTATTTGTGGGAGTCTTCCAGTGCCAGATTTAGCCCACCTAGTCATTTTTCCAATTTTGGCTAGGCCATCCCACATGACAGTTTATAGGACCAAATTTAAACCTGGGGGAACCAAGACTGGTGCCTGTGTCCTGCCACCCATTGTCTCCAGATTGCGCATCTGAGTGGGAGGAGCCATACCAGGCCCCCAGGAATGTCCAAATGGATAGTGGCAAAGACACAGAAAACAAGAACCCATTAGGAATGGTACGGATTTCAAGAACAGGACCAGACAAGCACTCAGGAAACCATAAAACAGGGGCAGAGAACCTTTAGAACCTTTAGAACCTTTAAACCATTGCAAAATCAAGTCCAGGGGAAGATCCTTTGTAGATACCACTCGGCTCATCTCTTTATGTGCACCAACCACAAAACTTTGGGGAGGAACAGATAAGGAGTGGGAGAGGGGGGTTGAGTTCTCCAAGTCAGACTACCCTATCTCCTCCTTTTCTGATCCTGAAGATGTGACCTGCTTTAGAGGGAGAGAAACAGTTTTTGTTAAGCAGGGGGAGGTTCCTTTGGCGGTCATCCTGTAAAGAAAGTGGTCCATTTCAGCTGGCAGAACATTTTAAGTTTTCCTGGGTAAACTTTGTCACCCCACTGGGCGGCCTTGTCTTGGAAGTCCTTCAAATGTTGGAAGATAAGGTTTAGAGGTGTTGCGAGCTCATTACTCCCTGTATGACCCATTTTCCTATTGGCAGTAAAGAGAAGTACCCAGTAAGAGGTTCCTTGTGAACAGTCAACATGAAAATGACAACTCCTACAAGACAAGGATCAGCTCTAAGATGCACAAATACCAAGACGAATACAACTGCTGTACCAACACAAAACTACAGTAACACAACCATCGTACCTGGGAGACTCTCACTCCCTAATCTCTAGATGTCGTGCCCGGGAGACTCGAACTCCCTGTTTTTGCGACGACCCTCTGGAGTGATGAGGCGTCCCCGCATCCACTCCGGCCCTGGGGAGCTATACTGCGTCCAGTTTCTCCCCGGTGGGCCACTCCCTTGGAGCTCCCCAACAAAAAGGACAAAACATAAAGACCAAAGACAAAACTAGCGCTCAAGATCTTACCTCCGGAGGTTTTGTTCAAAATTCTGATGCTGGCTCAGTTCTCATCTTTTGATCCCGGACGAGCCCCCAAATGTTAGGGTCCGTGATCAAAGGAACGAGTATGACACAAAAGCGGAATTTGGAAGTTAAGTTTTATTCCGCACCTAGCATCGAGAATCATACTGACCGGTCAGGGCCGCCTCTAAGATGTGAGTGAGGGAGCTAAAATTGTATTCTTAAATACCAAAGTGTACTTTGCATGCATTAATTGGCCTCTGCCCTTTTATCATTTTGGTGTCAATTTTCTATCTTCCTGCCTGCCTGATTGCCTGCCTGCCAACTTGCACTTCTGAGATTCAAATCTAGGGCCTTGCAAATGCTCAGCAAGCATTGTATCACTAAACTATGCCTGAGCTTTCAATTCATGTTAGATAGATCATAAATGGTGAGCAACCATCATTCTAGAAGTCTGCTCTTTATTATTTCCTTGACTTGTTGCTCAAATTTGTAAACCACTCATTTTTTAAAACACTTCAAAATACATTGCTTTTTTTGTTTCTAAGACAAACTAACTTCTCTTTCATGTAGAAAAGAGAGATTTTGCTCTTTTACTTGTTTTCAGGGGAGAAAATCTTCTATTTCCTGTCCAGCTTATCTGTGATTCTACCTACTGCTAATCTTTCACAGTTTCTCTGTCAACTCCAGAATTGTACTTCTTTCTTGTTTATTTGTTGGTATTCATTTTCTTCATATCCATTCATGAACGAGAATAAGAATTCTCTATGTTCCTAGTAAACAAATATCAGACTTTTTTTAGCTCTTTTTTTTTTTTTAACTCCCAGTGCTGGGACCATACCTGAGTTTCCTTGGTTGGCTTCTATTCCTGTCCTTAGTATCATATGTCCTGAAACCTCTCCTTTTGGCCTGACTTTAAACCTACCATCTATGTCACAGGCTGAGATTTACCTCTCCAATTGGTCTTACCTCTCCAGTTGTCATCTTGCCATTCTTTTAAACATCTCACTTCACATCCAAAACATGTGTCTGGGTGTTCTTGCTTCTCTCCTAGCTAGAATCAATGTGCCATCATCTTTCATCTGTTTAAGCCCGAAGTCATTTGGAAATCATCCTTAATTTCTTCCTTTTCTTAGTTGTCTACACCCACACCCACTAGTCTAATAGCAATTTCTATGACGCTATCATTAAACTATGTTGCAGACCAAATCTTCTCTCCTTCCTCACTTTTCTCTCCTAATAATAACTCATCTCTCTTCTGGAGAGAGTTCCCATGATTCTATTCTGGCTCTTTATGTGTCCCAATTCAGTGACCTCCTTTCCATCTCCAGTAGCATATTTCAGGTCCTCATCACTTTTCCTTTGGGCCACTCCCATAGACTTTTGTCTTCTTTCACTTACTCACTATATTACCGCCCACTGGATCTTTTTAACATGCAGGTCCAGAATCTGTAGCATGGTATTCAAGGTCCTCCATGAACTGATATCTCTTTAGGTTTATAACCTATTACCCTGCCTACCTGTCTATCAACAGCCATGCAATACTATATACCTTCCCTGGTCTATGTTCTTAGCTTTCATATGTTGCACTTACAATCTCAACCCTTCTTCCGATTTGTCTTTTATGAGGCTTCATCTGAGTTTTATCCTTTCTAGAAAATTTCCTTGATGTTTTTTACAATTCAAGGTTTGTTTTTTTTTTACAATTCAAGATTCAATACATTTACTGACTGGAATGATGGATGAATAATAGAATTTTGAAAAAAATTGAAATACAGAGTTGACACCCAACATTACAATTAAATAGAAAACTGATTCATTCTGGAAAGGATTGTGGAATAAAGGAAGAAATTTCATTTATACTTCTGTGCTTAACTAAAACAAAATGACCTATTATTTGTGAATTATAAGCACCTTATAGGAGAGTGTCAGAGGTGACTTTTTTCATCCACATTAGACTTCTGACTAACGACCAGTCCTGACAATGACAGTTAACTGACCTGGGTCTCAATTTTCCTATCTGTAAAGTCAGAGGGCTGGCTAAAGTAGGTGTTCTTTTAAAGTTTTTCCAAGGTTTAAAATTTGTATTTATAAATTTAAAAATTTACAGTTTTATAGCTGAACTCTATTTTTTTCCTGTATTAAAACTTAGGTTTTAAGTATACTATCTAAGAGAGGCACTGCAGCCTTTTCCTAAACTTCTTGCGTGCTGTATGAATACGGAAGAAAACATTCTCTGGTTCTCTTGGCACACCTCACCTTTACACAGAGACACACACACAGACACAGACACAGACATACACACACATACACACACACACACACACACACACATACACACACACATCTGAATAACTATTATAGGATTTTGGTTTGTTTTCATCTTTTTTCTGGGTTGTTTTTCAAGCTGATATTTCAGGGGATAGCAATAGAGATCAAGTATGTTTGTAAACATACTTGAGCCCTTTTTGGGGATCTACAATCTCTTTTAGTCTGCTGAAGATTCAGAGAAATGATGCCGTATAAAATGTGATTAATTGCCACACACTGGTGGCTCACATCTTGTAGCCTGTAATCCTAGCTACTAAGGAGGCTGAGAATTGTAGTGTGAAGCCAGCCCCAGTAGGAATCCATGAAACTCTTATCTCAATCAACCCCCAGAAAGCCTGAAGTGGCACTGAGGCTCAAAATAGTAAAGCACTAGGAGAGAGAGAGAGAGAGAGAGAGAGAGAGAGAGAGAGAGAGAGAGAGAGAGAGAGAGAGAGAGAGAGAGAGAGAGAGAGAGAGAGATTGTTCAGGGACAGTGCAAGGTCCTGTGTGCAAGCCCCACCACTGAAAGAAAAAAAAAAGGGCTTAATTGAGCATTTCCTCAACCAAGGAGAATATGGAACACTTCCTTTCCTCTCCTCTCCTCTTGTCTACTTTCCTTTCCTTGTACTAGTGTTTAACCTAAAGGCAGGTATTTTGCCACTTGAGCCACTCACTCCCCCCCCTCCCACGCTATCTGCTTTCATTATTTTTCAATAAGGTCTTATATTTTTTGCCCCCACCAGCCGGGACCTTGATCCTTCTGTTGATGTTTTGTTACTCTGCCTAGTGTTTCTTGAGATGAAGTCTTACAAACTTTGTGCCCAGGGGTGCCTTGAACCTTAATTCTTCAAAACTCAGCCATCTGAGTAGTTACGATTGAAGGTGTGAGCCAACCTGCCTGCCTTGTGAACATTTCTTTCACAGTACATATCATGGGAGTATTTCATATTCCAATTTGTAATATGTTCCTTAGTACCAACTTGGGCAACTGAATTTCAGTAATCTTTCTACTCTATCTTTGACTTATTTTATTCTATAAAATTCCTTGTGGAAGCACCTGGACTTAACCTAGGTCTGTCTCATGGTTGATAAGTACCCTTGATGATTCCTTTCCAAATGACCATTATCTCAACCTAATTTACTTTTCTGTTTTATATTGTTTTAATGTAAAAGTTAATTTCTATGAAATGGGTATCTATATACCCATAGATGATTTCTATTTTACTTCTTTGCTACTGATTATGGTGGCTATTACTATCTCTTTATAACATTATAAGACATATTTCTATAGACATTCAGCTAGAGACAATTTCCAGCTGAGATAGTTGACACTTAAGTTCTCTTAAAAAAATATATTATTTGAGAAATGGTTTGAGATTTTGTCCTGTCACTCTTGATCCCTATTTTATTAGTAGTTAAATCACTGAAAATACAGATGACTATTTTCTTTCCATATCCTTTGGCATGTCACAGCTTTTATTCTGAGAATCCAGTTGAACTGAGAAAGAAAGCTCTATAGTCATATTGTCAGTAGTAAAAACTGAAAATCTGTAAAATGTTTCTATCATGTTTTATTATCCCAACAGCAGCTTCTCATCTCTTTCCTAAGTGGGTCTATTTTCTAATGCTTCACCAACTTTCTAATGCTCACCAGAGTTGAGGCCCCAAGCTGAAAAATTACAAAGCTTCAATTATATGTCTTACTTTGTAGGGATTTATTTTTAAAGAAAGTGAAAAGTAGCTTTCTGATGGTCTATGCTGTTGGGCCTCATGCTCAACGGCACTGCAGGCAACTGCACCCAAAAGTTAGCAAGAGGCTAACTGGCTCTGACCTGCCTGAGAAATTCCATCAATAAAACAAGGGCTGCAGGCAAAGGAGTTGACAGCTGTCTCCTTGGGAGCTCTGCAGAACAATTTCAGTGAGCATGATTACAGTTTCCTTTTCAAACCCTCTGATTTTAAATTTTGGGAGACTGAGAAGCTGAATGCAGCTAATCTGAGTAATGTCATAATAGTGCCATTCAAGACTCAAATCAAACAATACATTTGATGGAGCTATGAAACAAATGCTGTTTAGTGAGAAAGCCAAGTTATCATTATTATTGGCATTGTTTCTGAGAAATATATATAGCTCTAAAGAAGAAGCTGCATATAAAATATATGAGGAATATATATATAGCCAAGTTATAAGTATTTTTATAGACTTGTAGTTAGATTATTAGATATTATATTTAAAATAACTTATCTTATGGGTGTTATAATAAAAATAAGCATAATAATACATTAGATAACTGAATATAACAATAATATAAAATTATAAGAATTTAAAATTGGATAAAAGCAGTACACAAATCAAAATGGTGCAAAAGTTATTGAATGGCATCACTGTAATTAGAGAGACACAATTAGCCTAATCTATCATTTCTAGTGCACATAGTTATAGTAAAACTGGAGAGATTTTAGAGCTAAGTAAATCAATAACTGTTAAATTAAGAGGGAGCTGCAAATTTACATTATGACATATATATAAAATAAAATTGTAAACCATTAGAAATATGTTTGCCAGTGGGTTTGGTGATCCACAACTATAATCCTAGCGCCTCAGAGTCTGAAGCAGGAAGACAAAAGATTGAGATCAGGCTGGACTATAAAGAGAGATTTAATCTCAACTTAACAGTGATTATCTAGCAATAAATAAGTGTATGATACAGTAATAAGTGAAAAGTGTAAACTAGAGCAAATTTCCTGAACCTCTATGACCTGAAGTTAAGTTAATTAAATGTGAAGGAAGTCCTAAACAACAATGAGCTAAAGTAGATAAAAGCCTATTTCTCTGTTAAGTCTGTGACTGGGATGGTGACAGAATACAAAGAGTAGCTTCGCTGTTCCACTCAGAAAGGACTCAATCTCAGAGCTGCAGAGGGGAGCTTTTTTGTGCTTTCAGAAGCTTGATGAAGGAAGAGATGAAGGAAAAAGACTTAAGTGTACATTCTGTCTCTGAAGGATGAGCTCCAGAAATTAACACGTGACCCTTCTGGCCTGCTCATTTCTAGCTGCAAGGAATGTTAACAAGCACAATTTCTATCCAGATGGCCAACCAGATATACAACCAAAAATCATAGCTCAATTGTAAGGACCCAACTCAAATGAGTCTAACCTACTCCATTTTCTGAAGGGTTCCATGTTTATTTGGAAGGAAGGCTATTTTACTTTGTTTTGCAGAAACCATACTTCTGAACTCGAGGAGAATTTTACTTGTGTCCTATTTTGACAACATTTTCCTGGAAGAACTATAGAAATGAATGAACAACTACTACACTGAGAAGCTACCCACCCAAGCAAGCTTCCTGAAGCAGCTATCCAAGCCCAAACCATAAAATGTCAGCTTTACATTGCTTCTACATCTCAAATGCTCAGAAACTTCCCCCAACCCCACTTAAGGCAGACACTGCCTATTATGCTTGTTTACACTCTGGAAAATTGGATAAACTTTTGCTCTGAGTCACTGATGAAGTGGATCCTTTCATAGCCTGTACATTGGCCAAAGCCTCTAGACCTAACACCAATCACATAACAAGAGAAAAGAGATTTGCAAGAATAGTTCAACACCTCTAACATTAGATAGCCAGTTTCTACTATTATCCATTGTTTTAAAAGTCCCTTTCTTGGTTGTACCACCAAGAGACATTCTTCCCCACCCCTACTTCTTCCAAGCTCCTGTCATAAGGTTACCCTCTTCCTATACTCCAATCTCAAACATCTTCTCTTTTTTGTATTATGCGTAGCATCTGTTTCAATGTTCAATCAGTACACAGGCATGCAACAATAGCAAAATCCTAGAAGATCAGGGGATCCATTCATCATATAACAAAGATCTTTGATTACTTGTACTCACAGGTCTTCTTTTCCCCTATTGGAAGCCAAAACAAAAATATTACACTAATAATCACAATGTTTACAGCCTGCCCACAAATCTACTTGGAGAAAGTGGTTCCAATCTAACACTTGGGAAATACAGTCTATAGATCATTGCCTGTCACCAGGACATAGCTAGTTGTTTCAAGGATAGGCTTCTGGCCCAAGAATAGAGTGGAGAGAAAAATGACATAAAGGGGTGGAAATGGAGATGAGGTGGGCCAGCAGGGAACATATTCTGCAGGGAAGCAGAAGTCTTGTATGGCATGGGAAAGGTTCATAGATCAAGAAAGGGGAATCAATTGGTCATAGAATTGCCTATTTTAATGAAAGTGTCTTCCCAATATTTCTCAAGAAATTTAGGTTTTTCCTCAAAAACTTCTATTGTTATTAGAAGAGTGATGTATAGTGCAGTTACAGGTGAAAGAATACATTTCTTTTTGGATGATGTCACCCTTTCCTTTGTGCCCTCTTGGATTTTCCCTCTCATCCCCACTCGTAAGTTTTATGTTTTTCTTAATTCTTAGAAAAATCTATTGAGAGCTGGGAGTTTGGCCTAGTGGTTGAGTGCTTGCCTAGCATGCACGAAGAACCGGGTTTGATTCCTCAGTACCACATACATAGAAAAAAGCCAGAAATGGTGCTGAGGCTCAAGTGGTAGAGCTCTAGCCTTGAGAAAGTCCAAGGACAGTGCTCAGGCCCTGAGTCCAAGCTCAGGACTGGCAAAAAAAAAAAAAATCTATTGAGACACTGAAAAAAAATAAGTGAAAACATTGTAACTCTCTTGTGAAAATGAAAGCTTGCTGATTATCATGGAAAAATTTCTGGATGCATGCAAACCACTGTTGTTAGCTATAAAGCAAGCACAGGAATTGAGGTCACAATTTCCAGGAAGGAGCAGAAGCATGTGAAAGGGAACTGAACATACTCCAGGCAGACTTGTGTATAGCTGTGGCCTCAGTCAAGTGTGTTTTGTGCCTCCATCTCTTTTTAATGTTGAGGGTTTTTTTTTCCTAATAGAAAATGCAATGTTTTTTGCTTAGTAGACTTCATATAAATCTTAGGAGTCATGTTTCCAGAAATAAATGTAGGAAGCAGTTCTGGGAAATGCTATAAACCTTCTTAGGAATCTGAATGCCAAATTATTTGATAGCCATCCAACAGTTCTTATTGGTGTTTTCAAGTGTTTGATTAGTCACTATAACTTATTGGACTTTGTAAATACTGTTAAAAATGCATAGAGAAAAAATATGAATGCTCATAAATTATGAAAAGATGCTCGTAAATTTAGAAAAAGACCCAAAGCAATAGTTACTTCAATATTGCTAAAACTAGAACAGAGAAAGAAGACAAAATGTATTTCAATGGCAAACAAATGGACCTTTGGGAACTACCTGGTCCCGGGTCCAACCTGCCGATGCTTTAGGACAGCTCTTAACAATTTAATCAACAGGAGTGCAAAGTGAAAGAAAACTTTTCATTGCATAAGAAAACTAATTCTAAGTATACTTTGAAATTTCACTTTAAGATTTATAATAGAGGGAGCCCAGAATGTGGCTTGATGATAGAGTGCTTGCCTAGTATGCATGACGCTCTGGGTTCAATTTCTCAGTACCATATAAATAGAAAAAAGCTGGAAGTGGCATTGTGGCTCAAATGGTAGAGTGCTAGTCTTGAGCAAAAGAAGCTCAGAAACAGTGTCCAGGCCCTGAGTTAAAGCCACAGGACTAGAAAAAAAAAAGATTTAGAATAGCTTATTTGGTGATAGAGGGGATAAGGTTGGTTGGGATGCAGTGTAGACATGTATTGGTGATATGATAATGAATATCCCTATGACTAATAATGTGAGTTAATAAAAAGAAATATAATTGAAATGTTAGTGTGGCATTAATATTTAATTTCTAAAGCTATTTTGCTAGACATGATTTTATTTTAATTTGTCTCTCTTAGTATTTTTAGTAAAGTTTTGTTCTTAAAGTAATATATAAAAATACAATAATACAAAGAGTCATACTACTAAAGAGTACTTAATCTTATCACTTTCACAGAACCCCCTGAAATTTTTAGCATACTTCCTCCACGAAAATTATTTAATGCCTATTATCTTAAGGTATGATTGTTGTGGTTGTTGGTGTAGTATCTCCCTCTGTAACTGAGGCTGAACGTAAACTCTGGATTTTTCTCTTTTAGCATCTCAAATGTTACCATTTTTGGATGACAACTTATAATTACTTAACATGTAAAGTATTAGAAAAAGTATAGAAAACTGACAATTTGAGGAATTCTTGAGAATTTGAGGTATTTGATTTCTTGTTTCTAAACCCAGAAGATGAATATCTATCAGCAATTAATGTCTCATGGTAGTTAGAAACAATGAGAAAATAAAATGACACCAAAGTAGAAGGTGTTGTTACACTTACAAATCCCCCTGTGTATTTGCTATCTTAACACCATAATTTATGATTTGAAATACTATACCTTATATGTTCATATAATTTTGACATTATTTCAATGTCAAAATTTATCTTAATAGTGCATTTAAATCAAATATGAATGTGATTTTTATTTACTAAACTATATATTTTTACCACCTGATACATTATAAATAAGCAAATGCTTTCTGCAAAGACAACATTTCGGCAAAGAGCCAAATAGTTAATATTTCACATTCCATGAGCCACACAGTTTTTGTCAGAACTATTCCACTCAACCTTTGTAACAGACAATATGTAAGTGAGTGAGCTTGGCTGTACATGAATAAAACTTTATTTATCAATAACCAAATTAAACTCCAATGCATCACAAATATAGTCTTTTTTGAATTTTTGCAACCATTTAGAAATGCAAAAATGATGTTTGTGGGCCATATAAAAACAGATGGTAGGGTCATACTATATGGCCTTTTGTATCAAGGTTTTGCTCTATTGCAAATCTCTGCTAGGAGAGCCCAAGGTTTCTACTGATTATGACAAATGAGGGAAACCATTGAGCCTAAGTTCCTTTGAGTCTGGCTTACTTCACTTAATATGATTTTTTTCTAAGTCATATACTATGACGCTAAATGAAAGGATCTCTAGGATATAGAAACATAAGCCATATCATGAATGATTGTTGTTCTTAAGGTACTATGTTATCTCTCATCTCTTTTGCTGTCCCTTGGTTATCTCATATTGTTACAGTTTCTCACTTTGTTACCTGATATATCGGATATATTTGTATTTGGTTATTTGAAATTGGATAGGGAACGGGGGAAAACAAGATGAGGGGTGGGGGTGGGGGGGAGGGAAATGGGGACCAAGACATGTGAAAGGGTATCAATGTATGGGAATTAATGCACCATCTATCTGGCAAATATCATGTAACCCTTCTATTAATTACAATAATAAATATATGAAAAATAAATAAATAAATAAATAAAGAGATGGTAGGCTAGACTTGATTCATGGGCTTTAGTTTGCCCATCAATGGTTCGTCAGACTTATACATACTATGAATACTTTCAAAGGTTGTTTCACTCACTTTCTTAACATAGAATGAATTTGCAGTCTTGCCAGATGCCTGGTTTTGGAGGTTAACAGCTGAGAGTTTCAAAGTCACCATATATTCCAATAGTATGAATCAGAATGAAAGTAATAACTAGCTTTCATTTGGACCAAAAAGGTTTAGTTAATCATTTACAAAATTAAAATTGAATTAATACTGGTTTCTTTTCATCCTCAAAGGAGAATTGGAAGAAGTAACTAGTGATTTTACATAATAAGTAAAATTGCTCTGTAAATATGGAATTTAATAAAGCATGTGGACCTGGCTTTAATCAAACCTAGGGAGAAATTCACACAAAAGAAATGACAGTGATTGCCGACTGCACCAGACAATATAGACTTGTTTCCTTTTGTTCAGAAGCTCAATGAGTACATTCAAAATAATTTGGTTTGCACACATATATCCCACAATTTATCTATCCTATAAAATGAAGAACTATAAAGTGATTCAAAAATATCTATAAAAACTTTCACCCACCCACACTCCACCATGCACACTGAAAAGCACAAATGAAAGTCTGAAATAATGTGTCATCTGTTTCATACTTGAAAACAGCCAGTAGGGCCCGGGAAGGCCTTTTTCTGTCACCCTACAAGGATTTTCCCCTACGCAACACAGAAAACCATTTGGTGTACATGAAGCAGAGTTTATTTGTATATTGAAGTTTTTGTTGTTTAAAAAAATTACAGAATGCAAAAAAAAATCCAGAATGCTGCAAAAGAAAGCTTTTAGCCTCATAACTTGCTTTATCTGCCTTCTTTTCTTTGCAGAACTAGAAATCAAACCCAGGGCCCCATAAATGCTAAGCAAGCACTGACATATTGTGTGTGTGTGTGTGTGTGTGTGTGTGTGTGTGTGTGTGTGTGTGTGTGTGTTTTGCTAATCCTGGGGCTTGACCTCAGGGCCTGAGCACTGTCCTTGGGCTTTCTCAAGGCTAGAGCTCTACCACTTGAGCCACAGCACCACTTCTGGCTTTTTCTATGTATGTGGTACTGAGGAATCAAACCTGGGGCTTTGTGCATGCCAGGCAACCACCTTGCTAAACTCGTGGCTCCCAACTGTGCTTTCTTTAGTAGCTTCTCCTGTTCAGCTACTGTGGAATTCACAACCTCTGGGGTACTGTTTAAAGTACAAACCTTGGATTATCTCCTGAAGCAAGGCTTTGCCATTGCCTCTTAATACCATGTGTAGGGCCTTGCTGAAGACTAGGAACCAGTTTACTGGTAGTGCAAATCTATGCTTCCTCTTTATGATCTTAAAATGAGTTGTGAAGTGGAAACTTGTGCACCACCAGTCTGGATTTGGTCCATGTTCCACTTGCTCCTGTTTGCCAGCTAGATGAATCAGTAGATGTGACTTTGGTAGGTTTTATGGTAGGTTTTGAAATACATATATCAAAGGTATTATTATTTGGGTGGAAAAATCTCAAGTTTCATAAATCTCTTTAATATTCAAAGTGGAAACATTTCCAATGAGGTAGTTTATATTTGCTGTATTATGTCTGACTCTTTCAAAACCTCTCATTTTTGGCTTAGCTATAACTAGATTATGCCAACACACAACTGACCCAGTCTCAAGTGAAATATTAATTTACTTTTGAAAGGAAAATTATATTTGAAAGTTCCAGATTTCTATTGTTTCCATAAAGCATTTCTTCTGACAGTAAGGCTTACCCTCATTAATGTCTTTACTGGCAAAGCATTTCACAGATGTGGAAAATAGCATAGGCAAATGAAATGACTTTTCTAAAAGTTGTCAGAGATTTCTGTATTGCTTTGATTTGAATATTTATCATCTTGAATTACTCCTCATCTTGATTTTAAAAGTTACCTTAATAGCCTTGCGCTGTAGAGCTCAGGGCCAGTACCCAGGCCCAGAGTTCAAGCCCCATGACTCACAAAAAAATAGTTACTGCAAGTGCTGGCATGATGACTGATGCTTGTAATCCTAGCAAGCAAGGGAACAGAAGTCAGGAGATTTATAAATAGAAATAGAAATAGTAGGATCACAGTTCAGGGTGGCTTGAGAATAAACACAACAGATCATATTTGAAAATAAATTAAGGCAAAAAGGGACAGGGACATGACTCAAGTGATAGAGCTCCCATCAAGCAAGCCAAGGGGTAGTTCAAACCACAATAACCAGAACAACAAAAGACTATACGATAACTATAAGTTAATGCTTCACATATATTAGATTTATTAATGAATGTTTATTAAGACTGTTTACAAGACTTGGAGAAAATGACAGAGAAGATGCCAAGTTTTACCAATACTTAGAAAAGAAAGGAAACTCCATTATGTAGAAATGACAATGAAACCTGAAGATGACAACATAGCCTACAACATGAAGGTGATTTTTAAGCAGAAGACTAACCCAAAGAAAGACATTCTACAACTGGTAAGTTAACCAGGATTGTGAGTCCTTATGACAACAATGTTCTATGATGCAAACCAGATTAATTACTTATCATCTATTAGCAAGGTGTTGGGTTAAACTCTGAAAATTCAGTCAGCCTGTTGGTCTCTATAATGATCCTATAAGAAAGAGTCTTAAGATCTAAGAACAAATCATCTTCTACCATTCGTAATGAAAACTCTTCATTGCTCAACTCAAACTTCAAAAAAGATTTCCTGGTTGGGAGTGTGACCTAATGGTAGAATAATTATCTAGCATGCTCAAAGCCCTGGGTTCTATTCCTCAGTATCACATACACAGAAAAAGCTGAAAGTGAGGCGGTGGCTCAAATGGTAGAGCACTAGCCTTGAAAAAAGCCCAACAAGAGGGCCCAAGCCCTGAGTTCATGCCCCAGAACTTGCAAAAAAATTTCTTAAATATATTAGCAAAAATCAAGTGTTCATAGACATTTTTTGGTAGTTGTAGTCTGTTTTTATTTTATTTTTTCTTATATTTTTATTGTAATTATATTCACCAGATAGAAGGTGCATTACTTCACAAACATTAATACCCTTTCTCATGTTTTGGTCCCCATTTCCCTCCTCCCACCCCCACCCCTCATCTTATTTTTCCCCCTTCCCTATCTTATTTCAAATAACCAAATACACATATATACAATATATCAGATAACAAGGTGAAATACTGTAACAATATAAGATAAGCACGGGACAGCAAAAGAGATGAGAGGTAACATAGTACATTAAAGACAACAATCACTCATTATATAGCTTTTGTTTCTATATCCTGGAGGTCCTTTCATTTAGCGTCATACTAAATGGCCTTATGTATCTAGGTTTTGCTCTCATAGACATTTTTTTGACTTACTGTATACTACTTAGCCCTTGGTGATGGTGCAAGATGCTATACTGGATTTGTGGCATAAGCAGTTACTCCTGAAACGAGAAATGTACTCAAGCATACTGACTGTGACAAGCAGGAAGAAAAGAAACAACATAGAAAGGAAAAAATGTTTGTTTCCAAGGACTGGAAGCTAGATAAAAATGCTAGCAATGATTTCTCACCACTCATCTGGAACCTGCTTGAGCTGAGTTTGTAAGACACATATCTCCCTGTTGTAACCTCACTTCTTTTCTTCCTGTTCAAGCAAAGGTCTTGAAAAGAAAAAACTCTACTTGCTAGCTCTATGAACTTTTGCCATTGGATGTTTTTATCTTTTATTCTACTAAAATGTTTTCAACTCAGTAGTTCTCTTCACCTCGCCAAATCCTTGTTCTCTCCACTCAGCAAGATTGACTTACTGATTAACTCTCTCCTTTCTCTTCTTCTCCTCCAGAGTCCAGCTCTCCTGAGTTGGCCTGCCTCAGGGAGTAGTCTTAGCAGTTCCAGTCCTGGGTTCATCTTCCCTGCTTTCTCTTTAAATATTGCAACATGGTTCAATTCAGTCTTCTCTCTGTTCCTAGATGATCTTATTTACCCTATGTCTTTACAAAGCAGTTGTGTGTTGATGACATCCACAAATGCGTCACAAGACTTAACATCCCCTTAAGTTCTAGAGTTATAGTTTTCACCATACACTAGTTATCTTTCCTTTATGTTGACAAGAGCATGAAGCTGAATATGTGTAAAAACAGGGCTGAAAATAACTCTATACTACGGATCCAGGAAAACTGGTCCTCATTCAGATTTCCCTAAGTCAGAAATGAATGGATGACTTCTGCAAAGCAAAAGCAGGGTAAAATAGTGCCACATCTACATAGAGAGTGGTAGAGCGCATGGTAGAACGTAGGCCATCACTAATTAAAGCATAAAGCTGTAGGTTACGTGTGTTATACTCTATTATATTTCTGTTTCTTTTTTGCCAGTCCTGGGGCTTGAACTCAGGGCCTAAGCACTGTCCTTGGGCTTTCTTCAAGGTTAGTGCTCTACCATTTGAGTCACAGCGTCACTTCCGGCTTTTCTATGTATGTGGTACTGAAGAATTGAATCCAGGGCTTTGTGCATGCTAGGCAAGCACTCTACCACTTGGCCAAACTCCCAGTCCCAATTATTTCTGTTATTTTTGAGAAAGATATCAAGTACCCATTTGGCTATTGTTGGTTTCTAATGCAACTCTTGAAGTCACTGTATTACAAACAACAATGAATTCACCCAAATATTTCCAAGTTATCTTTATACCTGGTTTGCTACAGAAACTTGTATTGAGTGACATAAATCAGCCCCATTAGAGATTGTATTTTCTAGTCTTTGTTTATTCCTAATTACCTCTCTTTCCCGTTCTGCTCAGCAATTGTCCCAAATCCTCATAACTATTCCACTGACATTTACTAAATGAATTTGCTTCCAACTTCTCATGGAAATGAATTGGAAATAATAAACATTTTCTCAGCTTCATACAATCCTATCTCGTAATTCCCTTTAATTCTCTTTGAAACTTTCCTGTTCTGTATTCTCAATTTGAAACTGCTGTACATTCAATTTTCTATGAGAAAGAAAAAAAAAATAGAGATAAATTTCTGTGATGAAAGCCAGACACTAGTGGCTCATGCCTGTTATCCTGAGATCTGAGGATCATGGTTCAAAGCAATCCCGGGCACTGACGAACGTAAGACTCTTATCTCCAATTAACCACTAGAAAATCAGAAGTGGCACTGTGGCGCAAGGGGTAGAACTGAAGAGCTCAGGGACAGCATCCAGGCCCAGAGTTCAAGGCCCACAACCAAGAATAACAACAATAACAAAATCTGTGATGATCATAATTCTCTATTTTGTTTGTTTGTGCTTGTTTTTGCATCAGGTTTTCATTATGTAACCCAGGCTGGCCTCACACTTGCAATCTTCCCGCCCCATTCCCATTAGTCCTAGAAAAACAAATGTGTGTCATTGTACTGGTTTCCTACTTGAAACAGTTTTCTCTTAAGTTCACTACAAGGTCTACCTGCTTTCCTTTTATCTCTCAGACACCTTTGCTGAACATATCTATCTCAGAAAAAAAATTATCTTTCTTTCACCGTTTCTAAAGTTTATCTCTTTGAGAAAACCCATCCATTCACCTTTGCAGGTATGACACATTTTTCCAGAAGGGATATGAAGATAATCTAGATGTATCTTTGGCTTCAATAGCTTATCTGAGCTCCGTGTATATATCTGTGGGTAGATACAGTGTAAGAGAGATCATCACTTGAGGGGAAGCCGAAAGCACTATTTTGATACCATGTCTCACGGACATTTGCCCTTGAAATACCAGTTTTCAAACACTGCCCTCAAACTAACTAGCAGATATTGATTAAGAATCAACCACTTTCAAGGCCCTTTATTTCCTCTTTCTAACAACTCTAGTGAGGTCTGTTCAACATTGCTAAGCTGATAATATTAAGTAGAACTTTGGTGAAATTGACCTAAAAAATACCATAGAGGAGAAATAGTTCTCCTTTTCCCACTTGAGTTTATTATGCATGAAAATTGACATGCTCTACATGGCTACTGAGTAAGTGTGAAAGAAATTTCCACATTCCAATTTCAGGCAAACGAGCACATTAGAAACAATACAGGAGAAGTTGGGCGTGGTGGCTCACACCTCTAATCCTAGGTACTCAGGAGGCTGAGGTCTGAGGATCAAGGTTCAAAGCCAGCCTGGCCACAAAAGAACCTGAGACATATCTCCAATTAACCTCTAGAAAATGGGAAGTGGTGCTTGGCTCAAGGGTTAAGGTGGTAGCCTTGAGCTGAAGGTATCAGGGACAGTGCCCAGGATGAGATCAAGCCCCATGACCCACCAAAAAAAAATACAGGAGAAACTATATTATTTGCTATACTATACTATATACTATATTATTTTAATAATCCAGAAAGCTTATTTTGCCTAGAACCTGATCATGCCTGATAAAATCTTTCTAAAGCAGTATGGTCAGGATATCAAAGATAACAAGTGCTGCATTTCTGATTTCATTGATCTCAAAAACTTCAAAGAATGCACAAAGCTGGTATATAGAAAAGGCATTCCACTACTTGGCATTTACCCAATTGTCCAGAAACAAGGGCATACTAAATCCACTAGCACAGTGATCTTCATTGCAGCACTATTTACCATAGCAAAGATATGGAACCAACCCAAATGTCCTTCAGTTGATAAGTGGATCAACAAGATGTGCTATTTATACACAATGGAATTCTATGCTACTGTCAGAAAGAACGACATCACCACATTTGTAAGCAAATGGAAAGACTTAGAAAAAAAATCATATTAAGTGCAGTAAGCCAGACTCAAAGGAAGATAGTCTTAATGGTTTCCCTCATTTGTCATAATCAGTAGAAACCTTGGGCTCTCCTAGCAGAGATTTACAATAGAACAAAATCTAGAGACATTAGGCCAAATAGTATGATACTAAATGTAAGGACCTCCAGGGTAAGGAAACAAAAGCCAAATAATGAATGACTGTTGTTCTTTTTTTTTTTTTTGCCAGTCCTGGGCTTGAGCTCAGGGCCCGAGCACTGTCCTTGGACTTTCTCAAGGCTAGAGCTCTACCACTTGAGCCTCAGCACCACTTCTGGCTTTTTTCTATATGTGGTATCAAGGAATCAAACCCGGGTCTTCATACATACTAGGCAAGCACTCTACCACTAGGCCAAACTCCCGGCCCAGAATAACTGTTATTCTTAATGTACTATGTTATCTCTCATTTCTTTTGCCATCCCTTGGTTATCTCATATTGTTGCAATATTTCACCTTGTTATCTGATATATTTTATATGTGCTTAATTGGTTATTTGAAATTGGATAGGGAAGGGGGGAAATCAAGATAAGGGGGGAGGGAATGGGGACCATGTCATGAGAAAGAGTATCAATGTTTGTGAAGTTATGCACCTTTTTTTCTGGTGAATATAATGTAACCCTTCTATTAATCACAATAAAAAAATAGTAAAAAAAAAAAAGAATTTGGGAATATAGGAGTATATGTTTGTCCTTAATGCTAATCCCATATAGTCACTTAGAAATTTCCTAGAGTAATCACGATGCATTGTACTCATAAACTGACACATTGAATTGAGATAAAAATGAAAAGAAATGTCCAGGAGTTTGGCCTAGTAGTAGAGTGCTTGCCTAGCATGCATGAAGACCCGGATTCAATTCCTCGGTACCACATACATAGAAAACAGCCAGAAGTGGTGCTGAGGCTTAGGTGGTATAGAGCTAGCCTTGAGAAAGTCCAAGGACAGTGCTCAGGCCCTGAGCTCAAGCTCAGGACAGGAAAAATAAAAATATAAACTAAAATTTTATACAAATAGCTAGCATTCAGTTGGTCTTTCCATTTTTTCCTTTTGTTTTGGAGATGATTCCTACTAAAGCTTTATCCATAACTCCCTAATATGTATCTTCTTCCTGTTTCTTCCAAGTTAGCTTTATGTATAAAAACAATTCTAAGATGAGGACTAATAAGAAAAAAGGACACAAAATAAAATGATGGATCACCTGGTTTGAGGTTTAACTTCCGTGTTTTCTTTCAGTTGTTTAATATCTATGCATTTCTGAAGAATTCATAAATGTAGAATACTCTTGTGCTTTGCAAAAACAGCAGTACCACAACTCCATATAATCTATTCCAGTGCTGAGTAAGAGTGTTTAGGCAATAGATGTTCCTTGCCACATTTTGTTGCCCATATATGAACATCAACTAGCTAATTACTCACCACCATGCATTACTGCAAGTGTGTGTGTATTATGTCATCTACAAGGAAGTTTCAAATTATTTCTAAATCAAATTTGCCCTATTCTTTTACTCTTCAGGTTTAGCAAACTAGCTTTATTCTCAATCTTTTCCATATTATTCATCTATTCATTTTCCCTTCTTCAAGGAGGAAGGTACACACTCCACTTTTAAGAAGTTATATAGTATTGTGAAAATAGCAGGAAATCTTAGCTTCTTCAGATGACACATCAAGAACAGAAGAAAACACAACTCTGAGATGACAGGGAAAATAAATGAGACATCTCTAAGTTGCTTCATTAGTTTTAGTAAGATCAGAACATGGTAGCTAGCTATTTGAAGAGACATGTGTTAAACATTTGACTCTATACCTGGGTGCTGGAGGCAAATGTCTTTCATTCTAGCTAAATGAGATTGAGAGGATCAAGGTTCCAGGCTAGCTCAGAGAGAAAATTCCAAAAGATTCTATCTCAACAGAATAAACTGGGTGATCTGAGCAGGCCAGGCTGGCTTTGAATTTGTAATACACCTAGTTTATCCTCTGGAGTGCTGGAGTTATAGACACGCATCACCGAGTACTTATCTAAATGACATCTTCAGTGAAAAAAAACATCTTATTCTGACTTCCACTGAGTATATGGTCTGGGCTTTCTGAGTCTTATCTCATCTTCTCTTTCTACAAAATGGGAATGATAATATAGAGTTCACTAAAAGTAAATGAGATTGTATATGGAAATTACTTAACAATGTCTGGCACATAATAGGTCCTCAACAAAATGTGATCATTGCCATTTTTTTCTATCGTTCCTTTAATGTTTGCTAGCTAGTTTGTAGATTGAGCATAGTCAAAAATTACTTTCTGTCAGTATTTTATCATTATACACAAAGTATGACCATAAGCCAGATACAGCCTACTTCTTAAACAAAATGGAATATAATAGGTACTGGAAAGATGAGGTAAATTAGAGTGGGGGAGGGCTGCCAAATATTGAAAACTTTCTTTGGGAATATAATCTCTAAGAGAGAAACGGTTTCTCTAAAAGCTTGCCCATGCATCATAACAACATGTCAATTTTCTATTCTGTCAAAGGATAAGCAAATGGTGGCTTCTCATCACTGAATTCAAAAGCGACAATACCACTGACAGTTATCGAGTGACAATAGCAGCCATGAATTGGAGAGAGCCTTCACAAGAAAAACAATTATAATTAGACCACAGAAGGAAGCCAGAAAGAATGCAGAAAGTAAAGAGCTTCATACGATATTGTTAAGGTTACCTAGCAACTAGGTAACATTGCTTTTTGTTAGAAACTGGCAAAAGGGAATAGGAAGAATGGGATACAGTACCAAGCTCAGGAAGGCTGAAATACAAGACAGTTATAAATTAGGTTACATTCAGAACAACATCAATATATAATTGTATTTTATATCACATGTTTCAGGGGATTGATTATATAAATGTGTGTGTGTGTGTTATAATGTCACCAAATCAATAGAATATAGCATAATTGAACTGTAAGGAATTCAGTTAGTGATGGAAGAAAACATTAGGTGTATTAATGGAATATGCAGGAAAAGAATTAAACACAAGTAGACATTCTATATGAACCACATGTTTGTTGGCTAATGATGTAGCTTTTCTCGGGAATAGTTACACATTAGAAGGCAGCTCCTGGAAATGAATACTTTTATGTTGTAAGGTATTGGGCTGGGGAGTCCAACACCTGCATGATACATTTGAAGTGGAGAGTCTTTGAAGCAACTGAGGTGAGTTTATATTCCATCCAGTTTGTTCAAGGTCAGTGTTCCCAGATGAAAAACTGCCCTCCTTTATAAAGCAAGGCTAATTCAGTGTGTAGCAGCAGCTACTGAACTGTATACTGTGATCTGTCCATCTGTACTTGCCTGCTGGGAATTATTTAAATCAATCAGTCAAAACCAAACTTATATAAATAATGCATTTGCCACCTGATATTATTCTGTTTTCCTATCTGAATTCATAATCAAGGGAATTAACATTCTTTCAAATTAAAATATTCATGTTCTTAAAAGACCCTGCTAGCCAGCAAGGTCACGTCTGCTGGCCTATAATCCTGCACGCTTATAATCCTAGTTACTCATGAGGCTGAGCTATGAGGATCATGGTTTGAGGCCTGCCCAGACAGAAAAGTTCTCTAATCTTCATTTGGCCACTGAAAAACCAGAAGTGGTAGAGCACTAGCTTGAGGAAAACAACTCAAGGATAGCACCCAGGCCCTGAGTTCAAGCCCTATGATCTATTTTTAAAAAGGAAAAAAAAAGATCCTGCTAAGTAGATAATAAAGTCTACTAGGTGTAGTTCAGGAAAGCTTTTCAAGAGAAGCGTTTTGCCATGCAAATTTCAGTGTAAGTCAAAAGAGCACCAAATAGAAATTAATTCTGATCTCTTCATAGAGTACCATTGTTGAAAATGTCATCAGTATGTGTTCAACCTTCTTTGTACTGGCAAAATAGACATAAACAAATGGCCAGATCATTCTGTAAAGAAAGATAGCTCCTCTAGAATAGACTCAAGCTGAGCCCTCCGTTTCCTGCTTCCTGATACTTGTACTTTCATTATTCTCCAGTTGTGTTTTTTGTTTATTTGTTTTTCCCTCCATTTCCAACTACAAGGGAATTCTTTAATTCATGTCTAGAGGGGTACCAGCCACACACCTTTCTCAGTCAGCTAGGATAAACATTGACTCTGTTTCCTTCAACAAATCTCCCAGCTCACTAAGTCTGTACATCTGGAAAAGGTTGTTGGCTGTTTAAAGCATGATTCCAACTGTGTGCTGCTGGCAGGAATTCCTGCTGCTCAGACTTTTGGTATTTATTGGAAGAGCCCTGCATACTGGTGCAAAACTGACCAGAGGGAGTCCTGGAAAATCCTTTTAAGTATCACAGCTGGGTTCCCTTTTCATTCTGCACAGCTGGTGTAGTACTTGGGCAGCCAGTATATCTTAGCTTCTGATTGTAGAGATGGAAAAGGGAGACACCCCTCCATTCTTCCAGTTTCCAACTCCTGCTTCATGAGAACAATTCATGAGTGAGTTGATTTTTGCAAGCATTTGAATTGCAATCAGTTCGTTAAGGCTCAGCCCTGAGTATGCTAGGTTTCACTGAAAAAATACTACTGAAAAGGCTGAGGCAGGAGGATCATGGATTCACGGTCTTCCTGGGCCACATACAAGACTGTTTCAGCCAACAGTCATGCCTGTAGTTCATGTCTGTAACTTTATCTACTTAGGAGGCTGAGCTCTGAGGACTGAGATTAAAAGCCAGCCTGGGCAAGAAAGTCCCTGAGACTTTTTTCTCCAATGAACTTCAAAATTGGAGCTGTAGTTCCAGTGCTAAAGTACTGGCCTTGAGCGAAAATGTTCAGACAGCATGTAGGCCCTGTGTTTAAACCCCAGGACGAGCATATACTCCCACTTGTGCATGCACACATACACGGACACACAACTCTGCCTCAAAAAATATTATAGATTAAATGGCATTGACTAAATCTGAAGTCTGAGAAAATGCTATAACTAGATTGACAGCAATGATACGATGAAGCAGCTAAAGAAAGACAATCACATGTTAGTTTTCTTAAGCAGTTATGTTTTACCAGTTACCTCATCCCTAAAACCCTTCCTGAATAGTGAAATTCAAAGTTCTGAAAAGTAGTTAGATTTTATAAAAGATATGAAAGTGATCTTGCAAATATCCTTTTTATCCCCTTAAAATGCCTGCCTGTGTCTCTCTATCCAGGCTTTAGTCTGGACATATCTAGGCTAGTTAAGGATATATCAGCCCCTAGACAGTGTTTGTGTGGTCTGTAAGTGAGGCTTATTAGTAGTGTTGGAGTTGTCCAAGTTCAGTGGCTGGAGGAAGACTGACTCTCATCTTCTGTGAGTGTGTGTGTGTGTGTGTGTGTGTGTGTGTGTGTGTGTGGAGCAGGTGGTGGCTTCAGCAGGAAGCAATCATCTTGTGAAATCAGCCTGAGGGCAGAGCTGGTTTTCTGACAGGAAGCAGATTTAAGTAATTGTTTATCATGTGTCTACAACCTGGCTAATTCTCACCTTAACTCCTACAAAAAGTCTGGAATTAAAAAAAAAATTTATTATTTCATTCACTCTTTTCGGTTTAATCTAGTGTGGGTTGCTCCTTGCTACTGCATCCAAAAGCCTTCCAATGGACATAAATTTAGGTGAAAACTGAGTATTCACAAGTCTCCTCAATTGTATTGGGCAATTCTTTTTTATCCATACTTATAATATTTATAAATGGAAAATTTGAAAAATTAAAAATATCATTGATTTCTATGGATATATTTTAGAAAACATTAATAATTCAAAAATTCTACATTTTAAGAACAATTTTCTTATTATACTCCAGTTTAATGTTGCTTAAGTACCAAATGGCAATCAATTTTGAATGTGAGGTATTGAAACTATTTTTATTTTTTTATTTTTTATTGTTGTGGTAATATCATTCATTTCATCTTGAGAAACTGGTAGAAGTACATGTGTTCTGAATACTCTGGGATCCCCAAGAAGTACTTCTTTCTATTGTCTCCTTTTCTCTTATGTCTAGGTACACTCTTGTGCAAATTTATGAATCATTTTCTTTCTCTGTAGAGGGAAAAAATGTTTCAGAATAACAAGTCAGCAGTTTCTGGAAGAACTATAACCCTAATCAGGAAATTCCAAATAAGTTAGGACAATCTCTGTTTCTGCAAAGATGTTTTACGGAGAGTGATTTAAAACTTCATTTTCTTAATGCCCACTTCCTACACCTTTACCAGTTTGGGGTCTTACTTTGCCTAGTTAGAAGTCCACTAATATTTTTCCAAAAGGATGGACAGTTTTCTCCAAAGAAATTCATCATTTCTACGAATGAAGAAGATACTTTCCTATGTAAACGCTGGGCATGTGTTTAGACCCCTTTTTCTAGGGTCTAAAATTGCCCTGGGTGCCTTTCAAATAATGGGTAGAACTTGGGGAAAAAAATACAAGGGTTGAACTTGTCTTGTGCAAGCATTCAGTACAATGAAGACTTAAAAGTTAAATATATTACTTAGTGTTTAAGGTTAAAATTGGCAAAATAAATTTATTTTACTGAAGTACTTATTTTTTTTTTGCCAGTCCTGGGGCTTAAACTCAGGGCTTGAGTACAGTCCTTGGGCTTTTTCCTCAAGGTTAGTATTCTATCACGTGAGCCACAGCACCACTTCCGGCTTTTTTCTATGTATGTGATACTGAGAAATTGAACCTGGGTCTTTGAGCATGCTAGGCAAGCACTCTACCACTATGCTAAACTCCCAGCCCCTGCAGTACTTTTTTCTATTTAATCTGGCAGATGCAATTCTTTCCATACTGTCTATTACATTATCTTTTTCATTAAGAGAGGCTTTGGCTAAATCTCACTCATCAAAAATTTCTTTATCTGATATATTTTTTCACTTTATCAGTGAGAGTCTAGGTAGATAAACATCATCATGGAGAGTATTTGAATCTGGAAGATAGTTATTATGATTAATATTATGCTTTAATTAAGTTACATTGACATTTATAATAGATCTCAATCTGGCTAATAAGAGCAAATATTTTCTTAGATAAAGAGCAATGCAAATTTCAGACAGTGATCAATTGCTCGTGCTTGGTTTTAGCACTTCAGATGAAATGATCACATTCTACAGGGAAATTATGGAACCAATTATGAAGCGTGATGATGTTCTAAAAAATAGATTCTCAACAGAAGGTAATTATAACACTTGCTGATTGTCTCAAATTTTTAACATCAAAGATGTTTCATGAGTGGGGTTTGGTTTTTACAGTATAATAGTTTCTTCAAAAGCCACCATATTTTAGCTTGCCAGAGTAACTCAATGTGCAGCATACAACATAAAGGGCTAAGGTTACATGCCATTTACATTTATGTCAAAGTTCTTTCACATAGGTATACTAAACATTCACAGGACTCAATCAATCCAGCCCCAATATGCAAGGCACTGTTTTTTCTCTGCATCTGCCCACTGTCTCAAGGAGGAACAAAGAAAAGACATCTCAGTGATGAGTATCTTAACTCATTACATTATGCTCTCACATCTCTTTACTCTGCCAAAATCTTGTATGACATATGTGTGTATGTGTGCGCGTATTCACGGAATCCTTGCATCTACCTTGATCACATCGATACAAGTACACCGACTGTTTTTGGCTTTCTAAACATGTCTGATTCCATCTTGTTTGGTTTTTATTTTTCCTTAGCTGTCCTCTGATTAGAAGAAATTTCCTATACAGTTTGTAGCAAGTGTCACATTCTCAGGGAGCTTATGCCTAAGAACTTGCTCTTTTTTCATTATCTAACTCACAACAACACAGTGTGTGTGTGTGTGTGTGTGTGTGTGTGTGTGTGTGTGTGTGTGTATACTGGGTCTTGAACTTTAGGCCTGGACACTGTCCCTTAGCTTTTTCTGTGCAAAGTTGGTGCTCTTCCACTTAATCCACAGCTCTGTTCTGGCTTTTTGCTGGTTAACTGGACATAATAATCTGTTAGATTTTTGTGGCTGGGCTGGCTTCAAACCATGGATTCTAGGATCTTAACTTCTAGGGTAGCTAGGATTACCGACATGAGCACCAGATTTCACAATATGTTTCTCCTGTAATTCTCTGAAATAATATCTATTTGTGTTTGGCTATTATTTTTTTCTCTCTCCTTTCTTACTTTAGAAGTCACTTCCTCCAGGAGTAACATGCTTGCCCTTTTATTCTGTCCTAGTATCTAGAAAATGCTCAAAGTATTTGTTGAATTAACAAAGTAAAAATGATTGAATGGGTAAGTAGGGATAAAAGTGAAATAACCTAAGAAAAATCAGAAAGAGTACATTCTTAGAAAGACCTGGGGTTCAGGGAAAGCTTGTTCTCACTCTGCTTTGCCTCCTGTGTTGTCTTCTTGAGTCACTTATCAGTTACCATGTAAGGTTTCAAGGATAGGTAGAGATTCAGAGATTCACTCCATTGATTAGATGTCTGTTTCCTCTCATTACCTTCTGGCAGCAGAACTAATGGAGAAACCACACAACTGTAAACTGAACTGTAGTGGTAAATGATTAGGAAATAACCAGAGCCTGCACAGATTTTTTTAAAAAGTGTTACTTTTATTTTAAAAATCTCCTTTCCTTATATCTACTTAAAAGGAAAATATTGGAATATTCCTTTGGGTGATAAGTCCACCCTTCCAAGTATATAAATCACTAATATTTAGCTGAAATAATCCATTGCTTTTTGTTTTTGGACAAGGAAACACTAATGTGTTTTGTTGTTTCATCTTGATATCTATGATCCTCAGATGTTCTGAAGCCAATGAAATGATTAGAATGTTGGATGTTTCTTGCTCTATTTGTCTTTGCCTTCTCACTTTCCAAAGGTTTTATTTTGAGCAGAAACAGACACCAAAATATGGGAGAAGACCCGGGAAAACAGATTGAATATGACAAAAAGATTCTCACATATATATATGTGGATGTATTATTCTTTCCTATTTCATTCCCCAAAGATTTAAAGTAGTTGATAACAAAAGGCAGAAGTAAACTTATATCTTTCATTAAGTCATCAAAATAAAGGATGGTAGAAACACAGGCTCGTTAAGTCAGGAAGTATGGCTTTTCTGTTTCTAAGTGATTGATTCACTTAGTGAACATCTGTATATCAAAGTGATATTCTAGGCAGATAATCCATTGATAAAGAAAAGGAAATTCAAATTCAAGTAATGTGACTGTACAATCCATGGACAAAGATGGTTCCTCAGAATTCTAACTGTAAGCCTCATCCTCAAAGTAGGAAGAGCCTTCAACGGGGAGTCAAAGCCTCTGAAACTTTAATGTATAGGAGCATTATGCAGCTGATACGGTAAGAATATGAATTTGGATTCGGTAGTCTGAGTGAGACCAGACATTCTCTCTTTTCTTTTTTTTTAATTTCAATGTATAGAGGGGTTACAGTTATATTCGCCAGATAGAGGGTGCATTACTTCTCACACATTGATATCCCTTCTTATGTTTTTGTCCCCATTTTCCTCCCCCTAACACCCCTCATTTTTCCCTTCCTATTTCAAATAAACAGGCAAACATCTATATAATATACCAGGTAACAAACTGAGATACAGTAACAATATGAGATTAACCAAAAGGCAACACAAGAGAAGGGAGAGAAATATAATACATAAAGAGTAACAGTCACTTATAATTAAGCTCTTGTTTCCATGTCCTGGAGGTCCATTAATTTGGCCTCATCCTATAAGGCCTTATGTATCTAGGGTTTGAGCTATTGTAATCCTCTGCTAGGAGAGTTCTAGATGTGTACTAATTATTACAGATGAGGGAAACCATTGAGCCTATGTTCCTTAAGTCTGGCTTACTTCACTTAATATGATTTTTTTCCAGGTCTTTCCATTTCCTTACAAATGGTGCGATGTCATTCTTTCCGATGGCAGCATAGAATTCCATTGTGTATGAATACCACATCTTGTTGATCCACTCATCAACTGAGGGACATCTCTCTTTTCTATCTCTCTTTTGCTGTCTGCCCACTCAGCTTTGAGTCTAAGGACAGCCTGGATTGTGCTGCAATTTTTTAAAATAGCTACTGATAAACTGCCCTCTTGTGGTTCCTAGAATAATTGCCCTCCATGCTAGTGTTTTCTTTCTTCAAATTAAACATGTGCATTTGCTCTCTAAATATCCCCAGGTGAAAAAATGCTTTCCAAACCACTTTCATGTCATAAAATTTTCATGTTTTTTCCACGTGCCTAATTGGTACTTATTACCACCATAATTTTTTTTTTTTTTACCATACCCATACAAACTTTTCTCAAATGTATTGTCCTAATAGGCTTTCTTTTCCTTAAATAGATCTGGTGTCAAAGAGAATTTTGTGTCACTTCCTAAAATGAAAAGAGTAATATAATCAATATGGTTAAATATTGATTAACACAGATTTAAGGTAATTGGAGGAACAATGGAAAGGAGAACAATATTTAAGAGTCTGGATATATGCCCTTCTAAGCTCCTGGCCTATGAATGGCTCTGCCTTGGTTAAAGGAAGATTAATAGGTGCTAAAGAATATTAAAGACTCAGAGCTGTAAACGGACTTTTACTTGGATAGTAACTGAAGTATTTAAAGGTACTCTTGTGTAATTAAACACATTTTTTGCAATGAATAAGCATTAATAATCACTTGAGGACATTAAGAGCTTTTTTTCCCTTTTCCCATTTATGCCATCTGTACTAGAGAGGTCTAATTATGGATCTAAGTTAATCAGGTCAAACAGGCTTAGTCCAAAGTAAAATATATGTGAGTTAAGGCCGTTTACCACCTCTTTCTATTTAACTAGTAAACATGCAGTGTGGTTGGCTTTGAAAACAGAGACTTGTTTATTTTGGTGTGAATTCACTGCCATTTTTCTGGCATTTACTGGAATTTGTCTGTAGTCATAAATAAGCTAGTTGTTCTCACTTATTCACTCAGGAATACAAGGAAAACATACCCAGGAGTGTATTTAACCTTAAGGTACAAATGTTTGAAGTAGGTAGTGGAAATTTTCTATTTTATTCCCTTGATGATGGATCTAATGAATCCAACTTCCTGTACCAGTGAAAGGTGGGCAGGCTGAAGCCAGAACCGGTCAATGAGAAGCAAGGAAAGACTTAACAATTATATGCGGAATAAGTTTTCTTATCCTTGTAACAAAAGAGAAAAGAAGCAGCTTTTCCCTCCTAGACTTGAGTGAAATGTGATACTGCTGGTTTCTGTCACTACCGTATCCCTTTTTCACCAGTGTCAGTGATGAGGAGAAGCAGATTCTGTGATGGTAGAACAAAGAAAATCAATCTAGGTTCTAAATGACATTGTTTACCTGTGATCAGTCACCCCTGAGCCATTGCAGTATGGATCTGTTTTCCAGAATTTTATATACATTGTCTTATGCAATGTTCCAACATTGTTATTCTAATTTTAGAGCTAAGGACATTTAAGACTCAGACAAGTGTGTGCTTGATCAAATAGACAATGAGTGAAGGGTGGTGAGAACAATTTCCAGTTTCATGCCTTTTTCATAAGGCAGCAGTGACTAGGAAGTTGGATAAAAATTGTGAATTAGATTCATCTTCATTCATTTTTTTTGTCATTTGCATGTTGAGACAGTCTCACTACATAGCCTTCTCTGGTCTCCAAATCAGGATCCTCTTGCTTTAACCTCCATAGGCTGGGATAATATTAACCCGGAGCTACCAAATCTATCTCAGAACAGTGTAAATAGAGGAAACAATGTAAAAAAACTTTTCTACTGCAATATAATCTTAGATAAATTTCCCAAGTTCTAGGAGCCTAGGTTTCTTTATTTAAAATGTGAGGTGATTATATTTTCCTCATATGGCTCTTGCCAGGTTAAGATGATCAATTTTTTTTAGATTTTAAAAATTTTATTATAAAGGTGATGTACAAAGAGGTTACAGTTGCATAATCCAGGTAATATGTACATTTCCTTTTGAACAGTGTCACCTTTCTCTCATTCTCTCCGAGCTTTTCCCTCCTGACTTCCCTCCCCCACGAGCTGTATAGTTTATTTCCAGCACAGCATCTACTGGGTTTCACTGTGAATTGGTTCTACCTGTTGTCCCACTGTTTCTGTGCTTCCCCTTCCCTTTCCCAAATGAGATAAACCTATATACAGGACAAAGGGTACAAAAATTGAAAACAGGAACAGAAGGGAATAAACCAAGGAAAAAAGGAAGGAAAGAAGGAAGGAAGGAAGGAGGGTGAAGAAGAAGAAGAAGAAGAAGAAGAAGAAGAAGAAGAAGAAGAAGAAGAAGAAGAAGAAGAAGGAGAAGGAGAAGGAGAAGGAGAAGGAGAAGGAGAAGGAGAAGGAGAAGGAGAAGGAGAAGAAGGAGAAGAAGAGGAAGGGAACTGAAAACCATATAATACAAAACCTCTCACTTCTATTTCTTGGAAGATGATCTCTTTTTAACAATGCAGTATTATTGAAATGAATCTGGTATAATTATAAGGAAACAGGAAAACCTTAAAGATGGTACTATGGCAGTACCATACTTGTTCATTATTTTGGGAGAAGGCTCTCTATGTTTAAGTAGGATCAACAGCCATTTTAAACTTTCTCTCTCTCTTCCCCCTCCCAGCTTTCCTCCTCTTCCCCCTGCCCCTTCTCCTCTTTCCTCTCCTCCCTCTCCCTCTCCCTCTCCCTCTTCTGCTCTGTCTCCCTTATTGTGCTTTGCTAGTACTAGGACTTGAATTCATCGCTAGTACTGGGGCTTGAATTCAGAGCCTCATGCTCTTGCTTGGCTTTTTTCTACTCAAGGCCAGTACTTTCTAGTGCCTGGCTTTAAAACTCATATTTTGAATTATTGTTAATTCATAAGAATTTTTCACCATCATTTATATAGTAATAAATATATCCTGCCAAACTTCATTCTTTTATTTAAAAGTTGCCTTTTATTTCAGTGATCTTTGGGAAAGATAAAATGAGAAGAACAAATGTATTTAGACTTTATTTTTGAAGCAGCAAATATTTAAAGATCAATACCTAAATCAAGACATCCCAAACTCAGAATAAACACATTCATTCACCCAGTATCCTTCTATTTATTACAGGAAGAACAAAAATATCCTTCCCATTTAACTGTTACAAACGTGAAGATGGAGGCCATTAGTAAAGGAGAAGGAGTCAACACAATCTACAATTCCTGTCCAGGTCTATTAAGCCGTACCCCATCCCAATGCTAAATAAATCATCCATGCATATCATCTTATTTATGAAATAGGAATTTTCCCAGACTCTGAAATGTACCTTGCGTCTTCAACTCTGAATGGACTTCTTGCTCACTTTCTTAGTCCTCTTAAATTTGCTCACTTGGGAAATGATTCTGTTTCCTTAGTTGACCTCAGCTGCTGCCCACAGATTGCTCTCTTTATTAGTGACTCAGCTAGCACCTGAGAGAAAAAAGCTCATTTTAGCCATAAAGTTAGGACTGGAAGGACACAGTGGTGTTTACCAGAAAAGGAGTCAAATGTTGCCTGTAAAGAAAGTCAGGACACCAAACTTCAATACTGAATGGAACAAACCCCAGATGAAGAAAATCCCTGTGCAGGAGGAGAAGATGAAAACAGAAGAAGCCTTCTTAGGTACACACAGGGAAGATTCTGTATAATTTTTTTTTGTCGGCCTTGGGACTTGAACTTGGCCTGTGTGCTGTCTCTGAGCTGGTCAGCTCAAGGCCAGCGCTCTAACACATCGAGCCACAGGGCCACTCCTGGTTTCCTGGTGGATAATTGGAGAAGAGTCTCACTGACTTTCATGTCCTGGCTGTCTTTGAACTGTGATCCTCAGATCTCACTCTCCTGAGTAGTTAGGATTACAGGCGTGAGCCACCGCGCCTGGCACTCTGTGTAAATTTGTTAGTGAATATAAAGTACCCATTGCCCTTTATGGTAATAGGCATGCTTGCTGTGCCCTCAGTTTTCAGAAACTGAAAAGTTTGGAGTGTGTAAAGATGTAATGTGTAGTGTGAACTTGAAGAATTGCAAAGGATCAGAACAAACATTTCTCTTCCATGCCTTTCTGCCTTTCCCACTTAGACCCAATGCAGTTGGCCTATTCATAATAAACAGTCTGGGTTAGGCAGTTCTGTTTGCCACCATAGATCTGGTCAGAGTTGCTGGTGTATATCTGGGACTATGATTCTGTCTACTCTTCATAAAACCAAGTACTGGAATGATTCTTCCCTTTGCCATGTTTTCCTTCAGCCAACTTCTCTGAATTACTATAAATTGTTCTGGAAAAAAGCAGAACAATAAAACTCTCTTCTACATTGTGTTGATATGAAATCATAGCAATAAATTCCAGCCAAAAATTTACTTTCTTTCTTTCTCTCCTCTATCCTTACCTCCTCCTTTCAACTTCTCTTCTTCCCTCCCATCTTTTCTTCTACTCTTTTAAATTGTTCTTTTATTTCCCCTTAACTTTCTTTGTTCTAGAAGACTTCGAAAGAATATGTAAAATGATTTTTAAAACACTTTTCAATAGAAACAGAAATGTACTATGTTATTTCTCATCTCTTTTGTTGCCCCTTGGTTAATCTCATATTGTTACAGTATCTGACCTTGTTATGTGATATACTGTATGTAAGTTTATTTGTTTATTTGAAACAGGAAAGGGAAGGGAGGAAAACAAGATGAGGGGAGGGGACTAAGAGACGGAAATGGGGATTAAAACCATGAGAAGGGGTATCAATGTGTGAGAAGTAATGCACCTTCTATCTGGCGAATATAACTGTAACCTCTATATTAATTACAATAAAAATAAAATAAGAGCAAAAAAGAAACACAAATTACCAATAAATACAATAAAAATGTCCACATTAGCCATCAAGAAAATACAAATCAAAACTACATTAAAATTCATTCCACCCCAGTCAGAATGACAGTAATCAAGGAAATAAAAAAAATGACAATTGGGGGTTGGGTAGGAAGTAAATCCCATAAGTGATTGGTGTGAGTCAAGCCTCTTTAGAAATCAGGTAGAGGGTCCTCTCCAAAAAACTGAAAATAGACTGAGAGAGGGAATGAGGTTCATTGTATACGGAATCATCACAAGGAAACCTCTTTGTTTAATTAATAATTGCTAATAAAAATGAGGAATTAAGCCAAACAGGCAAAACAAAAAACAAAACCCAAAACAACAAAATAATGTTAAAAAGCAGAAACACCACATGATTCAGGTATCCCTTTCCTAGGTATACAGTTGGAGGACTCAATCATATAATTCCTATTCCCAGTAGCCAATCATAGAACCAGTTGCTGTATCCATCAGTATATCTCAAATTCAACTATTCAAAGACTGTCTTCAAACAATCCTTTCATGAACAATTCTTTCATGAATCTTAAGGAGCTCATTAGATTCTTAGCCTGACTGTATGAACATTTAAAACAGGCAAAATACAACAGTATAAAACGACATTATTTCAGTAAGTAAATTAGAGGGATCTTATTGCCTTAGAGAATTATTAGAGAAGGAACTGAATTTCTTTTTTTTGTCAGTCCATGGGGCTTGAACTCAGGACTTGAAGCTGTTCCTGAGCTCTTTTGCTAAAGGCCCTTTGAGCAATAATACCATTTCTGAGTCTTTTTTTTTTTTTTTGCTAGTCCTGGCCTTGAGCTCAAGGCCTGAACACTGTCCTTGGACTTTCTCAAGGCTACAGCTCTACCACTTGAGCCTCAGCACCACTTCTGGCTTTTTTTCTATGTATGTGGTACCAAGGAATTGAACCCGGGTCTTCGTGCATGCTAGGCAAGCACTCTACCACTAGGCCAAACTCCCGGCCCCCCATTTCTGAGTCTTTAGAACTATAGGTATAAGCCACTGGTGCCCAGTTGAATGAACTTTTAATTGATTTAACATGAGCTTTAAAAGAGGGGGAAATCATGGAGAAAAGGTTTTATACTCTTGAAAACTAAAAAAGCTAAGATGGAGTTATATCCTTTTCTTTAATTTTTTTTTTATTTTTTTATTTTATTTTATTTTTATATTTTATTTTTTTATTGTAATTAGTAAAAGGGTTACATGATATTTGCCAGATAGAAGGTGCATTAATTCACATACATTGATACCCTTTCACATGTCTTGGTACCCATTTCCCTCCCCCCCCACACCCCCCACCCGTCTTGGTTTTCCCCCCTTCCCTACCAAATTTCAAATATCCAAATACAAATAAATTCAATATATCAGATAACAAAGTGAGATACTATACCAATATGAGATAACCAAGGGACAGCAAAGGAGATGAGAGACAACATAGTACATTAAGGACAACAATCATTCATTATATGGCTTTTGTTTCAGTATCCTGGAGGTCCTTTCAATTAGCTTCACATTATATGTCCTTATGTATCAAGATTTTGCTCTATTGCAAATCTCTGCTAGTAGAGCCCAAGGTTTCTACTGATTATGACGAATGAGGGAAACCATTGAGCCTAAGTTCCTTTGAGTCTGGCTTACTTCACTTAATATGATTTTTTCTAAGTCTTTCCATTTCCTAACAAATGGGGCGATGTCATTCTTTCTTAATTGGCTGAAAGAAATAAACATTCTGGAAATAGACAATAGGAAGGACTCAGATAATGATCACTCAGCAATATATAGGACTAGGGGCTCCGGGCCAAGGGAGCCCCATCACTCAGCATTAATTGTGAAGAATTCTGAAGAGGGGGTGTGGCCTAGCCTAAAAAGTCTTTCCCAATGTAGATTCATAATTCAAATTATCAAGACGATCCATGGACTTTATAGGCTCCGAAATGAAGACAAGTTCAACATGAAACTGGCAAAGGCTCATGACGAAAACATGTCAGAGCTGAGTTCCTGAAGAGTGTTCTAAATTTTGCAGTAGATACAAGACAAGGTTTTAAGTGCCAGTCCTTTTGCTCGAATCCCCAAACTAAAGGCTGAAAACAGATCTTCTGTTTTCACAGATCCAAACGATCTGCCCATGAGATTGCTAAATTCCTTTGGAACATGTGCTCATCACAGCCTGGTGTCTGGGGTCTCAATGGGTTGCACAGGGCCTCAGCAGGAAGCCATACTCAGGGAGTCATTTATCTTGGAACTCTGGCCAGCATCCTTCCAGAAGCAGGGGTAAGAACTCAAGAACCTTCATTAGGAGAAAACAAACAAACAAACAAAAGAAAACTAGAAACGGAGCAGTATTTGAGGACGTTTGTTCCAATGGCTTTTGTTGTGTTGTCAGATGTGTAAATCTCCAGTTTCAGGATTTGTGAGAGTTCTGTTTGAAACAGGGCTTCCTCCTTCCTAAACATCAAAGAGTGATGTCACTACCCTCCCTTCAACAAAGCAGTGAAACAGAGTTTTGGGGATGTTTTCATCCAGAGTTAGATGGACTTGGGTGGTAGCAAATTGTAACTTTTTCAGAAAACTATTTGCATTTGTACTTTTCATATTTGTTCTGCTGTGTGTAAGTACTGAGGCTGATGGGTAATCTTATTGCCTCTGAGACGTTTTTCTCAGTTTAGTAACAAGCCAAACATCATTTCTTTGCCTTTGAAATGAGGGTATTTATAACTAGCTCAGGATTTATTTCAGAATTCAGTGGTTGGGTAAATCTCCTCCCCAGAATGTTCAAATGCTGAGAGAACTACCACAGTTATGATAGAAATACACAGTGAAGGGTCTATAAATAAAGGGGCATGCGTAGCTCAAGGTCATAAATGTTTTATTTTCAAGTTTATATTTTTTCTTCATTTTTCTTATCATAGAGATCTTGCATGTTATTGAGATATGCATCTATGGCAAAGCACCTTAGTAGATACATAAGTAGCTAAAATGTCTAATTGACTTGGTTTAGTTTAGGAATTTTCTTTGTTGGGCGTATGTGTCCATGTGTGTTTTGTCATGTGGAAAGGACATATTTTCCCTTCCTGAAAAATAGGCCAGCTGCGGTCTTCATAAATTTAAAGGATAAGAATGAGCTATTGCTTTCTGCTTGAAAGTGAAAATTAGAATATAAATTTCCCAGGAATTTATATCATGCTATAAATAGTGCTTACTAATATTATTAACAAGGAACTGACCTACTTCCTCTTTTTAACCAAGAGAGACAAGTAACTGGCTTTCATAACTGCTCTTGCTAACAACAGGACTCATTCCATAAACACATTAAAATAATTTATATTACAAACATAGGAGAAAAAAACTGACCGATTCCGTGGCTTACTTATCTGGGTAAACAAGCAAGTGTGCCTAAACACCAGCTTCATCTTTGGGATTATAGTTCCAGAGTGAAGACTCGGATGTTTCCATTTAGATCTGACAAAAGATAAGCTACAGTGGATAGGACAGAGAAAATCAAGGTTTGATTTCATTAGAAGGTGTGCAATCAGTTTTGGAAAACAGAAAGAAGTGACTCTTTTGTCACTCAGTAACTGCTTCACACTATGTAAGAATTCCCAGGCACCAGTGGCTCATGCCTCCTATCTACTCAAGAGGCTGCGCTCTGAGGATCACTGACAAGAAAGGCCACGAGACTCTTATCTCCAATTAACTACCAAAAAGCCATTATAGCTGGGCGAGGTGAATCCCACCTCTCAAGCTAGCTGCTCAGGAAGCTGAGATCTGAGGAATGCAGTTCAAAGCCAGCTCGGGCACGAAAATCCGTGAGACTCTGATCTCCTTAATTGGAGATCCACTAGAACCCTGAAGTGGCGCTGTGGTTCCAGGGTAGGGGAGTAAGCCTTGAGTTGAAGAGTTCAAGGGCCACTCCCAGGCCCAGAGTTCAAGCCCCATGACCACCACACCAACAACAAAAAAGCTGTTGTACTCAAGTGATGGAGTGACAAGCGAAGGAACAGGACCTGGCTCTTGAGTTCAAACCTTAATACTGGTGTCTGCACATGCATGCACATGAACACCTGTGTGGGAGTGTGTGTGCACACACGTTCACACACACACACGTTCACACACACACACACACACACACACAATACAAAACGTTGAACCCTGACAGTGAAATTAAACGGCCATGTGCATTCATACAGACCACCCAGTCCACAATGGCTTGAATTCTATGCTGTGAAGCACGGATTCAGGGACTGTGCTTGCCTCACTTTTGATATCTCAATGGAAAAGGACATATTCTTATTTTTAAGAAGTCTTAAAAATCATACAAATACCCAGAGGAAAAAAATAAAGCAATCTATGGTCAGTCACTTAGAGTCAATTTGTGGTTGACATTTTAGCAAATTGTCTCTTAACTTTTAGGGAATAAGTTATTTTGGGAGTTATTTCTACATCTATTTATATTACATAACATGATGGAAATATTTGTGTCACCTTAACTACTAATCCTAAAATTCATCACAGATTGCAGTTAGATTTTTGGGGGAAATAATGCAATAAATGATTGAATTAACAAGTAAATCCTTAAAGAGGTGATTGATACCTGAACTGCAGAGAATAGTGCAAAATTGCTCTATGTCATACAAAAGACAAGTGTTCTTCCCTTTAAAAAATATATATATCCTAGCAAAGGCAGATAACATAGTATAGAAGAAACAATGAGAGAGGAATGAATGAAGGGAGGAGGAGGATAGCTTGTGGAGACTATGAGACTGGGCTCTACCTGGAGCAGAGGAGGCTTCATGGTGATGGAGGCCTCAAAAACTATTTGGAGTCCAGCATTCTGAGATAATGATATTTGATGTGCAATGGGCAGGTTCCCTGTGATCTAGTGAACACTAATTTATTCACCAAGTGCTCGTGTGTGTGTGTGTGTGTGTGTGTGTGTGTGTGTGAAGTTTTCATGTGGGAACACGTAAAAATATTTAGTATAAAGGCTGGATTGAATGAAAGGATCTCTAGGATATAGAAACAAAAGCCATATAATGAATGATTGATGTTCTTAATGTACTATGTTATCTCTCATCTCTTTTGCTGTCACTTGGCTATCTCATATTGTTACAGTATCTCACTTTGTTATCTGATATATCGGATATATTTGTATTTGGTTATTTGAAATTGGATAGGGAACGGGGGGAAAACAAGATGTGGGGTGGGGGTGGGGGGGAGGGAAATGGGGACCAAGACATGTGAAAGGGTATCAATGTATGGGAATCAATGCACCTTCTATCTGACAAATATCATGTAACCCTTGTATTAATTACAATAAAAATATATGAAAAAAAAAGGCTGGATTGGAGCTGTGTGAACAGAGACCCAGCGTGCGGCAGCAGGGCCTGACAGCTGACAGGCAGTAGCCCTGAACATGTGAATTCATAGAGCATCAGGAAGGCGTTGACTATAGGCGATGTGGACTTGAGGAAAGGGATGCTGATAGGAGAAGTCGAGTCACTTTTACCTTCAATGCCAAAAGACTAATAATTGAGTTATCATTCTTCTAATCCAAACCACGACAGGGAGAAGCCATTCCCAAGTTTCTTTATAGATGTTTTTCGGTTCTTCCGCCCTCCCTTGCACCTTTCGTCCCCAATATGTGCTCAGGAGCATGACTCGGTTCTTTCTCATCAGTTCACTTCTTGTTGTGGAGCAAAAATACACACTTGCAGCTACAGAAAACGTGCTGTGACTCCTGCCCCCAGTGTGGATCCAGGTTATCCAATAAGCCAGCTTTACTTGTGGATTCATGACACCCAGAAATGTTCAAAACATTAATACATTTTAAATTAAAAATTTATTAAATTTATTGTATGGGTGATGTACGGAGGGATAGCAGTTACGTATGTCAGGTAATGAGTGTATTTCCTTTTAAACAGTGTCACTCCTCCCTCTTTTGTTCCCCTCTCAACTTCTTCCCCCCCCTCAAGTTGCAGAGTTCATTTCCAACATAGTGTCTGGTGGGTTTCTCTGCTGAATTAGTTTACCCTTTGTCCCACTGTTTCTGTGCTTCCCCTTCCTTTTCACTAATCATTGCTTTTAAAAAAGAAATTTCAGACCAAAAAAATTAATCTTTTACATTCATTCCATAACTGAGAGTTATGGAAAAGTTCTCATTTCATCTTGCAGTATTATCAGTCGTGTTGTAATTGTTATGTGTTTTGCTGAGTGTGAAAATATGCTTCTCCCAAAGGAAATGGGACCCACAAAGCAAGGTAGAAGTTAATATGCCTCAGGTAAAGTAGTAGAGTGAAAATGTGAGATTGTTGAAAGGCTTCATGTTAATAGAAGTTGGGTGGCACTTTGGGAAATTAATCAAGCCTGGCAGTACAGGGTTGACCTCTATGTATTCTGAATATTAATGTCTTTTTCCCTATGGAAATCATGTATTTGTGGATATCAAGGGGCTATTATACCGTAATTTCCTCTTACAGAAGAACAGGGAATAATTGAAGGAAAGTCCAACACAAAAACTAAATTTCTTCAGAAATTCAAGTCCATTCTGCTCTAGGTCTCCTCTTGGCCCAAACACCATTCTGGCTTTTCTTTTCTTTTTTTTTCATGTATTTTTTATTGTAATTAATGGAAGGGTTACATGATATTTGCCAGATAGATGGTGCATTAATTCCCATACATTGATACCCTTTCACATGTCTTGGTCCCCATTTCCCTTCCCCCACCCCCTCCTCTCATCTTGTTTTCCCTCATTCCCTATCCAATTTCAAATAACCAAATACAAATATATCCGATATATCAGGTAACAAAGTGAGATACTGTAACAATATGAGATAACCAAGGGACAGCAAGAGAGATGAGAGATAACATAGTACCTTAAGAACAACAATCATTCATTATATGGCTCATGTTTCTATATCCTAGAGATCCTTTCATTTAGCGTCATACTATATGGCCTTATGTATCAAGGTTTTGCTCTATTGCAGATCTCTGCTAGTAGAGCCCAAGGTTTCTACTGATTATGACAAATGAGGGAAACCATTGAGCCTATGTTCCTTTGAGTCTGGCTTACTTCACTTAATATGATTTTCTCTAAGTCTTTCCATTTCCTTACAAATGGGGTGATGTCATTCTTTCTGACAGCAGCATAGAATTCCATTGTGTACAAATACCACAACGTGTTGATCCATTCATAACTGAGGGACATCTGGGTTGGTCCATTCTGGCTTTTCATCACTGTGTTCTACATGATCAAACATAGGGGCTCATAGATTCACTCAGTCATGAACTTGGAGAAATGAAGGATAATTTGTGCTCACCTCAGTCTAATTGTGGCTTAGAAAATAAACATTTCTGTTGTGTTTTCAATACCTTTCTCATAGCACTGATGAAAAGAGAAGAACTTCTTTTACTAGAAAATACATTTTTTTTTGTTAATGAAAGAATGAGATCTGGCTTTATGTCTCCAAGAGAAAAATAACAAAGATGAAACTGTTTTATTCATTTTAGTTTCATTTTAGTCCTTGATATACTTTTCATTAAAAAAAGGAGTGCAGAAAATAACTCTAATATCATTTTCTATTTCCTCTGTTGTTTATTACATTCTATATCATTCCATATAAGTATGTATTTCACCTTATTCTATTCAATATATGCATGCCTTCAATTTAAGAGATTTACTTGTTTATTAAGCAACATTTTGTTAATTTAACATACTATAAAGAATATTTATTAGAATGGTACTTTAATAGATAATGTAAGTACCATTGTACTTACATTATTTGCCATCTAGCACTTTATTTTAAAGAATTGTGGCTAACTATAACTTCAAATATATAATTTTAACAGTTTTTAAGGGCACAGTTTTGAGGTGTAAATGCATTCACATTGTTGTGCAATTATCACTACCATTCATCTTTAGAATCTTTTCATTTTTCCTAACTGAAATTCTATATCCATTTAACACAACTCCTCATTCTTCCCTTTAACGTGGAATTTGGGACACATTCTTCTACCTTCCTTGGGTTAAAGAACTTTTTTTTTTGGTGTGGTACTAATGTATTAACTCAGAACCTTAAAAGTGACATGGAAGCCCTTTTCACTTTTATTTTTTAGAGAGGGCCTGTCCTTGAATTGTGATCCCTTCTATCTACCTTCAGAATTGTTGGGATCAACCGACTGTTTTGTTAATTGGTTGGGATGGGGTTTTCCTAACGTTTCCCTCAGATTAGCCTTAAATTTTAATTCTTCTTTACCTCTGAAGATCATAGGTGTGCATCTCCATGTGTGGCTCATATACCTGTACTTTCTGTATCAATGAATTTGAATGATTTTACTATTTTTCCTAAGTGGATTAATATCACTGGCTTATTTTACTTAGCATTTTTTTACTCGGCATTATCTTGAAGCTTATCAATACTGTAGCATGCTTTCTTTTAAAGCAGAATAAAAGTCTGTTATATGTATATGCCATATCTTGTTTAATTACTTATCTGTTTAGATGAGTAGCTTTGGTGGCTTTTACCTTTTGGCTTAAATAATGCTGCGATGAACATGGGCATACAAATATCTACTTGAGCCCCTGCTTTCAGTGTTTTCAGGTATGTACCTAGAGTCAGAAATACTGGATCATATGGTAATTCTATGTTTAATATTTTAGGAACATATATACTCTTCATCATACTAGCATTTGAGCTATTTTTAATAATATAAATATAAATCCATAATAGTATCTCGGCATACTCACATAAAGGACTTCTATAGCTAAGTTCTAAAACAAATAGAAATGAAATTACCGAAACATTTGAATGAATATAGCCACATTTAGTTAAAAATATTGGATTACAATTACAACAATGATTTCTCTATATATGAGATTATATGGGGATTATGAAAGGGAGAAGAGGAAAGGAGAATGACGAAGGGTGAATATTAAAATAAATTAAGATGTGTGTGAAGATGGCGTAAGAAAATTCACTGAAAACTGTTATATAATAGAAGAAAGTTAAAAAGATCAATAGAGAACATTAAATGGACTAAAATACAATTTCAAATAATTTATATTGAAACAAACAAATGCCACGAATGTAAAATAGGTTCTGGTGAGGAATAGATAGCACAGGAAGGGGGAGGAGAAATGGAAAGGATGAAAGAGGATGAATAAGGCTGAAGGACTTCATATATATGTATGCAAATAGAATAAACCTGTTGAAATAGTTCTAAAAAGAGGAAAGGAGAGGATGAGAGAAAAGTGTTAGAAGACATGAATTTGATCAGATATAGTATGTAAATGTACAGAAAATAACAATGAAGCCTCTTTCACAACTAATATACTCTAATAAAAATGTTTTTTTTTAAAGATTGTATTAATTTACATTCCTACCAAAAACTCTTTGCCTTGACACATGGTGACAAAATTTGCATTATTCACTCTTGATTTCTTACAGGCTGACCAACAAAAGTTGCCATGTGTTTAGATTTATGTTTCATTCCTGGTGAAATAGAGCATCTTTTTTATTTTATTGTTTTCTACGATTTTGTATTTGTCCTTCTGTGGTTTACCTATTATGACCTTTGACAATATTTCCTATTGTGTTTTCTTATTCCTAATAACCTGAGAAGTCTGTGTAAATTAGGATATTAGTATTCATATTCACAAACATTATGATTGTTTCTCTAGCTTTTGTCTTCTGACCATAATTATGGAAGACTTTTATAGAAATTTCAAGTTTTAACTTCTATCATGTTATATTTATAGCTATTTATGGCCTCTGTTTTAATATTATGCTTACAAATGCTTTCCTTAGTTCAACATTTATTTAAACACTCATGCTGATGGATTTTCATCATTTTATTATGTTTCAAATTTTAATTTATGGATTTATTTTTGGTGCATATTGGTATAAGAAAATAAGTTGGACATTGTATTATTTTTGTCAAATAGCTAATTAGATGCTCCATTCCCTTTCTCCTCCCTAATTCAAAATGCAAATATTAGCTTTTCTAAACTCTCAATTCTATTTGTTTGCCTTTCAGTTTTATTAGGATATCTCTCTTTTACTGAGCTGATCACATACTGGTTTATTTACTGTGACTTTATGTCATCTTTGAACACAGATTAAATTTAGTCCTTTCCTCTGTGGCATTTGTAAAAAAAATATTCTTCTTCATTATTCTCATTTTCCTATTCTTTTAGATCAACTCCCGAAACCTTTGGCAAAGCTTATGAAAACATTGGAATGCCATTGAATATACAGATTAACTTACAAAAATTGACATCTTAAGATTCTTAGACTTCTCATCCAAGAACAGGAAATTATCAAGGTATCAAAGTCACTTTAATTAACAGTTATCTTTGATTGTTCAGTTGAAGACAAGACAATTTCATGTTTTTGTTGGGAACCACCTGTTCAGCTTGATTATCTCTATTGTTTTCTTTAACTGCTTTTATTCTTATTCTCTGTCTATAAACTATAGTTCATTAGAATTTCAAAGCAAAATTTTTAGAATAAAAACACCTAATTAAATTTTACCTGAAAAGAAAAAAGATAGAGTGATACTTCTACCCTTAGCTTCAGCTCTTTCCAGGGCATGCATTTTCTCTCCATCTAAAAGACTGTCCCTGAGAACAATACAAGGGTGTTGGCTTTCTTCACTCCTCTTCAGTAGAGGCTTGGGATTCCTGGCCAGAGAAATACGGCAAAAGACAAACATAAAGGGGATCCAAATAGGGAAAGAAGAGGTAAAATTCTCCCACTTTGAAGACATGACCCTGTATTTAAAGAACCCTATGAACTCCTCTCCAAAGTTACATGAGATGATCTGGAACACAGGCAAAGCAGCAGGATGTAACAGTAACAATGAGAAGAGCGGGCCTAAGATTGGGAATGCAGATCTTTTTGTAGTAGCCTAGGAGTTAACTTAGCCAGAAAGACCTCTATGAAAACAACTTTAAAAACCTGGAAAAGGAATTAAAGTAGCTTTAAGAAAGTCGAAAAACCTCCTATGCTCTTGGATTGAGAGGATGGATATCATGAAAATGACAATATTGCCAAATGCTATCTACAAATTTAATGCAATTCCCATCACTATCCTAACAACACTCTTTAATGAAATAAAAGAAGCAATCTAAAAATTCATATGGAATAAAAGATGATCCAGAATAGTAAAAACAATCCTTAACAGGAAGAATGGTGCTGGAAGAATATCAATAGCTACCAAACTGAAAACTCTTATGTAAAGCTATTATTACATGAAACAGGTTGATACTGACACAAGAACAGGCCTGAGGACCAACAGAATAGAATTGAAGACCCAGAAATGATCCCACAAACCTATGGCCACCTAATCTTCTGTAGGGGAGCCCCAAATAAAATAGGATAGAAGAGAGACAGCTTCTTCAACAAATGGCTGGCACAATTGGTTAAAAACCTGTAGAAAACTAAAGGTAGATCCTTATATATCACCCTGCACCAGAATCAACTTTAAATGGATGAAAGACCTTGAGGTAAGAGCACATACTCTAAAAACATTACAGGAAGGTACAGAGGATATACTGAGGCTTCATGGCATAGTCAAAACTTCCTAAATAAATATCCAGAAATGCAACAAATCAAAGAAAGATTGGATAAATGGGATTGCATTGAACCGTAGAGCTTCTGTATGGCAAAGAACACAGCTAAGAAGAAAAATAGGAAGGTTACAGACTGGAATAAGATTTTCACTAGCTATACAACAGACCAAGACCTCATATATAAAATATACTGAGAGTTCTAAAAATTAAACTTGCCCAAACAACCACTCCCTTACTAAGTGGGCTGAAGAATTAAAAAGAGTCTTCTCTGGAGGGGAAATAAGAGTGGCCAGTAGACACAAGAACAAATGTTCAACATCTCTGTCCATTAAAGAAATGCAAATTGAAACTACACTGAGATTCCACCTCAGTTAGAATGGCCATTATCAAGAAAACTAACAGGTGTTGGCAGAGATATGCCAAAAGGGAATGTTACTACATTGTTAGTGGGAATGTAAACTGTTTCAACCACTCTGGAAATTAGTATGGAGATTCTCAAAAGTCTAAACATTCCTATGACCCAGCAATCCCACTCCTGGACATTTGCCCAAATGATCACAAACAAGGCCACACTAAAGCTACCATCACAACTTTGTTCATTGTAGTCTTATTTACCATAGCTAAGGTATGGAATGAACTCAGATGCCTCTTTGTAGATGAATGAATGGTTCAAGAAAATGTGTCATACATACACAATGGAGTCCTATGCTTCCATCAGAAAGAATGACATCATCCCACTCATAAGGAAATGCAAAGTCTTGAAAAAAATCACATTAAGTAAGCCAGACCCAAAGAACCATAGGCTCATGGTTGACAAGATCTCCACACAATATGAAAACAAGGGGGTTGTTTTCTTTCTCTTTCTTCTTTTTTTCTTTTATCTTTGTAGTGTGCTGTTGAGAGTTATTTCATATATCTTTTGTTTTCTTTTCTCTTTGGTTCATTCCCTGTGGTCACTGTTTCTGATTTTGGTACACTTTGTCTTATATATATGTTTATCTGATTTAGGGATGGGAAGGGAAATCACAGAAATGGTAGGACAGAGGGAATGGAACACCAATACTCACTAGACACTGTTTTGGAAATGGACTTTACAGTGGGGGTGGGAGATGGGAGAGGTGAGAGAAAACAAGGGAGGAGGTAACGCTACTTGTAAAGAAATGTACTCATGACCTTACTTATGTAACCGCAAGTCCTTTGGACATCACCTTTACAAAAAAATAAACAGATCTAATATGAAAAAAAAAGATTGTCCCTAAAGAAAATATGAAGTGATAAATGTATTGATTTAAATAAAAACTAGAAAATCTTCCCTGGCCTATTTGGGAAGACAGATAATGAAAGAGAACAGGATATTGAAAAGAAATTAATTATGTTGGTTACATTTCTAGTCCTTGCACTATCAGAAACTGCGTGACTTGTTTATTTCAATTTTGTACATTCTCAGATAAATGAGATATAGTTATGATTTAACAGAAGAATAGGACCTCAAGAGTGCTATTGAATTCTTAAACTGACAGGTTAAATTGTGACCCATTTGTACACCTACCTAAAGATAATAAAATATGATTTTTAAAAAGGTTCTCTGCAATCAAATAATAATAATATTTGGGAGAGTGCTATGTATATGTATATTCCACAATATGAGTAACCTGTCTATTAGTAATATTTCTAGCTGGAAGGAAGAATTTGACATTAAGAAATCTAGAATAAAATGAGTAAATGACGTATAAGGACAGTGAGATAATCTCATGTGCAACTATGTTTTAAAACACAGACAGACAACATTGCAGTGTAATTAAGACAAAATCATTATTGTGTCTTGGAGACACAATATGTAAAGTCTGCATTAAATTTATAAGAAAAAAAAGAATGAAACAAGTATTTTTTAAATATCAAAATCACCACTAGAGGGTGCAATAAGCAACCTTTCTTCCAGATAGTTGTGAGAAGACAATTACAGAGAAAGAAAAGGCCATTTGCCATCACAGTACTTGAGGCAACTTCAACAAGTCACATAGAAAATAACTTGCTTTTAGAAAATGGTCTTCCAATTTGGCACCTAACAGTGACAAGGAGTGTCAAGTGATTTTTCAGGAAAGTGTGTGTCACAATGTAAGTAAAGTGAATTTACCAGTGAATACAGAAATGTTTGTAACGTAATTAAACAAGGAAAAAAAGCATTGTATGCAACTGTCCTATTCATGAGGGCTAATGCTTACAGCTCCTTTCAGAGTGACTTTGCACCATAAAGAGAACTCCATGAGGTCTTAGAAAGCAAAATGATGACATGGATTTTGACAACCTCAGGAACATTGAAGTTGGCAGTGAAAGGAAACAACATTCACAAATCAGCAGTGATTTTAATGTAAGGCCAACATAGGGGCCTTCAATTCCTCACTTCAGATATCTTAACAGACTAGAGGAGCCCATGTAAGGGAAAATAAACACATACCTCATTAGAATTGTAAGAAGAGCAGATTTTATTTGTGCATTTGCTTAAGTTGGACCCCATCATCCAAATCTGCTACAATGTTTCTTGGTGGAGATCTTTCTTGAGTACAAATATATGCTTCTCTCTCTCGCTCTCTCTTTATACATATATATTTAAATACATTTTATATACAATATATTTATTATATTGTATATATTGTACATATTCATATATTATCTTTATAATTATGCAATTTTGTACTTCAGAATAATTGTGTTCATTAAAGAGAAGTGTTCCGAACTTTGCAATATAATTGCAATCTCAACTCTAGGAGAAAAGAAAGCAAGCATATTTCAACCCAGAGCATAATTAGAACCAGGCTAACCTAGTGAAGGGGAAATCTGGTTGTTGGTTTAGTGATAAACTGCAACATTTTGTTAATGTGCATTGCCTTACTGATGCACTGTGCTTTCATATGTCTCTGTGGAGTACACTTCACTTGCTTTGAAACAGATGTTTTGCCATGAAAATGGGTCTTTTGAAATTAGGTCCATTTTCTTGGGAACTAGAAGACATGATTGTGGCAAATGATTATAGAAATGGTGTGTTATTCTTTGGGAACTACTTTTAAATGTTATAGCATATGATGTTTGAATCACAAAAGTTTATAAATGAGACCGTTGAAATTGAATGTTGTATGACTAAGGTGCCTAAGATACTCTGAAGGGAATTTTTATGTCTTTACAGGGAAAATGCAGGAACATTGAAGGCATGTAATAATAGGGGAGGCTTTGGGTGGTTCATCATAAGGATGTCCCAGGTTGAAATGGAATTTAAAAAATGTCCTAAACTATAAAGGATTGCAGAAAACATCAAAGGCAAAATTATTTTCAAAGTTTAATCTGTGCTTTCACTTAATGTGTTCTTTATGCTGACCAAGTCCTTTTAATCTTTCCACCTGCACTGAATCTTTAAAAAGCTTTTATCTGCTGTAAATATTTCCTTTTGTAATGGCCAAACTTAATTTTACATGTTTCTTGTGTTTCAAAGTCTCTGTATCCACAAAGAAGGTAGATTCTGAGAACATGTTAACTTTCCCTTGGACATTGAAAATGATCAATAGTATTTCCTCCAGTGGAATTTTCAGAAACTTCCAATGGTTCTAGATGAGATTTAATTCCTAACTGCTTTTCATACTGTCACAGAAAAGCACAGCTTAATTTGTAAAACTATTAGAGTTGTTCACTAGGAAATCTTTATTGTGATATCCCTGCCATGGAGCTCATTCACATCTAAAATGTCTGTTTTCTGCTGGCTTTAAGCTCTTCTCTTTTAAAGCATTCCTATAAAAGACCATGTCTCCTTTGGTAGTCTGAGTGATGTTCTCCAACATTAAGGGCTGTCATTAACACAACAATGTGGTTATTTTTATGACTGTCACTCTTTTTACAGCAGTCCATAGAGGTTGGGAACTTCCTTTGAAACCCACCATGCCAGTGCATTGGCTACTGTTAACAAAATGAAATTGATACTCTAAAAAATGTACCTTTCTCTATTAAACTAACTCCTACATGTTCCAGCCCCCACTCACACATTTTATTTTCGGCAAGACAATTACACTAAGTAAAATTCCTCTTCAAATATATTAAGGTAGGACTTTGCCCAAGAGGGTTGCCAAACGTTTTTTTCTAATAAGAGTCTCCCCAATGATTTGCAATATCGTAGAAAGCTGATATAGAGCAAGGCTTGGAAAACACCAGGAACAGCTTTTCTCCAGGAATCCAGAGAGCGCCAGGTACACAGCCATGTTCTTGGGATGCCACTCTGAACATTGTTTCTCTTTCTACTTTAAGTTCAAAGTCTTTGGGGGAGAGTTTAATAGGTAACAAAAGCTGCTTTTTTATCCCTGGCTAGAAAAGTGTAGAGACTCTTGTTTTTGTAGTTCAGGTTTACACAGAATAGAGACAGTAATTTCCCCAAAGGAAACCAACAAAGTGGATTGTGAGGTCCTGATGGTGGCCAGTTGTAACAAGTCTTCCTTCCACATGCTCTTGCTACTTCGCATCTTAAAGAAGCCACCGTATGGCTTTGAAAGGCTGAGATGACATTTGGAATGGTGTTCCGAGCTTTACTTGTTATTGTTGCTCTTTGAAGTGTTGGGTTTGAGATGGATGGCTGGAGGCAGGAGGGACCATCATCTTTGATGAAGCTTCCTGCTTCACTTCCTCCTACTCTGTGGACTTCACGTCCTAATGGACTTTTTCCCAGTCTGCCTGTGTTGATGGGATCTCTTCTATGACAAAAAACATCATTATGACTAAAAATTAGCAATACTGGTTATCTAAAAGAGGAGACGAGATGATATAGAAAATCTTTCTATTTGCTTTTCTCTTCCACAAAACTCACAGTTTTCCCAGAGTGAATCTGTGAAGATTAATTTCAGCGTCCCTCTTCCCAAGATATCAAACTATAAATGCTCAAGTCGCCCAGACAAAAGGACCTTGTACTTGTATCTAACATACATACATGTTTTTGTGTAATTAAATCATTTCTTTTACCCCTCACAATATCAAATGCCATCTAAATGCTGTGTAAATAGTTGTTTATACTATATCATTTAGGGAACACTGACAAGAATCTTCATATATTCAGTAGAGATGCAATTTCCCCCCAAATCTTTCCAAGATGGTCTCAATTGATTCTGAAGATATGGAGTCCACAGATACAGAATCAATGGTACTGTGAATAGTAAAAGATGAATAACAGTATTTTTTCTGTATGTATTCCTTTTTAACTAGAATTTATTAAGATATAAAATAGATATAAAATATTAATAGTTTTTTGAGTTCACACTGTTAGCAGTTCTCAAGAATTACTTTTATAATGTGATTTCTATCTTCCCATAAAAAGTATAATTATTAAACTTTGCATAGAGCATTTCTTTGAGATAGCTGTATCCCTTTCAGAACCTCAGCATTGTCCATGCTGAATGAAGGAAACAAAACAGTAAAAATCTATGAAAACAACACATTCCTGTGTGGCCACCATCGAATCTTCCCCACCACTTCTGAGCACTAATGAAGATGTTTGTTCTTCTGACATAATGTCATGTTATTGAGATTACAAAAAGGGTTAAGAACTACAAGTTATTTCTACTCTCAGACTATTTACTATTATGAGTAAAATTGCATTCTCAATGTCATAATTAGTTTCCTTAACCTCAACTTTAAAGCCAAATAAGGCACCAACAGTGATGTGATCAAATGATTTTTTTTCTATCTTGAGTAATGTATTATTTCAGATTTTGACCAGGATATAGTTGGATCAGTTCTTCTCATTTGTATCTTGTGCTTAGCGTTTACACACATTTCTTGGGATGAAACCTTCTTTATGGTTTCTCAAGCTTCCTGAACCTAAAGCAAATCAATTCATTTTTGCCACAATATAGTGAGAGGGGCAGTCAGTCATCAAATGCCAGCCACACTGAGTCACCTTCTCCCTTCTCCTTCAGGTACAAACTGAAAGTCATCTGGATATTTGTTACTGTTCTCAATTTATCTCAATTCAAAATATTGATTATCTACCAGGCAATTAGCATGGGGCTGAGCATGTGGAATATCAAGTTAGTACCTGTATCTCATAACCTTGTCGAGCAAACAACAAGAATGCAAAATGACCTAAAGCAAAAAAAGTGATGCATTGAGATAAAATATAAAGTAAACCTAAAGAAATGAGAACAAATATCCATATGAAGACTTGTATGGATATATCAACTTCATTTATAATAAACTCAAAACATAAAAAAGCTCCTCTGTTAGTTTTCTGTTACTATGTAAGACCCTGATCTGAAATGCAGACTTTAAATAATGAACAATTATTACATCATACTTCTGTGAATCAGGAGTTTGTGAGCAGCTTAGCTGGGGGTTCTGGCTCTGAGTCTCTATAAGGTTGCAGTCAAACTTCCTAGGGGCTGTGGTCACCTGGCAGATGGTATTCCAGCTCCTCCCATGTGCTTGCTGACAGATCTTTGTTTCCTCACTTGTGTTTCTCCATAGTGGGAGCTTGGGCTTCCTCGTACCACAGCTGTTGACTTTCTCCAGAGTGATTCCAAAAGGCACAATAAGGAGGCCCCATATCCTTGTGTGCCCTGTTTTCACAAGCTGTGTATCGTCACTCAAGTTTTATTATTCTCACTGAAGACGAGTTCCATTCTGGAAAGGGGAGGAAAATTAGGCTCTACCTCTTAACGGTATAAGTGTCAAAGAATTTGTGGGCATATTTTAGAGATACTACACAACCTAAATATCTATCAGTAAGAAAACTTATAGAGAACGTGCACATATGTGAAAGTGAAGTACTGTTTAGCAATTTAGAAAATGAAGTCTTGATACATGTAGTAATATGGATGAATTTTAAAACATAGTAAGTGAATGAACTCAGATGGTGTCGGGAGTGTGGCCTAGTGGTAGAGTGCTTGTCTAGCATGCATGAAGCCCCCAGTTTGATTCCTCAGTATCACCTACACAGAAAAAGCCGGAAGTGGTACTTTGAGAAAAACGCAAGAACTGTGCCCAGGCTCTGAATTCAAGCCCTGGAATTAGCAAAAAATAAGAATACATAAATAAAAAGCAACCATACTATAAGATTTTGTTCATTTAAAATGACTACGAAGCTACACATAGAGAAAGCAGGTCAACAGCTATTTGAAATTGAAGTTTGGGGTTATGGTAGTCAATTTTTCTATCATTGTGACAAAATAATTGAAAAAAAAATAGCTTAAGGTTAGCAGGGTTTGTTCTGGTTCACAGACTTTTAGCTCCAGGTCAGCTGAAGCCATTGCTTTCAGACCTGTGACAAGGCAGAAGCATCATGGTGAAAGGACACCACGGAGGGAAGATGCTTAGCTCATGGGAGCTAAGAAGCAGAGACAAGCTGGAAATGAAAAGTCGTGTTGTTAAAAGATTCTCCCCGGTGACCAACTTCCTCCAAAACTAGACTCTGGCTCCTGTTAAGGAAGATGACACCATCATGATCACCACTTCACTTCATACTGCACAGCTCCATCAGATGGAGACCAAGTATGCAGCATGTGAACCTTTTGGGGGACACTTCATACCCAAACAATGAAGCATGCATGGAAGGATGGCGGGGGAAAAGGAAAATTATGGAGATTATGGACATATTTGTTATCTTGATTATGGTGATAATTTTAAAGGAAAGTAAATATTTAAAACTCATCAAAGTATATATTTTAAACATGCACAGTTTCTTGTATATCAACAATGCTGAATATGGTACAAAGAAGAGGAATTTTCAGTTCACATATGAATTATATTCTGCAAAATTTGAGTGTATGCAATAAAATGTAAGCTGTACAAGTTCTGTCTCTATAGTAACCAAATATAAGGCTTTTTAATCCCTTGCAACGTGAAAGGAACGTATTAACCTCTTTTAATATAAGAGAATACTTTTAGAAATCTGGATTTTTAATCTGTTAATCAACATATTTCAGGCTATTATTCATTCAAAATATTCCTTAAAACTTTATACATTAAGATGACGGCTGGTGGCTCACACCTATAATCCTAGCTATTCAGAAGGCTGAGGTCTGAGATCATGGTTCAAAGCCATGTTGGGCAGGGACATATGTGAGATTTTTAATTAACTACCAAAAAGCTGGAAATGGAGCTGTGGATCCCAAGGCACAGGGCACTAACCTTGAGCACAACATCTTAGGGATAGAACACAGGAATGGAGTGTCCCTCCGGGGGCACAAAATAAATGTAGTTTAGTGAATTCATTCAAAAACTGAAATTTCCCCCACAAATATGCTCATTTATTTTATTCTATTAAATCATTACTTATCTAACACCATACCTTGTCACACTTGGACTTCTCCTTCACTGACATTCTCAACCCATCTGTCACAATTCATCCAGTAATTCAACAAATATTTCTCAAGAAACTGCCTCCTATAAGATTATACAAATTAGAAGATACATGATGGGGCCTTGATCCCTATTTCACACAACTTGCATTTTAGTGAATGTTGGCAATGCTTTTTATTTCCTCTCTCCTCAACCCATATTGCTGCACATTCATATTTTTAATCTAACCTGATTTTTAAACTTGTCTCTTTTTTAATACCCTCAAACTTATTGCTCATATTGCTGGTAAATTCTGCTGTCTAAAGTGTAGAATTGATTATGTTATTTATTCACATAATTTATGATAGAGCCATACAGTTATAGTACCAACTGAATGATGTTCAAACCTTTTCTTGGTTTGATGATGGCCTATAGACTGAGCTTCATTTTCATTCTCTCAGTTCCTGTGTCATTCTAGCAGTACTGCACAACTCAAAGTTGCTCTATGGGCAAGTACTTTGCTTTGGCTTGAAAATTGCCCTTGACCTCTTCTTTGTCCAATAATTTCCTATATATTCTTCAAGTTGCCATTCATGTGTATGGCATCTAAAAAAATCTATTCCTAAGTACAATTAGTCACCTAAGTACAATTAATCTCTCAAATTCCCTATACGTGGGCATTCTTGTAATCTGCTTTTATAGGTATAATGTAAGGGTGTTAAGGAACTAAAAATAGCTTAACATAACAAAGTACTTTCACAGAATGCCAGAATCATATAAATGCTCCTCTGTGGATAACCTATTTTGTAGGAAAAAAGAAAAAAAGAAAAATCAAGAAACCTCTAGATCATGTGCACTCAAAGACACAGCAGGATCACTGTGCTAACCAAAAATGGCTACGCAGTTTTCCAATCAACAGGACTCATTGCTGTTTGGAAAATTACAGTGTTAATACCATTCCATTCCTCCCTCTTCCTAGATAAAAATGATGACATTTATACTACAAAGGAATGTTCCCATTGTGATAGCACTGGATCCATAGAAATCTGTTTACATGAAGTTTCTCCAAGTTCACAATGAGAATCCAAACTCAGATTCCATAACAAATCCTTCTTTCCTACTCTGAGATTTTCCATTGTTCTTCATTTTCCATTGTTCCAAAGTCTCCTTGTTACAGCAAATAATAAACACAGCTTTGTTTGAATACAGGTATATTCCTGGGGATGATATTTTTGGTTGGTCAGCGTCAAAGTATTTACATATTTGATTTACCTACAGACTATGAAGATTTTGAGATCCCCTGCACTAAGCACGGTGCTTGACTAGGGAATGAGCAGATTTATTGTATAAATTAGTGAACGTGTATTTTATGATTTAAGGCACACAACTTTACAAACAGAAGAAATAACTTGAATGAAGTAGGTTATTCCACATCAAAATGCTCTGCCAATTGGCTACTGACTGAGTTTGCTTTTGCTTATAAGGGTGCACTTGTAGTTTGGATGCTATTGCCTTGGGGTCATTTCCCACCATCAGCAGAACTCATGCCTTCATTTTGAAGTGATGATGCTTGTATTGTCATTCCTCTGTTTTCCACAGTCCTCCCCATTCCCAGCATGCCTTAGCTACCTAGCCCACCAGGTGTGAGGAGTTGTTATTTGGACTATACATTACTGGAAATAAGTCACAGTAGGAAAAGAGATTAGGATTGTTTAAAGAGTGGCAAAAGAAAGGTTATAAAATACCAGAAAGAAAATTGATTTCTAGCTACAGTTGAACTTCATAGTTGTTTTGACTTCATGGATGATTCACGTTACACTTTAGCGTGGCTGTTTCTCTCTTGGATTTATTTGTATCTATAGTTTACCAGAGTTCTTTCAATCTCAATGTTATAGTTTTTTTCTGTTTTTCACTTAGTAACATGCTATTCAAAGTAGAATGGAAAAAATTGTTAGTCCTACTCCAAGTACCATATTGTATTCTTGTATATCAGGATGATTAGGAGAACAGGTTTTCCAGCCAAAAGGACACAGACTGGGATACAAGATAACAGACTTCTCACATGAGTTGTTTTTATGTCCTTTACCCTATCTGAAGCTCTTTTTTTGTCACCTGTAAAAAAATACAAATGGTAAACACTCTGCAAGAGTTTTGATTGGAATAAAATGTGATAGCATGCAAAAACCTTAACATATAAATTACTTAAACTTATATTTGTCATTAAGATAATTAGATTGTTTTATTAGCAGGAACTATATTTACTAATGTAAGACAAAATACTATGTGGTATGACATGTGTGCTATTCTAATGTTATACCTATTATGATATCTATTATACTGTACATATTGTAGATTATAAACTAAAATATAATTTGTTTACATATGGTATTTGATCAAACTCTTAGATTAGAAATAAATTATAAATATGGGATTACGTAGATGATGTCTCTGTCTGACATAAATTTCTAACCTAAAAACTAAAATAAACTATCATACAAATCACAAGTGTAGTTTTAGCAATTGGACTGGATGACTCTCAAGGTTCCCTGTTGTCAGAAAGAAAACAGTGAATTTTACAAACAGCAAGACATCTAAACCAAGTGAAAGAGAACAAACAACACTACACTGACCTTTGAGAGCAATGAGCTTTATTATCATAGTCATCACAAGATAATGAAAGGAAGGCCAGTCAAACTGGAAGGATTGGCCAGCATGGTGAGAAGTAATTGCCTCCTCCAAGAAGCCAGTAGTGATTGGGAAATCAAGAGTTAATTGGGACACAGCACAGTGAGTGGACGAAGTATGTAAATAAGTTATATTGCCATTATTATAGTTAATGTTCCCGAGTGTCAAGGGCTGTTCTGGATTGCAGGTATTAGTTCATTTAATTCTCATAACACCCCAGTGATGTCAAGACTATTGTTACCTCCATTGTACAAATGAGGAAATAGAGCTGAAGAGGGTCAGCTAGCCAGTCCAGTGGAAATTGATTGCAAAGAAAGACATTATTTATCAGGTTGATTCAGGTTGTAGTCTCCTTGAGTGTATCTTTAGTTTCTAATATTGTATTGTCGATGTCTAGACAACCTGTAGGAATCATTTCCATACCTCTCATTATGTTTTTGTGTTCCTCTACATTTATGCACATATAGAACAAGTGTTAATACTGTAGTTCTTTATTTGCTGATCTATCCACTGTGTCTATTTTTTATTGATTTTTTCTTCAGATTAAGGCTCTCCTATTGCAGTTTGTTTGAGTGGCTGTTAATTTTTTAATTATATTACATTGGGAATATATTATATTACATTGGTTGGCTGTATTCTTTTTAACTTTTAGGAATATTTTGAATAGTCTGGATAGTGGTACATGCCTAGAATCGCAGCTATTTGGGAAGTGGGAATTGGAAGGATTATAGTCCAGGATTCTGTCTCAAATAAACTACACATAATGGTCTGCAGAGAGCCAAAGGGAGCAGGATTGTGGTCTGAAGATGGACTGTGGCAAAAATGTGAGACCTGGTCTGAAAAATAACTAATTCAAAAAAGAGCTAATAGTATGGTTTATGTGGTACAAACTCTGCCTAGTTAAAGGCTTCAACTCTCAACTTCAAACACAAATACGACCATTAATTTTCTTAAATAGGAGATATATATATATATATATATAACTTGCTCTCAGTAATTCACTTTTTGAAATTTTTTTGAGATTAAGACTATGACTGCACATCATGTGTTCAACCGCTGAGCAACTCTCAGTGCTGAGACTTGCTTTTAAGCTTTTGTTTTAGATGGGACCAAATTGGCCCTTGGTTCTGTGATTAATTTTGTCTACTAGTGAGTCAATACATTTCTGGATATTCCATTTGATGTGGCAAGGTTTGGGAAATGGCAGAAGCCATGTTTTTATGGTACAGAAGGAAATAGCTACCATTCCTGCCTTGTGAGTGCCAGTGATTGCTCTCCTTATACTTTCAGGTGATTCTTTCCATAACTCAAGTTGTTTTACTTATAGAGGAGCAGAGACAAGACTGGGTGAAGACTTGTTGAAGATGGGGAGAATGTCTGAATGTCTGAATCTCATTTCTGGAATCTTCTTCCTCTCTGTTTTTCGATATTTTCCTTGGTCTTTGTGGACTCCCAATTCTTTCTGGTTTTCTTTGCCAGTCCTGGCGCTTGAACTCAGGGCCTGGGTACTGTCCTCGAGCTATCTCTAGGCCAACGCTCTACCACTTAAGCCACACCACCATTTCTAGTGCACATGCACGTGTGTATGTGTGTGTGTGTGTGTGTGTGTGTGTGTGTGACTGAGGAATCAAACCCAGGGCTTTGTCCATGCTAGGTGAGCACTCTACCACTAAGCCACACTCCAGGCCCTCCCAATTCTTTCCTTATAATTCAGGATGCTGTTGGGCTGGGGGCTTGGTTTCTCCTCTCTGCATGGCATCCTGCATGCTTTCTTTAGGCAGTAGCTGCAGCAACTTGTCACATCTACCTCACTGATTTGTCTTATGGGAATCACTGTCCTGTTATACAATATCTGAAAACTATTATTTTACATTTTTTCAATAGTTTTTTTTTAATCTATGTCACAAGAGATCAGTAATTCTTTTTATTTGGTCTTAGTCAGATGCAAAAGTCCCTGAACATCTTTTTACTAAGTTCCTAAAGCTGTAGCCTAGGTAAATATAAGATTTTTTATCTGTTATGATTTTTTTTTGTCAGCCCTGGGGCTTGAACTTAGGGCCTGAGCACTGTCCTTGGGCTTTCCTCAAGGCCAATGCTCTACCACTTAAGCCACAGTACTATTCTCTGCTTTTTTTAGTGTATGCAGTACCAAGGAATAGAGCCCAGAGCGTAGAGCATACTGGGCAAGCACTCTACCAGTAGGCCAAACTCCCAGCCTCCTATTTGTTATGATTCAAATATAAAAATTTCCCCATGGATTTGTGAGTAGCATGCTTAGCCTCCAGCCAATAATGTCATTTTGGGAGGTTCTAGAAATGTTTAGGAGGTAGGTGATCAAGTAACTGGAAGTATAATGTTAGATTCTTGCCTCCAGCTTATCCATATATATATATATATATACATACATACATACATACATACATACATACATACATACATATTGCCACAATAATATTTACCCCAAGTACCTGCAACCAAAAGATTTAAACTCTGTTAGCAAAATAAGCAACTTCTCCTTTTAAGGTGTTCTATCCTATTTTAACACAATGATAGAAAAAGTAATCAATAAATTATCCCCAAATGAAACAACTAATCAGCTATTTCATGAGCACATTACCATTCTATCTGGACTCCTGTCGTAGTCTGTGTGTCTCCTAGCTCCCATTTTCATGCACAAACTTATAAGTTAGCCATATCTTTTCTAGGTGAAATCCTAGAAATTCTACTTAACATTTGTTAGGTGAAATCTCCTACTAGCTTGTTTGGTTAAAATTTCACAGAACATGAATGGTTTGTTATAGATAAGATAGGAGGGGGTTTTCATTGATGTAACAAAAGTTGTATCTCTAAAATAATGTCCTCCAAAAATAGCTCTTAAACAGCAATTAAGGTTGCTGTTGGCACTGCATCCAGACAATTAATTATGTCAAGACACATACCATGAATTTAAATTCCATATCCCCACTAAAGGAACAGGGTTTCAGTTCTGACAGTCCTTGTAGGAAATTCTTCATGTAAGATCAGATTTATCCAGGCTTAGTTCTCAAGCTCTTTTGGACTAATCACTTTGGCTTGAAGTAAAATGTTCTTTCATTGAAAGGACTACTTATATATTCTCTAAGGCCCTCACATGAGTGTCCATAGGAAGATGGAGTGCTCTTATCAGAAGAAAAAGACCATCAACAAATCAAGGGTGTGCATATTAGGCTCATACAAACTAAGGACCATAGATTTTTAACAAAAGAAAAAACCTATACCACATTTGATGCACAAAACTGAGGACTGAAATCAGGAAAAGTGTGTGCTAATACACTGAATGGAAGTCTAAATCTTTCACTAAGGACCGATGGGTTCACAAATACTGGTGGTAGTAAAGTCTACTAATGATAGGTCATCTATAAAAAGGAAGATAATACTCAAAGAGAGAAAATGCCTTTGCACTTTTGCACTGTTCTTTTCCCCAATCCTGGGGCTTGAACTCAGGACTGTGCATAAGCACTGTCCTTTGACAATTTTTACTCAAGCCTAGCACTCTGCCTGTTGAGCCACAGGGCCACGTCTGGGTTTTTCTGTGCACGTGGTATTGAGAATCAAACCCAGGGCTTTGTGCATGCTGGGCACTCTATCGCTAGGTCACACTCCAGGCCCCACCTTTGCACTTTCAATACTGAGACCCTAGGCTTCCATCACAACAAAATACCAAAATGATGCATTCATTGTCAACATGCTCCTACTGTCAAAACTGTTGGCATAGAAACATAGGTGAAATGTTACTACTGATTTTCAGAGCGGAGAAAGAATTCACTTGTAGCTGTGCATTAACCCAAGTTTGCCAACAATGAATTGTTAGATTTAAGAGTTTTAATTTTAAAATGAGAGGTAAAGCGTGTCACTCTTAGAAAGAAAGGCTAGGATTGTCTATTATATTCTATGTTATTCAATCAGCAGAGCTTTCTGGTCAAACTTACTAAAGCTTTAAAATTCTAAATAATTGGTACTGGCTGTGTAATGTGTTTTTGTAAAGGATTTAACAATTCCATTTGAGTTGAGAAAGGGCTTCTGGGAAGGGGGACTTCCACTGTGATATAGAAACTACTACAGAATTTCTGTACTTACTGTTTCTGCTCTCTAATTAGTCCATTGGTAAGACCTGATTATTCCACCGACGAGGTCATATCAATGTCACAAACTACTTACACCTTGTTAATCCAATGTTTAATTTTCTGTTATCCTTAATTTAGGCTCTCAGTAGCTGTTATTCCAGATAAGCTTCTTTCTGAAACATACTGTTCTCACAGTTTTGCCACTGCCTCACTTGCTATTTCTGAGTGATATTTACTGGCCTAGTCTCCTTTCTTCTTGATTTCTAGGTTTGCATGACCTAGATTTTATCCACAAGTTTCTTTTCTGAAGTGTGTCCCACTAGATCAATTCATAAAGTGCTAATTAATCACAAATTTCTATCTCTACTTCAGTCCTCTAGGCTTCAGATTTGTAGATCCAGCTGCCAGACTGACACACTCACTCACACACTGGACAAATCCTAGGCTTATTCATCAGCTTAGAAACCGCCTTCCCCACACAGCTGCCCACTGTTTTTTTGTTTGTTTGTTTTGTTTTGTTGGTAGGCAAAATCACGATCTCACATGTAATTGCTCAGAACTCTGCTGACTTGCCAATGAAATGACAATGCATTCTAAGTGACCTGCTAGGGCCATCAAGGCCTGTGCGCCCAGCTCCTGGCTAGGTCTCAAGATTTCATCCCATGTCCCTCTTCTTCCTCTCCTGCTTATCCTATCTTGGTTTTAGTTTTGCATTTGCTTTTCTCTTTATTTGTCTCTTCATCTCTTCATTGTCATGCGGTCACTTCATTTCTCTTTTGCATTATTTGAGTCACCTCTCCTGCTAGCTCTTCAGAGAGAACTTCTCTAAGTACTTAAATAATATTAGACATTTTAGTTATGGTCATTACTCAATAAAATTCATAAATTGTGAGACATTGTTAAGATAATAGTTATTTGGCAGAATTTGTATGTAGGTGTGTGTATGAATTGTTTTTTGTTTTTTTCAAATCATTCAAGAGTAGGAGGCTATGTTATGGTCCTTTCCTTCAAATACTGACTGTATATTCTAAATCTAAAAGCTTTGTTTCATTAATGCACCTTCTATCTGGCAAATATCATGTAACCCTTTTACTAATTACAATAAAAAAATAAAAGCTTTGTTTCATATAGCTAGGATATTGTTATTAACACCAACGAATTTGATATTTATGTAATACTTGGATCTAAGACCATCCATATTCCAATTTTGCCAATTGACTCAAAAATGTTTTATTATATCAAGCACTTTGTTTTTGCATCTCTAGAACAGGGTACTTTGTGATCAGGACCACATTGCATTGTTATCATGTTTTTAGCTCACATTAATAATATCCTTGCATTTTTCCTTCATGATGCTAATATTTTTAACAAAATAATTTTATTACCTTTTGTATATGGATTGTCTCCTTTTCGGTTGGCTGATGTTTCCTCATGATTTAATTTATGGTTATTCTTTCTTCTTAGATGACAATGTATTCTTCTCTGTGTATCACAGATACAGGCAGGTGAGGTTCATCTGTCAAGCTCAGCTGTCAGGTTGTTAACCTGACAATTAAGGTTAATTTTAGTCATTTTCAAGGTATTTGATTTCATTATTATATAATTACTTATTGCCCTTTTACAACCCAATAAGCAGTCTGTGTGCATACTTTTTATGACCAACTATAAAAATACTCTTGCTTTTGACCTCCATCCTGATTTAGTTAGTAACCATTGATTATTATTGCCTAATGCAATCTCTATTCCTAAGTCACAGAAATGATGATTTTTCTGACTCTTGCACTCTTGTATTTATTAGCTAGAATTCTGTTTTTCTGTAGGCAAGAGCTTCTTTCTCCCTGTGTATTTATATAACAAGAACGAATATATTATTTTTAATGGCTTAAAATTCACTAGTTAATTAGTTTGATACTCGATCCCTCCTCATGCCCCAATTTGGCTCTTTAGGTCTTCGTTTGTATTCAACTGTGCTTGTGTCATGTCTTATCATTCATTACCATCTGCCATAATATAGGTTTCAGACATCCCACACTTCCATGTTCCAGCTATGAAATCAAATTCTGATTCCTGGTTCTTATGTGAATCCCTAGTGGCTCATAGAAGACTCAAATAGGGCCAATATAGAGTCCATTATTAGAGTTTATATATTTTAGTACTTTCCCTATTAAAAAAAACATCCTTTTAGAACTAGAGAAGCTTCATGAATTTAAGCTTGCCATTTTCCATCTCTTCCCTTTTTAATATGTAAAAATGCTTTAAAGTTATTTTATGTTTATAAAACAATATGTGTCCATTGTGAAAAGGGGCTGAAACAATTGAGACAGATGTGGAAGAAAAGCAACTGAACTACACTCTAGAAAACATCTGCATTCTTACCAACCAGCTGCCACCTTCTATAAACGTTGTTTAATATGGATACTTGTTCTTGAGCTCTAGGCTTTGCACACTTCCTTGGCTTTTCTCTCATAACTAACACTAGTCTATGACTTAAATTATATGTCCTGATGAAGATTCAATGGGAGTACTTTCTTGACTGAAGTGTGATTTTTGTGTGTGTGTGTGGGGGGGGTGTCATGGAACTTGAACTCGGTCTGGGTGATTTCCCTAAGCTCTTCAACTCAAGGCTACCACCCTACCCTTGAGCCAAGTCCTACTTCTCTTCTTCTAGAGGTTAATTGGAGATAAGAGTCTCAAGTCTTTTTGTTCCCTGGGCTGGCTCTGAACCTTGATCCTCAAATGTCAGCCTCCTGAGTAGCTAGAATTACAGTCAGGAGCCATGGCACTTGGCTGAAGTGTGAGGTTTTTATCTCTATCTTTAACAGGAAAATCCCTTTATCTGATATTGGCGATGAGGAGAGTATTCAAGGAGGGGTAGAATGACTTATAAAAGAGAAACAAGGGGCTGGGAGTTTGGCCTAGTGGTTAAAGTGCTTGCCTAGCATGCATGAAGACCTGGGTTCGATTCCTCGGTACCACATGTAGAAAAAAGCTGGAAGTGGTGCTGAGGCTCAAGTGGTAGAGCTCTAGCCTTGAGAAAGTCCAAGGACAGTGCTCAGGCCCTGAGCTCAAACCCAGGACTGGCAAAAAAAAAAAAAGAGAAACAAGGTCTTAGGCTCCTCAAACCTTATTTAGGTAGATGCTGATGCTTCTAAACTGTGGATGTCTCTCAACATGAAATTGTTAGGGATAGGGAGTAAATAAGCATTTTGTGTTTCAAGTTCAAAAGGGTAGAAAATAGACCACAAGTGGTGAAAACAAGTGACTGCAAAGTTTCCCAGTCTCAGTTTGATCTTTGTGGAGCCATGAGTAATCTAAGAACACACGATGGAACATCATGGTATGAGTTGGTAATGGAGCTGCCACTGTACTACACTGGCCATTGTTTCCTCTGTACTATTTTTCTGGCTTCTGGGTAATAGGGATTCTTCTTACTTCTGAGCTTCAGAGACATCATCATCATGTCATTTGGTCTTTCTGATGAGGATGCTTATTGTAGCTTTAACACAGATTTTCTGTCTCTGAAAGCCTATTAAATATGATTAAATATATAATATTCTCTATGCTTAATACAGATCAGTCACGACATACATTAACCCAGGGATTCAAATTGAAAACATTTCTCTTAATCTTAAGAGTTTTAGTAGCATCATTGGTCTTCCAGGGATGGTGCAAAATAGATTCAGGATGCAGAAGAGGCTGCATCCAAATCAGCAGTGATAGGAGACATAAACTGGGTTGTTTATCTTCTCTAGCAAGGCTGCTTCTGCCTGGAATATGGACTGATAACATGAATGCTAAGTTATATGTCACAAATCATCATGAGATAGACCTCTGGAGAGAGGACCCAGAGCTCCTTCTGTGGAGGTTTCTGGAGTTCTCCTAGTTCCTTGTCTTTGTAAGGCTTAATTGTACAGATTTTCCTTCATTTTCTGGGAATCATTCAGCATCCTTCCAATCAATTAATTGCTTCCACTTCTTAACCAGAATCCATATTTATCCTTTGTTGCCCATAAAATTTAGCAGATACTAGAAGTTTCAGAATAGAAACAACATTTAAGCTGAGATTTGATGATGAACATGGATTTTCCAGATACCACAGTATGTGGATTTTTAAAATCTGTGTGGTAACTAGATTAGTTATGTTTTACAACAGTCATTCGGGATTTAACTGGTCAGTGTGAACAATGGGAAGAAATATTTGAAGGATCTGAGAAAACTTGTTTAAAAATGTCTTTCCTGGCTGGGAGCATAGTCTAGTGGTAGAGTACTCACCTCGTGTGCACGAAACCCTAGGCTCCATTCCTCAGTACCATGTGATCAGAGAAAGCCAGAAGTGGTGCTGTAGCTCAAGTGGCAGAGCACTAGCCTTGAGCAAAAGTGTCCAAGTGCACAGGCCCTGAGGTTAAACCCCAGGACTGGCAAAAAAAGAAAAAAAGAAAATCTTCCCCTCAGATCAAGAGTTTGGTCTAGCAGAAGAATGCTTGTCTAGCATGCATAATAACTTGGGTTCATTTCCTCAGAACCACATACACAGAAAAACCCTAGAAGTGAATCTACTGCTCAAGACTGCTTTGGTCTTGAAAAAGCCCAAGGACAGTGCTCAGGCCCTGAGTTCAAGCATCAGGACTGAAAAAAATGCCTTTCTTTCAATAATCCATTCATTATAAGTTTATGAACAGATGCACAATATGCATGCCAATTTTCAGGGGTGTCAATTTATTGTGTATTTCAGGCCAAGGAAAGTTTATATAGAGAAATTAAGTAAGTTTTAAAAATATACTCTATTTTTTAAAAAATACATACACTTAAATTATTTAACTAGAATAATCAAACTAATAATCTGCAAACATGACCTGGAAACCCAATGAAATCCAGTTGTCTATTAAATGTAGTCATTATGGAAAGCTTAAGTAAAATTTTAAGTTCTGGCAAAGCTTATTAAATGGATGACTAAATTAAAGTGTGATTTTGCTTACTGCAGAAAATAGGCAAGCAGGCAGCCAAATCAATAAGTTGATTCACTTACCTTAATGAAATAAGGACTCAATTAAATCAAATGAAAAAATAGTCAATATCATATATATATATATACACATAATAAAACAAAGCCTCAGTGTTGGATGAAAGAACAGTTTCTTTTGGGCAAAAGTTGGTTTGAGTATCTAGAAAGAGCTGATGAGTGCAGGCAAGCCTTTTAATTTTTATTTATCTATGGCCAATGTGACTGTTTACAAGCCAGATGCAGAGGCTGATACCAGACAATCTATTGACATGGGAAGGCTTCCTAAAATACAGTAAAAAGTAATATTTTTATGGATATTAGTATTTTGGAAAACTGTTCTGGGCTGGTCATTCTGTGCAGGAAACAGCTGTGCATTTCCAGGGAGGCTGCGGGACGTCAATAGTGAGTGGAATAGTGTAGCAGCACAGGTGTGCTCCCCAGAAGTGTAGCATCATGGCAAGAATTCGCAAAGCTAATGTATTTCTGCCACAGGCCTAGACATGTCCCTTCTCCTCAGACACTCCAAAGCAACCTCAAGAATGCATAGCCTTTTCTGTCTGATGGATTTGCAGTATTTCCTGAATTAAATTCTTCCTCCATTTTAACACTGTAGGATCTGTGTGCCTAAAACCATAACATTTCAGAGAGTTAATAAATTCTCAACACAGTATCAGCTGTAAGGTACCCAAGTGATTTGCTTACTGAGCTGGCTCTTTAACCTTATTTTAGCATTTTCTTAGGAAAACACATTAAAGAAGCTGGTGATATTGCGAATTCACACACACACACACACACACACACACACACACACTAATTATTCTACCAGCAAAATTATTTTGCCAGTCAATATTAAAATATTCATCCATGTAGTCATAAAGCAAAGGAGTCTACCTAGATGTCTTAGCTTCAGAACTTTAATGTATATTCCAGGTTAGTGTAACTATCAAAAATTTATTGGGTAAATGCCTAGGAATGGGACTGCTAGGTCATAAGAGAGATCTATTTTTTGTTTTTTGAGGAATCTCCATACATCTTTCTAGCATGGTTGTACCAGTTTACACTCCCACCAACAGTGTAGTAGTAGTATTCTCTTTTGAGCACAACCCCATGAGCATCTGCTAGTATTATTTTGTTGATAATGGCTATTCTTTTTTCATAAATTTTTATTGGAATTAATAGAAGGGTTACATTATATTCACCAGATAGAAGGGTTACATTATATTCACACACATTGATACCCTTTCTCATGTGATAGTCCCCATTTCCCTCCTCCACCACTGCTCATGTTGTTTCCTCCTTCACTATGCAATTTCAAATAACCAATTAAGCATATATACAATATATCAGATAACAAGGTGAAATATTGTAACAATATGAGATAACCAAGGGATGGCAAAAGAGATGAGAGATAACACAGTACATTAGGACAACAATCACTCATTACATGCCTTTTGTTTCTATTTCCTGGATGTCCTTTCATTTAGCATCATACTATATGGCCTTATGTATCTAGGTTTTGTTTTATTGTAAATCTCGGCCAGGAGATCCCAAGGTTTCTACTGATTATGACAAATGAGGGAAACAATTGAGCCTATGTTCCTTTGAGTCTGGCTTACTTCACTTAATATGATTTTGTCTAAGTCTTCCCATTTCCTTTCAAATGAGGAGATGTCATTCTTTGTGACAGCAGCATAGAATTCCATTGTGTATAAATACCACATCTTGTTGATCCACTCATCAACTGAGGGACATCTGGGTTGGTTCCATATCTTTGCTATGGTGACTAGTGCTGCAATGAACATTGTTGTGCTGGTGGATTTAGTATGTCCTTGTTTCTGGATGGTTGGGTAAATGCCAAGTAGTGGAATTGCTGGGTCATGGGGGAGTTCTATGTTTAGCCTTTTGAGGCACTGCCACACTGCTTTCCATAGTGGTTGAACGAGTTTGCACTCCCACCAACAGTGTAGTAGTGATCCCTCCTGGCCACATCCCCTCCAGCATCTGTTGTTATTCGTTTTCCTGATCCTGGCCATTCTAACTGAAGTGAGGTGGAATCTTAGAGTTGTTTTGATTTGCATTTCTTTTATGGCCATAGATGTCGAGCATTTCTTCATGTGTCTATAGGCCATTTTTGTTTCTTCTTCAGAGAAGACTCTTTTGAAGACTTTGGCCCATCTTTTAATGGGATGGTTGTTTCTCTGGAGATTAGTTTTGGAGTGATTCAATTTTTTGAGCTATTGATATATTTTAGATATAAGGCCTTTGTCTGTTGTATGGTTAGTGAAGATCTTCTCCCACTCTGCAGGCATTCTAGTTAATTTGCTAGCTATGTCCTTTGCCATACAGAAGCTCTGCAGTTTAATGCAGTCCCAGTTATCCAGCCTTTCTCTGATTTGTTGTGTTTCTTGGTCCTTATTAAGAAAGTTTCGACCTGTGCCAAGGAGACCTAGTGTATCTCCTATTCCTTCTTGTAAGGTTTTCAGTGATCTGCTTTTACCTCGAGGTTTTTGATCCATTTGGAGCTAATCCTAGTGCAGGGTGAAAAAGAAGGATGCAACTTTAGTTTTATGCAGGCGTTTAACCAGTTCTACCAGCACCACTTGTTGAAGAGGCTGTCTTTCTTCCATTCTATTTTTTCTTTTTGCTCCTTTATCAAAGATTCGGTGGCCATAGGTCTGTGGTTTAATATCTGGGTCCTCAGTTCTATTCCATTGGTCTTCAGGCCTATTCTTTTGCCAGAACCAAGCTATGGTTTTGGTCACCATAGCTCTGTAATAGAGTCTAAAGTTTGGTATTGAAATTCCTCCTGTGCTGTTCTTTCTGCTAAGAAGTGTTTTTCTTTTTTGCCATATGGGGTCTTTTATTATTCCATATGAAATTTTGGATTGCCTTTTCTATTTCTTTAAAGAATGACATTGGGATATTGAGATGGGTATTGTGTTGAATTTGTAGATAGCCTCTGGCAAGATTGTCATTTTCAAGATGTTGATTCTTCCAATCCAGGAACATGGGAGGTTTTTCCATTTCCTCACTTCTGCTTTAATTTACTTTTTCAAAGTTTTAAAGATTTCATCAAAAAGGTCCTTTACATTCTTAGTTAATTCCTAGGTGCTTTATTTTCTTTGAGGCTATTGCAAAAGGAGTTGCTTTCCTGATTGTTGCCTAGTTCCTCTCATTGTTGGCATATAGGAGGGCAGTTGATTTTTGAGGCAGTTGAGTTGAGTTGATTTCATACCCTGCTACCTTTTCAAAGTTTTGAATCAACTCAAGGAGTTTGGGAGCGGAGTCTATAGAGTTCTTTAAATTCAGAATCATGTCATCTGCAAAGAAAGAAAGTTTCACTTCCTCTTTCCTTTGATAATGGCTATTCTAACTGGGCTGTGGTGAAATCTCAATGTAGTTTATATTTGCATTTCTTTTATGGCCAAAGATGTTGAACATTTCTTCTTATATCTATTGGCTATACTTATTTCATCTCCAAAGTAGTCTCTTTTAGTTTACTCCACTTGTTATTTGGGTATTTGATTCTCTGAGGATTTGTTATTGGGTGGGGTTAAGTTTTGAGCTCTACGTATATTTTAGATATGAGGCCCCTGCTTGTTGTATGGCTAGTAAAGATCTTCCAATATGTGAAATTTCTACTTATCTTGCTAGCTATGACTTTGTCAGGCTCAGATTGAGTTAAAGAACCAATGCAACAGCCATACTTCCAAGACATTGGTTAGAAATGAACTTTGTAACTTGAGGAGGAAGGGAAGTAGGGAGAAATGGGAGAAAAATGAGGATGGACAAGAAATGTACTCACTCTGTTGGAAAGAAATGTACTCATTACCCTACTTATGTAACATCACCTTTACAATTAAATTGAAAGATTTTTATGGTATAATCACTTTAATTTTGAATAATTTCTTATGAAATAAGAAATAAGAAATATTATCTCCAATAAATGGAGATGATAAAAAATAGAAATGTACCAGTAAGTCTAAAATGAAAAATAAGTCATTGACCTTTTACCCAATGACAATCTTTTGATCTTTCTGTTTTAGTGGCTTCAACTCTCAAGTTTGCAATTCTAAATAATAAACACATAGTCACATTTCCTGAGTTACTAGTTTTAAGCATCTGGTATAAAAAGATTTTTAAAATCACTTTTATTACCCCTACTCATCTTTTAAATCAACCTTCTATTTCATGTCATTATTTTAAATTAAATCAACATTAAGTGTAAAAGTATTAATTGTCTAATATATCACATAGAGCTGAAGGGCGTACTATATTGCATGTCCCCCTTCTCAGCTGTTAGTTTGTCAAATGTTTTTACTTGTAGCTCTCTCTAGCAATCTTCCTCACCCTGTCCCCAGCCAAAATGTTCCATAATATTAACTAGTGTATTTCTTTTCTGAAAACCTCCAACTGGGGTCTCACTCCAGCACAGGCCACACAGTGAGCTATAGAATAGGTCATTTTTCCCTCTTTCTCATTTTACTCAGAAGTTTAATGGATTGATAAGGTTGCTACCCTTTGGGAAGGGTACATAAAAGGAAGCATGTCTTTCTTTTTCACGAATATGCATATGTTATTATTGTAATCTCAATATTCAGAGAAAATACAGTATGCAAAATGATTATACTTCCCTCCCTAACACATACTTTTTCAAAACTGAAGTCTGCACTCAGCGTCTCATGCTGCCTTGGCAGGCATTCTACCATTTGAGTCATACCTTTTACCCTACATCGCAATTTTGAAGGAGTTGCTCTACTTTCCTCTGATTTACAAAGCCATTTTAAGGTAAATCACTATCACCACTCACAGACTCTAAATGTGATTTTATTTTTTAAATTTTACTAGCATATGTTATGGATACAGGGAAAGGATCTCGTTATTACATCTTTACATGATTATGATACAGTCCCATGCTATCAGTCCTCCCGTCCCCTTTCCTTCCTTTCTTATCCAATTAACATTCCAATCTTTTTAATATAACCTAATGCTGTTATTCTGGAAACACTGGTATCTTCTCTCTTTTTTCTCTTTTTATTGTAATTAATAGATGGGTTACAGTTACATTATCCAGATAGAAGCTGCATTACTTCACACACATTGAGTATCTTCTTTCTTTCTATGGATATGTATTAATGTTGATGTCATTCAGATCCTTCTATTTCTCATTTATTGTATTGCCTTTCCAAACTATGTTGGTTTCTTTAAATTTACTGTTTTTTCTACTTTGAATTCCATATCTTTATCAATTTATTCCTTCACCTTAGTGGTATTGGGAAAAGAAGTAAAGCACGAGTAGGGAACCTGGTGTTCTTAACTGAAATCTTAGACTTAATATATTTTCACTTGAGAAATTATCCACCACTTCCACCTGTCCTAATTTCTGGGGCTCTTTTGAGCTTGCTAATCACAGGTGGCACTCTCCTGGTCCCAGCGGTGGCATGTAACACAGGGCTGGCCTCTTGCTGACTATGTGTGCCACATGATGCTTCTAGATGTTAGTATAACCCAGGAAAGAATAACAAGAATAAATGAAGCTAGAGGAAAGATAGCCTTTCCTCTAAAAAAAGAACATTTGAAAATGAAATTTGGATATAACACTGGAGCTTCCAGTGGTCTTATTATCTCCACATGGAGAAAATCTGTCAAGCTGAGAAAATGAGATGAGCTGAACTGAAGGACTAATAAAGGACTAGTGCCCGGTAAAAAGTAGTGTTAAAGTGCTACAACTCAGTCATCCCTGAGTCTTGCTTACTGAGGAAAATTTTAGGAATGAGAAAATAAATGTCTCTATTGCTTAGGCAAGATTTAAGTTGTTCTCTACTTCATACAGTATAACATGTTCCAATTAAAGCAATATTGTTTGTGGCGGAACAACTTACATCCTTTGGAAGAGAATTTTTCTTTGTCTACTTTCTCTTGCTATATCATTGTTGGGGGCCGAGTAACTGCCATTCTAATAACTTTCTGCTGAGACCTGTAGTAGGGGTAAACAAGTGGACCTCTTAATCCTGCCCACCTGTTGTGCTGATAGGCTCCCGCACCCAATAGAAGGAGGGGGGTTTATTGGAGAGGGAGGTTCCTGCCTTGATGAAGCTGCGTGGCGTTTCTGTTCGTGCTCGGGAGAAGCAAGGCTGAGTGCGGGAGGACAGTGGGCCCTCACCTCTCGCGGCTTGGACTGGTTGGGGTCTGTTTTTCTCCATCTTGGGGACAAAGGACCCTGACATAGCATCATCACACAGTGGGTAATTTATGAAGAATTAATGTTCACTTAGTTCATGTTCCAGCTTGTGGTACTGATATCTGGTGAGGACTTGCTTTCTGAATTATAATGTAACAACGACAACAAATGCTTGGACAGAGCAAGTGTGCTCACTCAACTCCCTCTTCTCACAAAGCTTCTAATGCTGTCATGGAATCCTGTACTCAGGACTTCCTCAAACGCCAGTTCCCTCCTCAAGGTCTTACTTCAAAATCCTAATAAGGTATATACTTGGAGATTAAGTTTCCAAAACATAAACTTTGGGGAGGACAGTCAAAATAAAGTATTAAACGCTTTTATTAAAGAAAACAGAATTCAAACTGGTCTAGTGAACCATTGCTCTCATCAAACTAAAACAAATGGATTGATCAAAGTTAGCAATATCTAATTATTCAAAAATAGCATTAGATTTCACTGCTCTTGCTGTCTTTGTTCTCTTCCACACCAACATTCCAGTGAGACCAGTTCTTTCTGTGGGCTAAGGTTTGAAAGCCCTTTCCTGGAAGATCTTGATGGTGGATTTGGTGCCTATTCCTGCTGTAACCAAGTAGTGGAGGTGGCAGGGCCAACCACATATGCTTCACAATGAAGTTAAAGATAAAAAGCACAAGGGGGGGTGGGGGGAGGGAACTGGGGAACAAGACATGAGAAAGGGTATCAATGTATGTGAATTAATGTACCTTCTATCTGGCAAATATAATGTAACCCTTCTATTAATTACAATAAAAATATATGAAAAAAATTAAAAAAAATGAAAAGCACAATCTAAACCACATGACATATGAGGCTTACATATGAAAACAAACAAGCAAAAAACAAAACTCGTCATAGAATGACGGGTAAATGGTCTATACAAAGAAAAATCATTAAAGTGGTTGGGACATAGCATGGCAAGCACATGTGTTTGCAGAAAGTTCTTGCTGAGGAAACTTTCATGGTGACCTTATAAAAGAAGACAACAATATTTTTTTAATATAGAGAATGGAGATTGACCAGAGCGTTAGCCTGGACTGGGTACATACTTAAGCCCTTAAACCACGTTTTTATTTAATTTAGAGAATACTTTATTAGTTTCTGTAATCAAACCCACATAGATAAGACCTTACATATTTAATACAGTATGTTTACCCCTGTAAAAATGAAAAAAAAATAAATTTAATGTTTCTAGACCAATATGGCTATTAATTTCTTTCTTTTTTTTTAACTGTTTTTTTTTGTCTTTTCTTTTTTGGCACTGGGGATCGAACCCAGGACGTTGCACTCGCTAGGCAAGCACTTTGCCACTGAGCTACATCCCAGCCCTATGGCTATTAATTTCTGTACAATGCCAATTCAACATGGTAAACTGGGATTTTAGCTGTGCTGTCAACTTTGGAAAAAGTATCCCAGTTAAACTATGTTTTAAACATACAAAGTATTTTAACTGAAGCCAATTCCTTCTATTAGATGCATATGAGTTTTTCTCATTACACCAGAAATGGAGAGTTTATAATGAGACTTGCTAATCTTTCCAAGTACCATACATATGAGCGATGGCAAGCTGGGGAAACTGTAGACTCAATCACAATTTGTTTGTAATAGAGAAAGGAAACATATTCATTAAAAGAAAGGGTGGATATTCTCAGAGCTCTGGAAATAGAATTCTAATTAATTTATGGATTTTAAAGGACATTCTAAATCTGCCTCATAAGAAAGCTCCTCTAATGGTTTTAGAGCAAATTTATAAAATAAATGAGCAGACTTAATCAAACCACAGTGCTTGGTCAATACAAATGTTCCTGGTGTCAGCAACTTATACTTATCAATTGTCTGATTCAGCCATGAGTTTGGGTGCCTTTGGACCTCATAATTCATGTGTATATTAGCTGTATTTTCATAAATGCATTCTTTGTAGTATACTAGAAAAGGTATAACTTTAGAAGTTTATCCTTCCCATTTTCTTTTTAGTTTTCTTCCCTACTCTTTCATCATCCTCTCTCACCCTTTTCTGTCCTTCTCCTTATTTCTTTTTTTTATTGTAATTAGTAAAAGGGTTACATGATATTTGCCAGATAGAAGGTGCATTAATTCACATACATTGATACCCTTTCACATGTCTTGGTACCCGTTTCCCTCCCCCCCACCCCCCACTCGTCTTGGTTTTCCGTCCTTCCCTATCAAATTTCAAATATCCAAATACAAATAAATTCAATATATCAGATAACAAAGTGAGATACTATAACAATATGAGATAACCAAGGGATAGCAAAGGAGATGAGAGACAACATAGTACATTAAGGACAACAATCATTCATTATATGGCTTTTGTTTCAATATCCTGGAGGTCCTTTCAATTAGCTTCACATTGTATGGCCTTATGTATCAAGATTTTGCTCTATTGCAGATCTCTGCTAGTAGAGCCCAAGGTTTCTACTGATTATGACAAATGAGGGAAACCATTGAGCCTAAGTTCCCTTGAGTCTGGCTTACTTCACTTAATATGATTTTTTCTAAGTCTTTCCATTTCCTAACAAATGGGGTGATGTCATTCTTTCTGACAGCAGCATAGAATTCCATTGTGTACAAATACCACAACTTGTTGATCCACTCATCAACTGAGGGACATCTGGGTTGGTTCCATATCTTTGCTATGGTGAATAGTGCTGCCATGAACATTGTTGTGCTAGTGGATTTAGTATGTCCTTGTTTCTGGATGGTTGGGTAAATGCCAAGGAGTGGAATTGCTGGGTCATAGGGGAGCTCTATGTTTAGTCTTTTGAGGCACTGCCACACTGCTTTCCATAGTGGTTGAACGAGTTTGCACTCCCACTAACAGTGTAGTAGTGATCCCTCCTGGCCACATCCCCTCCAGCATCTGTTATTATTCGTTTTCCTGATCCTGGCCATTCTAACTGGAGTGAGGTGGAATCTTAGAGTTGTTTTGATTTGCACTTCTTTTATGACCAGAGATGTGGAGCATTTCTTCATGTGTCTATAGGCCATTTTTCTTTCTTATTCAGAGAAGACTCTCTTTAAGTCTTTGGCCCATTTTTTAATGGGTTGGTTGTTACTTTGGAGGTTAGTTTTGGACTGATTCAATTTTTTGAGTTGTTGATATATTTTAGTTATGAGGCCTTTGTCTGTTGTTTGGTTGGTGAAGATCTTCTCCCACTCTGTAGGCTTCCTGATTAGTTTACTAGCTATGTCCTTTGCCATACAAAAGCTCTGCAGTTTAATGCAGTCCCACTTATCCAGCCTTTCTCTGATTTGTTGTGATTCTTGGTCCTTATTAAGAAAGTTTCGACCTGTGCCAAGGAGGCCTAGTGTATCTCCTATTCCTTCCTGTAAAGTTTTCAGTGTGTCAGCTTTTACCTCCAGGTCTTTGATCCATTTGGACTTAATTCTAGTGCAATGTGACAAAGAAGGATCCAACTTTAGTTTTCTGCAGGTGCTTAACCAGTTCTGCCAGCACTACTTGTTGAAGAGGCTGTCTTTCTTCCATTCTATTTTCTTGGCTCCCTTGTCAAAGATTAGGTGGCCATAGGTCTGTGGTTTAATATCTGAGTCCTCAGTTCTATTCCATTGGTCTTCAGGCCTGTTCCTGTGCCAGTACCAAGCTGTTTTGATAATTATAGCTCTGTAATAGAGTCTAAAGTTTGGAATTGAAATTCCTCCGGCGCTGTTCTTTCTGCTAAGAAGTGTTTTTGCTATACGGGGTCTTTTATTATTCCATATGAAATTTTGGATTGCCTCTTCTATTTCTTAAAGAATGACATTGGGATATTGATGGGTATTGCGTTGAATTTGTAGATAGCTCTTGGCAAGATCGTCATTTTCACAATGTTGATTCTTCCAATCCAGGAGCATGGGAGGTTTTTCCATTTCCTTAGTTCTGCTTTAATTTCCTTTTTTAGGGTTTTAAAGTTTTCGTCAAAAAGGTCCTTTACATTCTTAGTTAAGCTAATTCCTAGGTACTTTATTTTCTTTGAGGCTATTGTGAAAGGAGTTTCTTTCCTGATTATTGCCTCGTTCCTCTCACTGTTGGTGTAAAGGAAGGCAGTTGATTTTTGAGGGTTGATTTTATAGCCTGCTACTCTTCCAAAGTTTTGAATCAGCTCAAGGAGCTTGGGAGTAGAGTCTATAGGATTCTTTAAATACAGAATCATGTCATCTGCAAAGAGGGATACTTTTATTTCCTCTTTCCCTACTTGGATCCCCTTTATGCTTGCTTCTTGCCTTATTGCACTGGCTAGGAATTCTAGTACTATGTTAAAGAGGAGTGGAGAGAGTGGGCATCCTTGTCTCATTCCTGATTTTAGAGGGAATGGCTTTAGATTTTCACCATTAAGTGTAATACTTATAGTGGGTTTGTCATACACAGCCTTTATTACATTGAGGAATGTTCCATGGATTCCTAGTTTCTCCAGAGCTTTTAACATAAAGGGGTGTTGGATCTTGTCAAATGCCTTTTCCGCGTCTATTGAGACAATCATGTGATTTTTGTCCTTGCTCCTGTTGATGTGTTGAATTATATTAATTGATTCGTGTATGTTGAACCAGCTTTGCCTCCCTGTAATGAATCCAGTTTGATCATAGTGTATAATTTTTTTGATGAGTTGTTGTAGATGGTTGGCCAGTATTTTGTTGAGAAGTTTTACATCGATGTTCATCAAAGATATAGGTCTATAGTTCTCTTTCTTTGATGAATCTCTGTCTGGTTTGGGGATGAGGGTTATACTGGCTTCATAGAATGAGTTTGGTAAAGAACCTTCATTTTCAATTTCGTTGAAGAGCTTGAGGAGTATTGGTGTGAGCTCTGCTTTGAAGACCTTATAGAATTCAGCTGTGAATCCATCTGGCCGTGGGCTTTTCTTAGGTGGAAGTTCTCTAATTTCCATTTCTATTTCAGAGCTTGAAATAGGCCTGTTGAGTTGGCTTAGTTCTTCTTGGTTCAGTGTGGGTATGTTAATATTGGCTAGGAATTCATCCATTTCATCTAGATTCTCAAATTTGTTGGCGTAAAGGTTTGAGAAGTATTCCCTTATGATATTCTGGATCTTGGTAATTTCTGTCGTGATATTACCATTTTCATCTGTGATTTTGTTTATTTCGATATGCTCGCTTCTTTTTTTGGTAAGATTTGCTAAGGGCTTGTCAATTTTGTTAATTCTTTCAAAGAACCAACTCCTTGTTTTGTTGATTCTTTCTATAGTTTTTTTGGATTCCAAATTATTTAATTCTGCTTTGATTGTAATAATTTGCTTTCTTCTACTGGGATTAGGGTTGGTTTGTTGCTCTTTTTCCAGGAGCTTAAGGTGAGACATTAACTTGTTGGTTTGCAATTTTTCCAACTTGTTGTTGTAGGCACTCAGCGCTATAAATTTTCCTGTGAGTACTGCCTTTGCTGTGTCCCAAAGGAGTTGGTATTTTGTGTGCTCCTTACTGTTAAATTTCATAAACTGTTGGATTTCTGTTCTGATCTCTTCAATGACCCATTGGTGATTCAACAATGTGTTGTTCAGTCTCCATGAGTTACAGGGTTTTCGTTGGTGGAAATGTGTGTTCAGTTCCAATTTGATGCCTTTGTGGTCTGAGAGTGTGCATGGAATAATTTCAGTGTTTCTGAATCTGTCCAGGTTTGTTTTATGGCCTAAGATGTGATCTATTTTGGAAAATGTTCCATGTGCTGCTGAGAAAAATGTATATTGTGTTGTTGCTGGGTGGAATATTCTGCAGATGTCTGTTAGATCTAGTTGGTCTATATACTTGTTCAGTTCTAAGGTTTCTCTGTTGAGTTTTTGCCTTGGTTATCTGTCCATAAGTGAGAGTGGTGTGTTGAAGTCACCGACAATCACTGTATTTCGATCTATGTATGGTTTCAGTGTAAGTAAAGTTTGCTTGATGAAGTTCGGAGCTCCGGGATTGGGTGTGTAAATATTTAGGATCGTTATGTCTTCCTGAAGGAAAGATCCCTTTAGAAGTATGTAGTAACCTTCTTTGTCTTTTCTTACTAATTTTAGTTTGAAGTCTATTTTATCTGATATGAGATGGCAACTCCAGCCTGTTTATGGGGGCCATTAGCTTGATAGAGTTTATTCCAAACTCTCACTTTCAAAAGATGATTGTTTTTTTGGGTAAGATGTGTCTCTTGAAGACAGCAGAATGATGGCTCTTGCTTTTTGATCCAACTAGACAGCCTATGCCGTTTAATTGGAGAGTTAAGTCCATTGATATTGAGAGTTAGGATTGAGAGATATTTATTAGTTCCTACCATTTTTAAAACCTTTTATTAGGGCCTGTGTCTTGACAGTTCTTGTGGTCCTTAGATGGTATGCTGTTTAGGTGCCATTTCTTTCCCTATATTGCATTTATTTTGGTTTTCTATGTATAGAACATCTTTCAGAATTCTCTGTAGTGTTGGTTTTGTTGCGACATATTGTTTCAGCTTTTCCCTGGAATGGAATATTTTTATTGTTCCCTCAGTTATGAATGAGAGCTTAGCTGGGTACAGTATTCTTGGTTGGTAGTTACTTGACTTAAGGGCATGACATATATGCTTCCAGTCACTTCTTGCTTGCATGGTCTCTGCTGAGAAATCTGGGGTTATTCTGATTGGTTTTCCTTTATAGGTTACTGATCCCTTTTCCCTGGCTGCCTTTAGGATCCTTTCTTTGGTTTCTATTGATCCAGTTCGGATTACGATGTGGCGGTGGGATGTTCTTTTCTGGTCAGGTCTGTTTGGGGTTCTAAAAGCTTCTTGTATCTGGATGGGCCTGACCTTCTGGATATTTGGGAAATTCTCTGAGATGATTCCCTGAAGTATATTTCCAATACCATTGACCTCTTTCTCCACGCCCTCCTCAATACCAATTAGCCTTAAATTAGGCTTCCTAATTGTATCTTGGACCTCCTGAAGCGCTCTCTCATTTTTCCTAGATTTGGATTGACTCATTTTCTGTTCTTTCTCTATAATGACTAAATTATCTTCAGCCCCAGAAATTCTCTCCTCTGCATTGTCTAACCTGCTATCAAAGCTATCTACTTTATTTTTCATTTCCCTTGCTTCTAATTGCTCATTTTTGATGCCTTGCATCTCTTCTTTTAGATCATGTATGGATTTCTTTAGCTCCTTGATTTCCATTTGAGTGGTTAGCTCAGTAGCTTTATTTTCTTTGAATATTTGCTGGAGTTCGGTCACCTTTTTATTTGTGGATTCTATGAATTCATCCATCTTTCTTTGAAAAACCTTTATTATGGCCTCCTTTATGGCTTCTTCTTTTTCACTTATCACCTTGTTTATGGTTTCCTCTTGTTCAGCTATGGCTTCCTCCCTTATCTCTTTCTTTATATTTTCACATTTTTCATTAGTGATGTTTATCAATTGCATTTGTACAGCACTTGGAAGACTCTCCTCTAGGATTGCCAGTGACTGTTCCATTGTCTGTTTACATTGGGTGGGGGATGTTGTTTCTTGATTTGACATTTTTCTTGAGTTTCTTGTTCTGCCCATTTGAAAATGGGAGCAAGATTAATACTAACCACGATTATAGTTTTTCAGATATAACCAACCTAGACCTCTGTAGCTGGCAGACTCTAGATGTTCACAAGTTTTGATTGGTGTTATCACTCTTTCTTTTTGTGCAGTTACCGACCAGTCTAATACATCCACTGATAAGCAATTCATACCCAAAACAATAAGCCTCTCAATCCAATCTCTATTGTCTTTAAGTCCCTCTGAGCCTAGAGAATAATTAAACACCTAGATATACAGATGCTCAACAGCCATCAAGTGTAGATCCATGCAGTATAAGGGTTGAAAGACGAACAGAGGTCCAGAGATAGAAAAATAGAACGAGAGAGGTCAGGGGGTAAGTAGGTAGCGTATTTGAGTACAAAGTTTAGAAAGTATTAGAATAAAACTTATGTGTTGCTGCATGACTAGCTCTTAGCCCAACCAGTGGCCTCACAGTGGACCATGGGATGGATCTGCGAGCTTCCGTCTGAGCGGGGTTGAAAGACGTTTTCCTGTGCTGCTTCCAGGGGCAGCCCCAAGCCAAGGGTTTGGGAATTGAGAGTTTCAGGGGCTCTCAGCGGGACCAGCAGGAGACCCCTCTGTTCCCAGGGGCGGGGCCCAGCTGAGGAAGTGGGCTCCAAGGGCGGAGCCTCGCCTTTTTGATTCTCAGAAGGGGAGCTTGGCTGCTGGTCGGCCCTTCAGATCCCTGCTGTGTTTCCACTGCTTTGTCAGAGTCTGTGACTGTGGGGGGGCCCCTCGGTGCTGTCTTGCTCAGGATTCCCAGCTGGAGGATGCCCCGCTCAAGAATTGAGGGGGGGCAGATGCTGGCTCTTATTTTCCCGCACCCCTACCCGCTGTTGTAAGGCAGGGTCCCCGCACCCTCCACTCTCCAGATCCAGTGGCCTGGGAGAGGAGCCTGGTGGGCGGGTGGGAGCTGGGACAGCTCTGCCTCCCCTGGTGTGGTGCTGAGTCTTAGGGTCTGCCTACTTGTCAGTCTCCAGTCAGAGGGCTGGGGGTTGAGCCCGTTGGGCAGGTGGGAGTTGGGACAGCCCCGCCTCCCTTGGTGGGGTGCTGGGTCTTAGATAGCCCGCCTGTCAGTCTCTAGTCAATGGCCTGAAGGATGGGGCTGTTGAGGGGAGGGACAGGATTCTAAATTCCTTGCCCCCCTGCTCCCGCCAGTCTTTCTCGGGGTGGGGTGTTGGGGTCTGAGTTAAGTTCTATTGCTTGGCACCAGCTCTGCTTTCCCGATGCGTTTGGGGACGCGCTGTATTACTCGCGCCTCTGCGTTCGTCTGCGGGTGCTCCACGGTGGTGGGGAGTCTTTCACTCCCCTCGGGTCTCCGCCGCCGCCTGTGTTCTGCGTCTGGGTTCCGCTGCTTGCTGTTCTGGTTCTGCGTCTGGGTTCTGCTGCTTCCGCCGTTCGCTGGCCCGGTTCTGTGCTGGTTTCTGTAGCAGTTGGGCTCCCGGCCTGGCGCCCTCCACTGCCGCCGCTTTTCGCGGCTTGGTCCCGCTCCAGCCGCCGCTTTTTGCGGCTTTCCGCGGCTTTCGTGGCTTGGATCCGGCGGGGAGAGGTGGGGGAGGGGTCCTCGCGTTCCGAATTCTTTTTGGATGTGAGCTTTATCTGGATTTCTTTTCTGGTTTGAGTCCTTCTCCATTGCTTTTTGAGTTTGTTGTTCTGGATTTCTTTAGGTAGTTGGCTCGTGGGACTCCTTGGTTCTCTCTTTTTGTCAGAGAAAGCTAGGCTGTTTCCCTATTGTCTTGGTGCCATCTTCCTTCTCTAGTCACCTCTCCTTATTTCTTCTATTTTTCCCTCTTACTATAGCCTTGTCTTTTGTGTTTTAAAATGTATTATTGCTCTATTCATTTTTTATTGTCAGGGCAATGTATAGAGGGATTACAGTTATGTTCATCAGATAGTGGGTGCATTACTTCGTGAACATTGGTACCCCTACTCATGTTTTTGTCCCCCTTTCCGTCTCTCCAACCCCTCCCAATCATCTTTTTCCCCCTTCCCTTCCCTTCCCTATTTCAAATAAACAAATAAACATACATGTGATACACCTGATAACAAAGTCAGATACAGTAACTACATGAGATTAACCAAAAGGAGAAAAAAAGAAAAGAAATAACTGCACATAGTACATTGAGAACAACAATCACAAAGATAAACCTCTTGCTTCCATATCATAGAGTTCATTTTGTATAGTCTCATCTTATATGATCATATGTATACAGCATTTGAGCTACTGTGATCCTCCACTAGACGAGTCCTAGATGTGTACTAATTATTACAAATGAGGGAAATTATGGAGCCTATGTTTCTTTGGTCTGGCTTAATATGATTTTTTTCAAGTTTTTCCATTTTTTGGGCCAGCCCTGTGCTTGAGCTCAGGGCCTAAGCACTGTCCTTGGGCTTTCTCAAGGCTAGAGCTCTACCACTTCAACCTCAGCACCACTTCTGGCTTTTTTCTATGTATGTGGTACCGAGGAATTGAACCACTAGGTCAAACTCCCTGCTCAAGTCTTTCCATTTCTTTATGAATGTTCTTTCTGATAGCAGCATAGAATTCCATTGTATATTGTTACTATTCTTTTAAATATATATTTATTATCTTTAGGTAGTTGTACAGGGAGTTACCATTTAACAAATCACATATCCTGATCCATTTTGTTCATTAATCTCCCCACCCCTTCCAACCCAATCCCTCTCCTCCATTTTCCTAGTTTCATAGGATATGTATCACAGTCATAATCGCAGTCCTAATAGTCAGTGCATGTTCTAGGAAACAAGAACAGTTTCAGAGCCACTGAAAAATTGAGTAGAAGATACAGAACTTTATCACAAACCCCTGCTCTCCACATGCCTCTGTCTTCCTCCTTTCTTATCTTTATAATAATGAGCAATGATTTACTTAAAGCCCTATTGTAAATTAATTTTGAGAAATCTTTTAGGGTAACAATTATATTTTAGTGGTTAACATCATGCCATAACTTCAGTAAAGTAGGACTGATACATTTTAAATCATATTCACTTACTAGCCAATTTTTATACACCTATGGCTTTCACTCAGAATCATTTTTAGAGAGAGACAAGGGAATTGATTTATATTGCACATTGTAAAATTATTGAGAATGATAATTTAATCATCTAAAGAGTTGTTTTCTTGACCAGATTATTTAAATAGGTTATAGTGACATGGGTGGACTCTAAACTACATTGTGAATCAACTGTACCCATAAACCAGAAATCTATTCTACAGGCAGGAAGGTGGTTGTACACTAACACGAATCATGCTTTTTTAATGAATACCAATAAAAGTTACACACCTAGTTTATGGATTATGATGCTTCAGCATAGCATTTTTTATTTTTATATTTTTATTGTTGGAATAATGTATAGAGGGGTTGCAGTTACATTTGTCAGGTATTAGGTGCATTACTTTTTCACGCATTGATACCTCTTCTGATGTTTTTGTCCCCCTCTCCCTCTCCCCACCCCCTCCCAATCATCTTGTTTTGCCCATTCCCTTACCTATTAAAAAACCCAAAGAAATGCATACTTCCTCTAAAATATATGTATTGAAATGAACATGAAAAGTTAAACTAAAGAGAACACACAGGTTGGTGTGTGTTCTTGACTTCTCTTGGAAGTCACTAATGTAAAAATTTAGAGTTTTACTAATCAGAGGCTTTCTTGTTTTAAATGAGTTATAAACTGGATGATAGTAGCTCATGCATGAAATCTTACACATTTGGGAGGATGAGATCTGATGACTAAGCTCGAAGACAGGCTGGACAGAACAAAAAAGCAAGGAAGAGATAGAGCTCTATTTGTGAGTGAAAAGTTAAGGAACAATGCCCGGGTGTTGAGCTGAAGTCCTGGTACCATCACATATACACAAAAATGAGTTAGAAAAGAGACTTGACATGGAAAGGGTAAATGGGATGTGGTGACAAGCTGTGAGAGTAGAAAAGATGCGAGAAAGCTGACAAGATTTAGAAGCTAGGACTCATGGGTAGGAGAGAAAAGTTGATGACAGAATGTGTCTTTTTTTTGCACCAATGCACTCTCACATTTCCTAGAATGCATTAAAATTTTTTTCTTTGGTTTTTCCATGGGAAAATTAACATTTAATACATTCTGAAGAAACCCTTTAGGAAAATTTGATTGAAAAGCATATTAATATGGTAGAAACTGGGATGTCTAAAGTTTAAGTTTTGCTACCCATTGTGACCTTTTCTTTATTTTTAGATTTTCTTTAATGTCTTAGGTTTATAATGTTATCTCATAAACATACTTTATGAGATTAATTTCTTAGTAGCTGGTAATTTTGTTATGAGAAAACATATCAAAAGTAGAATTACTTAGTTTTGGATTTTTTTTGTTGACACACAGAAATAAAATTTATTTTAAGTATCAAGCCTATAGTCAGTTATTTTGCTTCCTTACTATTTTGAATTGCTTTTTAATAACATACTTACATCTGTATTATTATCTGTGAATACATATAGTATATTTTCCTTATTGTGAATCCTGATTTCATTCATTCTGCCTAGAACAGGAAAATATAGGTGAGGTATGCCAATGTACAAGAAAAACATGTAATATATTGAATAGAAATAGTTATAGTAATTACCTTCTTCTCAATGCCGATTTATTCCAAAAGTTATAGCAAATATTCTTTCTCAGATAAGGATAGTTATCTTTTCAATTTTCTACTATTTGGCTATATGGTGGATATTTTAAATTTATTCAATTAGATAAAAGGTCAGATATTCTTTCTGTAAAACATGAACTCTATACTTACCTTAATATTAAGAAATGGGTGTCATTTTTGGAAAAGGAAAGAGTATCAGTGACTGAACTCCTCTTGTTAGAGAACTTCAATGAGCCTCCCTCCTGGGACAGGATATTCTCAGTATTTAGTGTCTATTATGGGATTGATAATTGCTGCTTAGAATTTTTGCAGGAAGTAGCCTGCCAAGAACTAGAGTTTCCTTTGATAACAGACATGCCAATTAATACACAGAGGTGGAAAATACTAATGATTGAAAACCACTACTGGTTAAGTAGGAGTCTAAACTGACTAGTCTGTGTATCCAAATAATAACCAAACTGTTTAATTTTTGACCTAGGTGGACAGCTTAGAAGAGCTGTTTTGCCATCTCATCCACCAGGGGGCAATAGTGTGATGATTGGAGCCTTGAAGATGAGATCCAAACAAATGTGGGCCCAGGGGTGAATGTTTTCTCTTCCAAAAGACCCTCTGTCTTTATCAGGCCTACAATAGAGGATGTGTCACACTGAGGTCATAAATTTATTCACCACTTATTAGGGGGCGTTTTTCAGATCCTTACTCTGTTAGAACAGAATCAGTAAGCATTCCTGGGCTGCACAGAACTTGAAAGGTGTGAAATAGGCCCACATTTGTCTCAGTGGGGATGCAGAGTAATATGCTCATAAACTTTAAGGAGAAAGAAAGAAACAAACGAAATAACAATCATTTTCTACACAGGACTTACAGAGACCGAAAATCGTATCCTTCGGTTTGTTCCATAGATGTCTCTGTTCTCTCAGCTCCAATGTCTGTGATAGAGTTTACAACTTTTAGAAGAAACCTACTAATCAAGAAGACGATTAGTAAAGGAATACAGAGAGAGTGAATTTATCTCTCTGAAAAAAATGAGATTTCATAGAGACACCAAACATTTAATTTACTGGATGTTAAAATTTGTGGCTGGAATGAGTACAGGTTCTCTGCTGACTGTCCACATCATAATTAAAACCAGAAAGGGATGGCTTCGCTAGGCCAAGGTGACTGAAAGAGAAGATATGGAACCAACCCAGATGCCGGTCGTACATGATTGGATCAACAAGATGTGGTACTTATACACAATGGCCAAAAGCATGGGAAGGGGTATCAATGTGTGAGAAGTAATGCACCAACTATCTGGAGAATGTTACTGTAACCCCTCTATACATTACCTCAATAATAAAAAATAAGATGAAAAAAATAGAAAAAAAGGAATAAAGAGCCGAATGCAAAAAAAAAATGGCTAAGGTTACACTAAAACAATCCATGTATAAAGATCTTTTTCTTTAAAATTATTTGAATTCAAGTTCTAGTACTGGCAGAAAAAGTAAAAACGAAGAAAAGACCAAATATTCATCTTTTAATTCCACTTTCCAGCTCTGGGAGTGTTTTTATTAAATTTTTTAAGGTAGAGGGGAAAAAAATAACTATTATTTGACCAGTCATAATACAAAACAAAGATTAAGTTTATTATAAGAAAAATTATATTTAAACTTGTCATTTAAATTGTGGGGAATTTATCATTATATTGTACTGTATAAATTTTAATAAGAGTATTTTAATCATATACAGAATTTGTTATCTTTGTAGTTCATATGCTGATATATATATATATATATATATATATATTCCTATCTATTCCTTTTTTGCCAGAATGGAAACCCTGTAAAATCTATTTTATTCACTTATTTTTATACACATATTATACAGAAACTCTCTACTTTTTACTAAGTAATAATGCCTGAAAGGAAAAGGAAATATTTTTTTCTTTTATTTTTCTTTCACATAATAATCTTACTGCAAAGTACACACTAAATAAAGCACATGAATTGCAGCCTTCTATGCATTGGGCATCACATTTGTTATTTCATCATAATCTATTCTTTTTTTACAGACTTGGTGCTTGAACTCACGGTCTGGGTGCCATGCCTAAGATTCTTTTGATTAAGTTTCTTTAGCTTCTAGTGTTAAAAAAAAACAAAACAAAAACTACTGGAGATAAGAGCCTCATGGACTTTGAACCCAGATTCTCAGATTTCAGACTCCTGAGTAGCTGGGATTACAGACATGGGTCATCTACACCTGGCTTCATCATGTCCCTGTTAATAATTAACAGGGAGATGATTTGGGTATGCATAGATTAGTGAGCTTGACATCCTTGGAAGCAGCTTGGAATTTTGAAACATTCTAACAGCACTCAGTTGAGAAAGGATGTGGATTCACACTTGATATTTATTTAAGAAAAATCAGTGTTCTATACCTTACTTATAAAGAGTTGATGCTCATGCAGACCAGAGAAGTAGATTTGGCATGGCTTAGTTTAACTAGAACTAGATTCCTGAAAATGTGAAAAATTAGGATTTTAAAAAACCTTTCAACATTTTGCAGTGTTGTGAATATACAAGGCTATCTAAGTCAAGAGGTAATTCTATCATTATTTATGGGTTTCTGTTAAATAACATTTTGTTTTTCCCATTGCACTTGTTGCCCCAAATGAAAGCATTTAAAATATATTAAGAATATAAAACATCCCATAGACTAATGCTGGATGACTCATCACGTGATAAAATGCTCAGGGGCACCTTTTATGTAATAATTTCATAGTGCTTTGTATACTCATTAACTTACAACCCATCTGTTTTGCTCTGTTTTATGGCAGAAACTTGGAGGCACCATGGAAATCACACAATGTGTTTGATACAGTGGCTAGATGGGGAATTGTTTAAATTCTGAGCATTCAGCCTGTTCTTCCTGAATTCCTAGGATGTGGGGAGCAATGAACATAATGGCTAGTATTATTGAGAATTTATTAAGTTCTTGAATCTGTACTAGAAGGACTAAATGCATATGAAATAACACATTTGCTTGTTTAGATCTTTAAGAATTCTAGGAGGTAGAAAGCTATTATTGCCAGATGGCAATACTGTAGAATGGAGGCACTAAGTTATATGCCATCTAGTTACAGTGAGGAGCCAAGACTCAAACCAGGAAGAGTCCATCTTATTATTTGTGGTATGGCACTGTATTCCATCATAAAAGAAGGCCTTTGTTTTCAAATAGATTGGAGCTTAATGGCCACAGAAAAAGCAGCTTTTTTGTTCTCACATGTCTGAGCTGTGTAGCAGTTGTGGATTACTTGGGTACAAGTGAACAGAAAAATGACCTGGAAATGTATTATCAGGAGAGAACAGAAATATGCACAGAACCAAAGACAAGATGAGTGGCTAAGCCAGACACAAGATGTATTATGCCTATAATCCTATAATCTCAGCATTCTCTTACCAAGGCTCTCTAATTTCAGCCTCTAGAGAGCAAGGCATATACTAAATAAGTTGTTCCTGAGAAAGAATGTGTAATATCAGGCAGCTGTTCAAGAAAGAGAATGATGAAGTACAGAAAGCAGAGGGAGGAAAGAGAGATAGAGAGAGAGGGAGGGAGAGAGAGAGATGGAGGGAGAGAGAGAGACAGAGAGATAGAGAGACAGAGACAGAGAGAGAGACAGAGACAGAGACAGAGACAGAGAATAAAATCCAATGTGACATAAGTTACTCATTTTTTAAGGAAATGGGACTAAACAGTCTCTATGGTTTCTTCAGCTCTAAAACTCACTTTTAGTGATGTGGCCAGGAGGGATCACTACTACACTGTTGGTGGGAGTGCAAACTCTTTCAACCACTATGGAAAGCAGTATGGCAGTTCCTCAAAAGACTAAACATAGAGCTCCCTTATGACCCAGCAATTCCACTACTTGGCATTTACCCAACCATCCAGAAACAAGGACATACTAAATCCACCAGCACAACAATGTTCATTGCAGCACTATTTACCATAGCAAAGATATGGACCCAACCTAGATGTCTCTCAGTTGATGAGTGGATCAACAAGATGTGGTATTTGTACACAACGGAATTCTATGCTGCTGTCAGAAAGAATGACATCGCCCCATTTGTTAGGAAATGGAAAGACTTAGAAAAGATCATATTAAGTGAAGTAAGCCAGACTCAAAGGAACTTAGGCTCAATGGTTTCCCTCATTTGTCATAATCAGTAGAAACCTTGGGCTCTCCTAGCAGAGATTTACAATAGAGCAAAACCTTGATACAAAAGGCCATATAGTAGGACGCTAAATGAAAGGATCTCTAGGATATAGAAACATAAGCCATATAATGAATGATTGTTGTTCTTAAGGTACTAGGTTATCTCTCATCTCTCTTGCTGTCCCTTGGTTATCTCATATTGTTACAGTATCTCACTTTGTTATCTGATATATCGGATATATTTGTATTTGGTTATTTGAAATTGGATAGGAAAGGGGGGAAAACAAGATGACGGGTGGGGGGTGGGGGGAGGGAAATGGGGACCAAGACATGTGAAAGGGTATCAATGTATGGGAATTAATGCACCATCTATCTGGCAAATATCATGTAACCCTTCTATTAATTACAATAAAAATATATGAAAAAAATAAAAATGCAAAACAAAATTCATGCTGATCACTGGTGGTTCACATCTGTAATCCTGGATACTAAGATCTGAGGATCAGATCTTTGAAGCCAGATAGGGTAGGAAAGTCTATGAGATTCTTATCGCCAATAAATTATTCAGAAAAAGCTAGAAGTGGTACTGTAGTTCAAGTGGTAGAGTGTTAGCCTTAAGCAAAAGTAGCTCAGTGACAGAGTCCAGGACCTAAGTTCCATTTCTATGATCAATACAAAAAAAATAAACAAAACCCCTCAAATGCAAGCAACTACTTTATGCTGATAAGTATGACGATGCAACGTTCTAGATTATTTTTACGTCTTCACTTGACACTCCAACCAAAGTTCAATTGTGTCTGTAATTTTGCACCTATGAAAGAAAGGAGGTAGTAAGTGAGAGAGAGGAAGAGTGTGTGCACATATGGATATGTCAATGTAAAATTACTTTGTAAACTTAACAATCACTTATAGCAACTAAACCTTAGAAAAAAATGTGGAAACCTTTGTCAGAAGGACAATGGTCACATATGTTTTTCTCATTTCTAAAGTGGCATACTTGCCATGGTGCTCTCCAGTTCCATCGATTTCCTTGAAAATGACATAATTGCATTCTTCCTAATAGTTGAATAATGGTTCACCGTGTATATACACCATATTTTATTGATCTATTCATCATGTGTATGAAATAGGGGCAGATTTTTTCCCCAGTCCTGGAGATTGAACTCAGTACTTGAGTGCTAGCTCTGGGCCAATTTGTGCTCAATGGTAGAGCTCTACCACTTGAGCCACAGTGCCACTTCCCTGTTGCCCTAAAATAGTAAATTACGTTGCTTATAGCCCATAGGACAAGGACACATTGGTGCTGGAACAGGCTGAGGTGTGAATGGGAGCTGCTGCTTGAACAGGTAAGTGCTTAGAACCTCTTATATGTCACATTAAATGCCAGCCACTTCACCTCTATGAAAAATTGGCTCTGTTCCAGGAGTAAGTTGACCTACTGGCTAGAATCTATTTAAGGCCAAAATAAACAGAAGAAATATCGACACACAACTGGTGTAAATCACAAAGTGGAGCAATTTTCAATGACATTCAATGAGAAGCAGCCTCAAATAGTTTCAATCAGCATCCAGCTAAACTATGTGCATTGGGTGCATTGGTTGGTCACCACAAACTCAAATTTGTAGAGACACATTTCACAAGAGACAAAACAGAGCCAAAAGTCACATGAGAAATAACAAAGGAGAAAAATCTAATGACAAATGTAAAGGAGGTACCATCGCTAGACATGGATTAAATTTAAAACTAAGCAATATTTATATTTGTTAAGCAATTATACTGCTGTTCTGAGTTCATTTTATGGACCACATATTTAATCTTCATAGCAATTCTGTGAAGGAAGAATTATTCTTGCCATTGTATAGACCCCAAAACAAGACATATGGAAATGAATTTATTTTGCTGTAGGTCACATAATAAGTGGCTAAAGCCAAGAGTTGAATCCTGGCAGGTGATTTTCACTTAGCCCAAATGAGAGGAGGTGCTTTGTGACTGTCAAAGAATCATACAACATCAAGGAGCTAGCACCAACTTATGATCTGCTTCATGAAGACACATTAGTGAGAAGCCTGCAGAGTCCTTCATTTTGTATCTGAATGAAGTGAGAGAACAAAGGACCTGTTCAAGTTCAGAGAGAAGCCACAGAAGAAGTTGCATTTTCTCTATTTATATATAAATACGATTAGCATCCCTCTACCATATCCCCATTATTACTGCCTTCCACCTGCCAACATGCTCAACTACACCCCTGTGCTCTGTAGTGTCTCAGCTTGGAAGTCCACCACCTGCCCTGCTTCTGAGCGTTGCATTTAGTGATACTTCTGATGTTTTCTATGTTTATTTTCGACTTACATTTTATGAGTAGTGACTGCACCCTCTTATGGAGTTGTGCTCCCGTTTCCTGGGCTTTTGTGGACCTATGAGTGTTCTCCATCTGTGTGACACCCCCCTAGCATTTGTACTGTCCCAATGCTCTACTGGGCACAGGTATCCAGTGCTACTGGTGGTCTTGCAAGTGCCTAGGGTACCAGGTGTTAGACCAAAGCTTCTCCCTTGAACGGGAATCCAGTACGGTGTCACCTGTGTATCCAGGGCACAGAGCTGGAGAAAAATAGGAGATGTCAGCTAAAAAGCAGAAACTCAGGAAAATGCCTCCTTGAACCAAAGGTGCTATTCCACAGGTAGGCTTCCCAGAGCCCAGAAAGGACCTGACAGTGTAAGTATTTCTGTGGAGAGGGCATGACATTAACTGTCTCCTCTGTAAGTCTTTGTCATCCAAACAAGCTCCTCAGTCAAGAATGCTCTTACTCCTGGGGGCTCAGTAGCCCCTTTAGGGATAGAAGGGTGTGAGAAAATTCCATTTGCAATGTTTTACAGATCATCTGCTTCATCTGCTCCTCTTCTTCCTCCCCCACCTCCCTCCCCTCCTCCTCCTTCTCCTCCTCTTCCTCCTCTTCCTCAAGTTCTCTAGCCCTGCTCAACTATGCCCGAACCCCTTAGATGACTAGGACCTCAAAATATATCCTTGCTACATGAGTTTAATTAAATTTAGAAAAGATATGTTTGTATATTTTATTGCCAGTCCACCTCCACTTGTAGCAGAGGTTGTATTGCCGTTTTAAAACTGCCTTAGGGAAAACGAGTCTTTTTTCTTAGAGAGAATGACACCTTCTGAGGAAATGGTAGGAATGGTAATGGAGAATGTAGCTTTAATTAGTTTTACTGCCTATCTGCATAGCCTGGGAACAGGTAAAATAGCCAAATAAAATGGTGCCATTTCATCTCCAGAATCAAGTCAGGAATAATTAACTATATGTGGAATCCACTGAGCCAGGCACATATTAGCAAGATTTTGAAGCCCTTGAAACCAGGCTCCAGAAGGGCATGTGGGCATTGACTCAAAATAAGGTAATAGCCTCTGAATGGACAGGGTGCCTGTGTCATGGTGGTGAGGGGAAGTGGACCAGTATGGAATATGGCAAATATTTCCACTCTAGGAAATTTGCTCTTAATTAATATTGATCGATACTAGCTCTGTCCTTTTCTGTGTTTCAATCTAAAGTGGTTTAATTAATTAAATGGCCTGTTTAGCTTTTCAGATGTATGTTCTAGAACATCCCATTTCCTTTAAAACATCTTTGGGGACAGCAGGAAGCTGCTCCACATTTTCGTGTGGCAGGGAGCAGAACCACACGCTTTCTTCTTTCTTGGGCTCCTTTTATTGTAGTGTTTTCCATCTGCTCCAAAGAGAAGGAATGGAACAGAGCTTTGCATTCCACACAGGCTGGATCAAGGTTTCACACTGATTATTGTGATGAGAGCCAAGCACATTTGCGATTGCCCCAAATTGGTCCCTTTATTGACTGAGTTGTGTTAGGCAGGAGTGGGGCTGGAAAGGCAGGCTTCACAGAGCCAGAGCCCTCTTAGCTAAAACACAGTCTGCCTCCTGCCTGTTGAAAATGACTTCTGATCTTCTTCAATGCCAAATTGGTTTTTCCTCTGAAGACTCTGACTTAGCTTAAATGATTAAGTCCCAGCATTGCCTGGCAGCTTAGCTCCACTACCTGTGTTATCTTTTAATAAGCACTGTTTTACCTACTGCAGATAGTGAGAGTAGGCAAGGAGACTGCCATGGAATTGGCACTGAGTGAGAGATATCTGGGGATGTCTCAGTTATGAGCAAGCTGCTGAGGAACCCCCAACCCCAGCTGTATCTGCTCTGGAAGATAAAGTTCTTCACAGATGCTGGCTTCATGAGTTGGTGTAAAGCCCAGTGCCCTACCACACACATGACGGATGGGTTCCATCTGGTGTGAGGAATGAGAAACAGCTGCAGGGAGTCTGTTTACCCTTAGGTTTCCCCCTTAGTGGCCAATTTGGTCAGGGGTTCTGTAAGGGTGGAGATCTTGGAGGATAAGGATTGTGTTCGTGAGTAATGCATATATCCAACTTTGTTTTAGAAAGTGTGACAGAAGCAGAAAGGGTCTAAACTGACATTTTTACCAATACCACTATGGCGGGACCATAGGTAATAGAGTTAGCAGTGATCCCTCTAAATGAAAAAGCCCTGTGGTAAAAAAAAAACTTATATTTGACTAAAAAACCTTTGGATGAAGAGCCACTTAAAAATTAATCTTTATATTCAAACTTTGTAAGAACTAGTCTGAAAATGGCACAAATCTACTGGAATATAGTTTAGTACAAGAAAAAAATTTAATCTTGAAATAATTGTACAAAGGAGTTTCAGTTCAACATGTCAGTTTATGAGTACAGTGTATCAATGTCCTGGGAAAGAGGGTGGGGATCTTTCTTTGTTCTCTCCTAACTCTGCTCTCGAGTGCGTGTGGCTCTGTGTATGCCTCCCCGTGGCTCACTATGTGGCATTTAATAGTAATAACATGGGGTCTCACAAAGGAAAGGGCGTGACATCACTGCATGGAGCCCTGCAAAATTAATCACTCAAAAATTTACAGTGAACCAGAGGTGTTGCTCAAGTGGTAAAGCACAGACCATGAACAGGAAAAGTCAAGCAAGAGCTTGTGGCCTTAGGTGGAAGCCCAGGTAGCCACACACACACACACACACACACACACACACGGAGCAGTTAATGGTTATTTATAACCGTCCTAAAACAAAATGTCAATAAATGTCAAGGTTTAGATACATTATGACTTTTTAGCATTTTAGCATTAGCTGTCTCCAGAAATTTTTTATTTTCATACATTTCTTTTCCCTCCCTGTCTTCCTCTCTCCCTCCCTCCTTCCTGACCTCCTGACCTCCCTCCCTATCTGGCTCTTTTCTTTCTTTCTTCCTTCCTTCCTTTCTTTCTTTCTTTCTTTCTTTCTTTCTTTCTTTCTTTCTTTCTTTCTTTCTTTCTTCCTTTCCTTCTCTCTCTCTCCCTCCCTCCCTCCCTCTCTTTCTTCCTTCCTTCCTGCCTGCCTACCTGCTTCCCTTCTTTTCTTCCTTTCTTTCTTTTAAAAGAAAAATTTTAATGCCAAGGTAATGTATAGAGGGGTTACAGTTACATGCACCAGGTAGTAGGTGTGTTACTTCTCACACATTTGATATTCCTTCTCATGTTTTTGTCCCTACTTCCGTCCCCCACCCCCTAATCATCTTGTTTTCCCCCTTCCCTTTCTATTTCAAATAAACAAACATATATATAATACACCAGGTAACAAAGTCAGATGCAGTAACAATATGAGATTAACCAAAGGGCAAAAAAGAGAAATAACATAGTACATTAAGAACAACAATCACACAAGATAAAGCTCTTGTTTCCATATCCTAGAGATCTTTTCATTTAGTCTTATCCTGTATGGCCTTATGTATCTAGGTTTTGAGCTATTGTAATCCTCTGTCTTCCTTACTTTTGTACCAGTCCTGGGGCTTGAATTCCGGAGTGTAGGCATGGTCCCAGAGATTTTTGTTCAAGGCAAGTGCTCTACCACTTGAGCCACAATTCTACTTCGACTTTTTGATAAATAGTTGAAGATAAGAGTCTCATAGACTAGTGGTTCTGGGAATCTGTGTATACCTGTAGTTCTCAGCCAGATTAGTTCCGCTGCTGAGGCTGTGTGTTGCTGCATGACTACCTCTCAGCCCATCCAGTGGTCCCACAGTGGGCTGTGGGATGGAGCTGCATGCTTCAGTCTCCCCTAGCCCCAGCAGTTTTCCTATCATGTTCCTAGCCTAAGACTTGGGCTCCTAGGGCAGAGCCATGCCTTTCTGACTCTCAGAGGGTGAGATTGGCCCCTGCTGCTCTGCCCCTCAGTTCCCAGCTGTGTTTCCACTTTGGGCCAAGAGTCTGTCCATCCATGACTCTGTGGGGGGCCCCTTGGTGCCATCTTGCTGGAGTCTCCCAGCAGGAGGAAGCCTGGCTCAGAGTTCAGGTTGGGGTGGGACAGATGCTGGCTCCCAGACTCTCCCACCACCTCTGGAAGTTAGGGTCTCAGCGCCCCTCAGGGTCCAGTTTCAGTGGCCTGGGAGAGGAGGCTATTGGGTAGGTGGGAGCAGGGACACCTCTGTCCCCTTTGATGGGGGTGGTGGTCCTTAGCGCCTATGGCCTGACAGTCTCCAGTCAATGGCCTGGGGGAGGGAGCTGTTGGGGGAAGCAGCAGTACTCTGAACTCCCTGCCCCCCTGCACTTACTGGAGAACTTCTGTATGGCAAAGGACATAGCTAGGAAATTAATTAGAAAGCCTACAGAGTGGGAGAAGATCTTCACCAACCAAACAACAGACAAAGGCCTCATATCTAAAATATATCAACAGCTCAAAAAATTGAGTCACTCCAAAACTAATCTCCAAAGTAACAACCATCCCATTAAAAGATGGGTCAGAGACTTCAAGAGAGTCTTCTCTGAAAAAGAAATAAGAATGGCCTATAGACACATGAAGAAATGCTCGACATCTACGGCCATAAAAGAAATGCAAATTAAAACAACTCTAAGATTCCACCTCACTCCAGTTAGAATGGCCAGGATCAAGAAATCTAATAACAACAGCTGCTGGAGGGGATGTGGCCAGGAGGGATCACTACTACACTGTTGGTGGGAGTGCAAACTCATTCAACCACTATGGAAAGCAGTATGGCAGTTCCTCAAAAGACTTAAACATAGAGCTCCCCTATGACCCAGCAATTCCACTACTTGGCATTTACCCAACCATCCAGAAACAAGGACATACTAAATTCGCTGGCACGATGATGTCCATTGCAGCACTATTTACCATGGCAAAGATATGGAACCAACCCAGATGCCTTTCAGTTGATGAGTGGATCAACAAGATGTGCTATTTGTACACAGTGGAATTCTATGCTGCTGTCAGAAAGAACAATATTGCCCCATTTGTTAGGAAATGGAAAGACTTAGAAAAAAATCATATTAAGTGAAGTAAGCCAGACTCAAAGGAACATAGGCTCAATGGTTTCCCTCATCTGTCATAATCAGGAGAATCCTTGGGCTCTACTAGCAGAGATTCACAATAGATCAAAATCTAGATAGATAAGGCCATATAGTATGAAGCTAATTGAAAGGACCTCAGGATATAGAAACAAAAACCATATAATGGGTGATTGTTGTCCTTAATGTACTATGTTATCCCTCATCTCTTTTGCCATCCCTTGGTTATCTCGTATTGTTTCAATATTTCACCTTGTTATCTGATATATTTTATATGTGCTTAATTGGTTATTTGAAATAGGAGAGGGAAGGGGGAAATCAAATTGTGCGGGGGGAGGAGGGGAGGGAAATGGGGACCATGACATGAGAAAGGGTATCAATATGTGTGAAGTCATGTACCTTCTATCTGGTGAATATAATGTAACCCTTCTATTAATTACAATAAAAAATATATGGAAAAAAGTCTCATAGACTTTCCTGCTCAGATTGGCTTCAAACCACTATCGTCAGATCTCGGCCTCCTGAGTAGCTAGGATAACAGCTGTGAGCTATGGGTGCCCAGCTAATTTTCTATTTTGTTGAGATAAGAAATCACTTGTAGCCCATGCTGTCTTCCATATTGACATTCTCCTTCCTTAGCATTTTGTGCAATGAGATTACAAGCATCATCTGTTACCGTTAACTATAAAACACTAGATTCACCTTTCTTGGCACGAAGATTCAGCCAGTGTGTCTAATATAGGCAAATGTTATCTGAAAGCTATCCCAACCAGAAAATAATGTCCAATGCTGCCTTTTTAAGGTCAACAATATAATAATATTAATCATGAGGAATTAATTTAAAGAATATGGTTCTAACATCAGTGGCCTAACAGGGTATTCTGTGTCATTTAGAGAATATTATATTTAAATAAATAACAGTAGAACAGTAATCATCAGAGGTTTAGTCATAAATGGTAGTGTTGTTCTTCCTAATGTTCATAAGCACAGTGCAGGCTGGACATTCACATGATGGCCTAGTTATTTATAATAAGGTGAATTAGAAGCTGTCCTTGTTATGAGAAGCCAGATTATCACTTAACAACATTATCTCCCTTCAACTGCCACTCACACACTTAGGAAGCTGGTTTATTTTTCCCCTCAGCCTGGGAGGCAAACAGAAGTGTACAGAGGTGTCAAGTTCTTGATATAACACTTGTTTTAATATACAGTCTTGCTATGTTGCTCAGAGTAGTCTCAAATTAGCAATCCTCCTGCCTCAACTAAGGTGCTAGGGTTACAGGTGTGTACCACGATGCCTGGAATGGTATCATTCTATGGTCCCTCGTCACCAGAGGCTCTCAAACCCTTTGTTGATAATTAAAGCTGATCATAAAATAAGGCTCTTCACAACTACAGCACAGCCTGCCCCCTGTCTGTTGAAAATGACTTCTGATCTTCCTCAATTCCAAATTGGTTTTTCCTCTGAAGACTCTGACTTAGCTTAAATGATTAAGTCCCAGCATTGCCTGGCAGCTTAGCTCCACTACCTGTGTTATCTTTTAATAAGCACTGTTTCACCTACTGCAGATAGAGTAAGCAAGGAGACTGCCATAGACTTGGCACTGAGTGGGGGATATCTGAGGATGTCTCAGTTACAAGCAAGTCCGTCCTCCCAGCTTGTGTGGAACCCCCAACCCTAGCTCTACCAGCTCTAGGAGATCAAGCTTTTGTTTTCATATCACTGTCCTCCAATATTGTGATTTAGTTGACCCGATGTTGAGATGTGCTTCTGATATTTTTTGAAAGCTTCATAGATTGTTTTTTTAAAAATATTTTTATTGTAATTAATAAAAGGGTTACATGATATTTGCCAGATAGAAGGTGCATTAATTCACATACATTGATACCCTTTCACATGTCTTGGTCCCCATTTCCCTTCCCCCATCCCCCCATCAAGGTTTTCCCCCCTTCCCTATCCAATTTCAAATAACCAAATACAAATATATCCAATATATCAGATAACAAAATGAGATACTATAACAATATGAGATAACCAAGGGACAGCAAAAGAGATGAGAGACAACATAGTACATTAAGGACAACAATCATTCATTATATGGCTTTTGTTTCAATATCCTAGTAGTCCTTTCAACTGGCTTCATACTATATGGCCTTATGTATCAAGGTTTTGGTCTATTGCAATTCTCTGCTAGAAGAGCCCAAGGTTTCTATTGATTATGACAAATGAGGGAAACCATTGAGCCTATATTCCTTTGAGTCTGGGTTATTTCACTTAATATGATCTTTTCTAAGTCTTTCCATTTCCTAACAAATGGGCAATATTGTTCTTTCTGACAGCAGCATAGAATTCCATTGTGTACAAATACCACATCTTGTTGATCCACTCATGAACTGAGGGACATCTAGTTTGGTTCCATATCTTTGCTATGGTAAATAATGCTGCAATGAACATTGTTGTGCTTGTGGATTTAGTATGTCCTTGTTTCTGGATGGTTGGGAAAATGCCAAGTAGTGGAATTGCTGGGTCATAAGGGAGCTCTATGTTTAGTCTTTTGAGGAACTGCCATACTGATTTCCATAGTGGTTGAACGAGTTTGCACTCCCACCAACAGTGTAGTAGTGATCCCTCCTGGCCACATCCCCTCCAGCAGCTGTTGTTATTAGTTTTCCTGATCCTGGCCATTCTAACTGGAGTGAGGTGGAATCTTAGCGTTGTTTTGATTTGCATTTCTTTTATGACCAGAGATGTTGAGTATTTCTTCATGTGTCTATAGGCCATTTTTGTTTCTTCTTCAGAGAAGACTCTCTTTAAGTTTTTGGCCCATTTTTTAATGGGATGGTTGTTACTTTGGAGATTAGTTTTGGAGTGACTCAATTTTTTGAGCTGTTGATATATTTTAGATATGAGGCCTTTATATATAGAATAATAAAAGACCCCGTATAGCAAAAACACTTCTTAGCAGAAAGAACAGCACAGGAGGAATTTCAATACCAAACTTTAGACTCTATTACAGCGCTATAATTATCAAAACAGCTTGGTACTGGCACAAGAACAGGCCTGAAGACCAATGGAACAGAACTGAGGATCCAGATATTAAACCACAGACCTATGGCCACCTAATCCTTGACAAGGGAGCCAAAAAAATAGAATGGAAGAAAGACAGCCTCTTCAACAAGTGGTGCTGGCAGAACTGGTTAAGCACCTGCAGAAAACTAAAGTTGGATCCTTCTTTGTCACTCTGCACTAGAATTAACTCCAAATGGATCATCAAAGACCTTGAGGTAAAAGCTGACACACTGAAAACTTCACAAAAAGAAATAGGAGATACACTAGGCCTCCTTGGCACAGGTGAAACTTTCTTAATAAGGACCAAGAATCACAACAAATCAGAGAAAGTCTGGATAAGTGGGACTGCATTAAACTGCAGAGCTTTTGTGTGGCAAAGGACATAGCTAGTAAATTAATTAGGAAGCCAGAGTGGGAGAAGATCTTCACCAATCATACATAGATTGTTTTTAAAGAATGAGGAAAAGGGATTGAGGGAAAGAGATGGAGAGGGTAAGTCAAACCATGCTATATTTGGATGGATATCACCTAATGAAATCCACTTTTTGGTATAGTGAATGTAATGAGGAAAAGTTAAATGAATAAAATACAAATTATAGAACAAAAAAAACCTCTGTTCATCTCTCTTGAAAGCCTATAAGATGAAACTTATTAAGTCAATTCAAGTTAAAAACAAATCAGAACAAATCAATTTTATTTAAAACAAACAAGTAAATGTTTATAAAGGGAACCAGGTATCCAAGTAATTGCCTGTATTTTCTTTGAGGGTCTTAATTATTTCTTTAGGATCAGGTGCAAGTTTTATTCATTAGTATTCTAAACACAGTGCCTGGAACATCTTAGTTTGGAGAATGAGTTAAGAAGATTGTAATTTATTTTCTCATAATGCGATAGTGACTCATGACATATTCCAGAAATCATATCCATGACATCCCCAACATCCAAACATTACAGAACACCCGGAGAAAAGAAAGGAAAAGGGAAGTTCAATTACACAGCTAAAACAGACATTTGAACAGATGGGGAATGATTGAACTTTAGTTCTGGGAGCATGCCTTGGGTTGCTTTAAGGGGTACATTGCTATTTTACACACAGTTTCAAACAGATTCACCTCTTTGGTTGTTTCATTCATAGAAACTTAAGGATGAGGAGAGATTGCTTTGCAATTTGACACTACGGGAAAAAAGGTACATTAAATCAGAAGAAAATAGTGAACTCAGGTCATGATCTGAAACTCCGATAGAGACAGCTAGTTGTAACCCACACCCAGCACCTTTGATTTTGTGCTCCTCATCCACTTATTAATTAGGATTAATTTCTAAAAAGAATCATGATGAACTGAATGTTGAGGAAGACTCTGCTTTGTGATGGGGCCCATTACTTTGCTATAACTGTGTAGGCACGCTATGCTGCAGCTGATTCCCAGCCTTTCAATGGTGGACTTTGTTGTCTGTATCATTTTTATAATTCTTATATTGAGGACATTCAGGTCATCTTTTGTTTCATAACTCCATCTCTCTGATCCACACAACACCCCATCCCCCACTTCTTTGTATTGCTATTAGAAACATCTTCCTACATGCATAGTCTGCTCTTAGTACTCTGCAGGAATGATTCCTGCATGCTGAAATGTTTCCTCCAGCCTGCTGTCTTAGGCACACATTGATTTGTGTTGATATCCCCGCCTTCTCTTGACTCCTGCTTCTTGTTCCATTTCTATGAACTTTTGTTGGCCCCTCCATCCACACTGTTCTTTCACACATACTGTCATTCCTTCTCTTTGAAGTGCTTTGATTCTTTTGCCATTAGAGCCACCTTGCTCTCTAGGAAGTTTCCATGTAATATTTTCAGCCCTCACCTGCACCATCCTCATGGGCTTCCTGCAATTTCCTTTGCAGTGACTGTATATTGGAATAGTATTTACATGTGTTTTTCTTCATACCGTTTCCTCTTTTCCATTGCCCTTCCACTGTCTACTTCCAGAATTTAAACAATACCATTCTTGTCCATTTGATGTCTCACCAGAGTCTGACAAAAAAATGACTGTCGAAAGAGACTAAGTTGAAAGTTCTTTTTCATTTACTTTCCCTAACTTCTCTAACTCAGGTGTCATGGCTCAGCAGAAACCTGTGTAAGTAGTTCACAAGCTCTGGGTTGATTGGATGGTTCTCTGGGTCTGGCAGGGAAATCTGATTCTTTGACAACAATAGAGCAAAGTGAAGTGTGAATTGGATGGGGGTATACAATGCTGGCTGGGGGTATACCATGCTGCCTGGGGTTAGTGTGTGGAGGTTAGTTTCCTCTCCACTGAGCCTCAGTTCCTGACCTGTTGCTTGGATATGTGAAGTGCCTGACACACTAGTTAGAGGACAGTTCAAAATTTACTGAGCACTTAACACAACTGTTTTTAAAATTACATGTAGGGCCACTATTACCATTTCTGTTTGTACAAGAGATGCTTAAATTAACATGCACAGTAAGTGTAGGTGCTGGGTACTTACGTTTATTAATTATGTTATGTTTTATAACAATAAGACAACTATACATATGTCACTAGTGATGGCTTCAATGATGAACTTGAGTTATCACAGACGATTATAGGTGGTTTATCTTGTTTAAGAAAGACAACCACAGTAATATATTTAAGAAAATTTCCAGCCAAAAGTTTAAATAAAACCAAAAGTGATGTAGTTCTGAAGGGAATGAGATTCTTATGCATAAAAAATAAATATTGGACATCTTATCTCTTGATTTCAAAACCAGTATTATTGTTAGCACATCTTTGTTTCATTAAAAAGTTTAGAAATTAGAATAGCATGATAGGTGAAAGCTCCAGCCCAGAAGAGTATGTGGATACCAACTCATGTATCAGCAAGTGGACATGCTCACCCTCTCACACAGGGACACGACTTGTCCTTGACCACAGGGGATTATATGGCTAGGAGGCTGAAAGTGGGGAATTTTACTAGGAACTGGGAGTACTCTGTAGTCTGGTTTGTGTGAGATGTGGAGTTTGTAAGGTGCACGAGCGTGAGGGATTTTTGTTGTGGTGGGACTAACGTTGATGGTCGTAGCCGCCTGTGTCACTGGATAAGACCAGAGTCAGCTAATTCCAGGAAAAGGCCTGGGTCACCAGATTTTCAGAAAGGTCATGCTTTATAGCAGGGCCCAAGATAGCAAAGGAGCTCTTTAGGTTAGGCTAACTATAGGGAAGTCTCAATATCGGGGTGTGGTGGTCCCAGTATTTAGAACATTGGAAAAGAAGATCAAGGCCATCAAGAGGGATCAAGATCAGCTTGGGATACATAGCAAGACTATTCCTGAAAATGGAAAGAAAGAGATGTATTCTAAACGATTCTCCTGTCTTTAGGTAAACTATGCTTTTCCTAGTTCATAAGAAAGACAGGTAAATTTAAGAAACCTTGCTTTGAAAGCCTCTTTCAGTTCTCTTCCCCTTTTCTAGAATTGTACTCTAAAAACTAGCCTAAATATTCCACAGACCCCACAAACCACTTTCCACTGATTTCTCTTCTTAAAGGTAACTTGGGGCCTGGGAGTTTGGCCTAGTGGTTAAAGTGCTTGCCTAGCATGCATGAAGACCCGGGTTCGATTCCTTGGTACCACATACATAGAAAAAAGCTGGAAGTGGTGCTGAGGCTCAAGTGGTAGAGCTCTAGCCTTGAGAAAGTCCAAGGACAGTGCTCAGGCCCTGAGCTCAAGCCCAAGACTGGCAAAAAAAAAAAAAGGTAACTTGGGGCTGGGACTGTTGCCTGTAGTAGCGTGCTTGTCTAGTATGTCTGAAGCCCTGGGTTTGATTACTCTGTACCACATCTATAGAAAAAGCCAGAAGTGATGTTGTGGTTCAAGTGGTAGAGCGTTAGCCTTGAGCAAGAAAAGCTCAAAGACAGTGCCTAGACCCTGAGTTCAAGCCCCAGGACTGGCAATAAATAAATAAATTTTTAAAAGATAATCTTTTCTCTCTTTTTTATAGACTTGCTAGATCCTTTTCTATATTTTACATATTATTCTGATTTTCCTGTTTAAAGTAAAGGTTATTATAAGATCTCATTTACAGGGAGACAAAAACAAGTGAATTGATTCACAAGGTATTTTAAAATCTTTATGGCTTATTGAAAAGTATTTGGTTTATTACAGGTGAACCTCTGGGTCACAGATCTGAATTTTCTTACCATGGAAATGTTTATTTCTTGGATTTGGATTTTACATGCAATATGGCCTAAATCTAGGAGTCTAATAAGTATTCTGAGACCTGTAAAACTTTCTTCAGTTTTACACTCTTAGGCATCTGTTAAACTTCACATTTCTGGGAGCCATTTAGCACCTTCTGAATAATCATCTCCAGGAGTGGAACTCAGGCATCTGCACTCAAGCCAATGTACTAGGTGAGTCTTTTTTTTTTTTTTGCCATTCCTGGGCTTGAGCTCAGGGCCTGAGCACTGTCCTTGGACTTTCTCAAGGCTAGAGCTCTACCACTTGAGCCTCAGCCCCACTTCTGGCTTTTTTCTATGTATGTGGTACCGAGGAATCGAACCCAGGCCTTCATGCATGCTAGGCAAGCACTTTAACCACTAGGCCAAATTCCCGGCCCACTAGGTGAGTCTTTTACCACAAACTACTCTTTGAGGCTCTGTAGTCCAAGTTATATACTCCTCGCCTACCTCAGTGAAGGGTCAGTCCATTCAAGATTGGTTGTTTTTTATTTTCCTGCAGACAAAAACACACTACCACTTATTAGAAAAACTGTGCAATGTAGCTCAAGATTGGTGATGCTTCTCAAGTCTTGCTTGGTGTTCTGCCTCCAAACTAATTTTACTGCTTAACTTCCCAGTGTATCCGTTTAAAGTAGGATCAGCCACATTGGGATTCTGAGTGAGAATTAAGGATAGCTTTTTGTTTTAACAAAGAAATGATGTGTAATAGCTTATTCTTAGCAACGTTTCATCTCTAGGTAGCTTTATAGAACCAGGAACCGAGGGAGGAGCCCAGTGATCATCTTGGAAGACCAGAAATCAAATGCAAAGAAAGCCTCTTCACTAGAGGGCCACTATGTTTCATTTTAATGTTCGGTCCTAAACCTGCCATGTATTTATATTTAGTAGAAAGTGAAATAATTATTGGCATCCAAATAGTCCATCCTTCTGAGAAGAACATCTGGATGATGACTCAATCCATAACTGGAATGAGAGCTTGTGATCTGCTCTGTCGTTTTATCAGTAGAATCATCTAGGGACGATAGGTTATGCGATGTCAATAGATTTTCAAGGGTAATCTTACCAGTGATATGTATTTCAATAGTAAATCAGTATTTCAGCCCTTGTGTACCATTATTTACGGCATGTAGGAAGGCAGAAAGTCGTAATGGAGAGCATGTGGTAGGGCAAAGTCACTCACTTCATGGCATTAGAACCAAAGAGAGAGAAGAGGCCAGAGATCCAGTATTGATTAAAGGTCACATCCCCCAGAGATCACACTTATTCCTGGGCTCTAGAAACCCAGGTAAGGTTTCAATAGTGCCTCAGGCTAGTGAGCAGGCCTTCAAATCAGGGCCTTTCAAAGACATTGAAGATCCAAACTATACCCTAACTCCACTCCCACACAATTTCCAATGGATAAAAGATATTAACATATCTGTGAAGCTAAAGCTACTACTGGAAAAAAGAAAAAAATTCTGGAGGATATAGGTATAGGTAACTATTTCTTAATTAGGATCTAATTTATCTAGCAAATAAAAGAAAGACTTGAAAAACTAGGATTTTAACATATTTAAAACTGCTGTAGCCTGGGAGTGTAGCCAAGAAAGCATGAAGCCCTGAGTTCGGTTCCTCAGTACTACATACACAGAAAAAACTGGAAGTGGTGCTGTGGCCCAAGTGGTAGAACCCTAGCCTTGAGAAAGCTCAAAAACAGTGACCAGGCCCTGACTTCAAGCCCCAGAACTGATGAAACAAATAAATACAAAGTTTCTGCATCAAAAGAAGCAATTACCTCAATGTAGCACAAACCTACAGAACTGGAGAAAACCATTGCTAATTATTCAATGGATAAAAGATTAATATCCGGCATATACAAAGAGCTAAAATCTTAAATAGCAAAAGAACAAATAATTAATTCAACAAGTGGGCAAATAAATTTCACCTCACAGTTCTTGGGAGAAATATGAAGCTTAATGTTATTTATTCATTTATGAAAATGTATGGAGCATATTACAATTTAAAAAACATTTTCTCCAGTTTACTTGTATTTGCTTATTAGTAACCACTATGAGTCAAATATCATTATTTTTTTATTTTGTGAAAAGCATACTCTTTGGAGTATGTCATGAAGGTCTTTCATAATGTAAAACCATGGACATGGTTAAAATTTGAATTTAGTGCAAATTATGTATTTTGAGTGTAAAATATGTATTATTTTGTATTTTATTTTATTGTAAAAGTAATGTACTGATGGGTTTGTTACACAAGTAATGAGGTGATGAGTACATTTCTTTTCAAGCAGTGCTGCCCCTCTGTCATTTTCTCCCACTTTCCCGCCCCCTGTATCCCTTCCCCCCAAGTAATGTATTGTTCTTACTTAAATCTTTTATCCTAATTTTGTCTTTTCACTATAATAAAAATGAAAGCAGGTACTTAACTGCAAACTTGTCCTGTCATCTGTAGATAAATGACTCCTGAAACTGAAGCATGTGACACAGAGGTTTTGCTCTTGCACCTTCAGGAGGAATTTTATCTGACAAGCAAAGGTTTGATGCATTTTGAGCACTTAGCTAAGCAGAGTAGAATGTATTATATTGTCATTCTGGCCTTAGAAATGTTAACCAAAGGAATGAGGGCAATTCACTAGTCACACTCCACAGCTGCAGAGACCCTACACTATTATGACCCTGATGAATTCCTCCTCGGAGCCAATTACTTGAAGGAAGGAAGGAGGCAAGAAGTATCCCCTGTGGGACCTTCAGCCACCAAGCGACCAGAAACTCGTATTTCCCAGAGAGGCCATGTCAGCTCTGATATTACGGGCCATCATATTAACAAAATGAGGATCTAGAGGAAAAAGTCAGACCTACAAAGATGAAATGAATCCCCTGGGCCGTGTCTTGATGATGTCCATGTTTATACAGGGTGTGTATTTTGATATTGACTTTGTTTTTATTTATTAGCCCTGCTTAGAAGCCTCCTCAGACTATGAGTGTCCATTTCTTCAAATATCCCCAAACTTAGTCTCTTCAGTGAGTTTGAGCATAACAGTATTCCCCTCTGATGCTCTTAGCTTTTCATCCTGTATATTCTGCCACTAACGCCATGGCGACTGCTTTGGTTCTTTTTCTCCACATATTAACTAGAGTATAGTACACTTCCAGAGAGGAATATTCTATACAGCTTTTTCTCTTTGTGCCCTGAAAATAAAAGAATTCTCATAGATCAGAGAATGAGAAAATTAGATATTTGGTACACAATATAATGTTTTCTTTTCATATAACCAGATATCATATCAGCACAAAACTCAAGCCCTTTGATTCCTCAGTAGCACATATACAGAATAACTGAAAGTGGTGCTGCAGCTCAAGTGGTAGAGTGCTAGCCTTGAGCAAAAGAAGCTCAGGGACAGTGCACAGGCCCTGTGTTCAAGCACCATGACTGGCAAAAAAATAAACAAAAAAAAGATATTACTGACTTTTACTTAAGCTCTCAACTGTGCCTACTTGTAAGTGTATTTCACAGTGTGCATTGCTAAAACCTTCATTTCTTCATTTATAATACCCAAGAGGCAGCTTCTCTTCTGAAGTACTATGGCCAATGAGATGAAGAGGGAATGCGCCTAAGAAAAGAGCTGCAAACTTCGGCAAATAAAATACATGATGTCCACCTAAATTTGAAATTCAGATAAACAGCAAGTGATCCTTTAGTACATGCTTGTTTACAGCATATATATATATATATAGCATAATATATATTATGCTACCTTCTACATTAAATATTTTTTGTTTTTGATCTGAAATTCAAATTTAAGTGACTCATTTTTTAATCTGACAATTTCAGGTGAGACCAGGTTTATGACTCTATAGAGACTCTGCCTAGATTACATCAGAGCAAGCAGCGTGTTCATTAGCTTCCTTGATGGGTGGAATACAATCACAGCTTTTCTTCACTAGAAATGACATGGGGTAAATACGTGGAGCACATTAGAATAAGAATAGGTGATAAGCTGTGTCTTTGTAGTAATGTTTCATAAATTATTGTTTGATGTTACCCACAGCTTCTTTTGGAGGCATGCATTTTTAATTGCTATTCTTTTTTTGCCTTTTTTAATTAAAGAATTTAGAAACATTGATTTTTTACATCATATTTCAAATGACAAGTTTAACAAACAAGTGTTCAAGAAAGGAATCTCTATATACAATCACTGGGACTTAGTTTTTAGAACTTAATCCAAATTAGGCTAAGGGTTTGTATGTCATAGAAACATTAATTTATGAAATAAAACATTATGTCTATATGCTATTCTTTTTACTACTTCCCTGCAGTGATTTCAAAATCCAATATATATATATTTTGTGTCTATTTAAATATTAGCATTTATAATTTTTTGAGGATGGAAAGATGCTTCAATGAGACCAAGGATAAGGCAAGATAAATCAAATATAATTGCTCTTCAAATCCATGAAAATAAAAATCCATAAGAATCCAAAGTGTTATGCTAGAAAACAATACCTTGGGAGGATGATATTTATAAGTCATGTCTCAAGGTCTAACCATGAGAAATTTAAATAATATTGGTTAGACAGCAAATGAAAAACATAAACGCTCTAAATTATAAATGGTGAATTGCAAGCCTATTAGACTTTGAAAATAACCTGCTTAGAAGCCTAACATATTGTAGCCAACAATATTCAGACAGTTGGATAAATGCTTTGATGGAGGAATCTGTTACTCTACAACACGGCTACACTGCTACCTTCTGGCTTTACCTTTATGGTTCTCATTTTAAAAATTTGACAGGGTTTAAGAGTAAGGTGTGGAGAAAAGGAATCTATAATTGCTATACTACTTCTCTGTGAATTCTATAACACTATAGTATATTAATGAGGATGGGGAAGTAATAGCTAATTTTCTTCCTTGTAGGTCTGAACTGGGCTTAGAAACAGTCTTGTTAGTAGAACACTGAACAACTGACATGCTTGGAGTTTCTAGTCTATTTCACAAGAAGCCTTAGGACTTCCAGGTAGACCTCTTTAAATGCAGTGTGACTTCCCTGGAAAGGCAAGATTTCTGGCAGCAAGACCTCTGGAGGATTGCTTCTGTCAAGCTCAGTTGTCCAGTCATAATCACCCAGTATACTTGAGTGAAGTCATGTGGCCCTCCAGTCTAGCCCAGCTACCAACTGAACCAAACAGACCCATCAGAAAATAAAACACTCAAGCTAAACCCTGTTAGGTTCTTGATCCATGATGAGTTGACATGTCTTTACAGTAGTTGGATAAGCAGTAGCAGCTCATCAGAATGAACAGTAATGTATTAACCTTTGGGTTGATTGAAAAAGTAAAGAGAATAGAATTCTATAAAAAGGGAGAGAACATAGATGCTCTAAACATGAATGAACCTGGAGATTTAGAGGACCTGCAGCAAGGTTTGAAGAAGTCGACTCATGGTTTAATAGGATCATATGATTTTGGGGAAACTTACAACTTTGGTCTAACTTCTTAAGGATCCAGAGAGATAGCAGGAAGAAAGTTTTATGTCATGCAGAAGCTGCAAACTTTAGTGAATAAACATGACAAAAAAATCTGCAGCAAATGCCAGCTAGAGTGCTAAATGATAAGAAACAATCTTTGTGCCTACATAGACCATTCCATCAGGTGGTTTTAAATTGCAGAAACCTTAGAAGAAAATAACCCAGAAAGCAACAAGATTTTGATTTTTTTGGTACTTTTATTGAAAAGGTACATTTAAAAAAATACACAGACATTTTACCATTTACAGATTGCAGATATAGATATTCTAAAAGAGTTCACTCTATTTTGTTGTTTTATTGTTTCCACTTGCCCCTAACATCAAACATCTCAGTCTTGTTGACATCAGTTTAGAAAGGGGGGCATGGGAGCATGACCTGCAACATATTCAGTGAACAGAAAGACAAAGTGTTCAATTATAAACTTTTCTATCTTCTGTACATTATTGCATTAGGGAGCCACACAATTATGTAGCATCATTACAAATGAAAACAAGTGAAAAATGAAGATTGTTACGTAGAAGTACACGAATTCATTGTCTTCTTGCAGAATGCACGGGAGGTGCCACAATGTGCAATTCAGGAAGCTCTTTTTTGTGTTTGTATACATTTGTTTAGCAACTCAAACTGGTGAGAAAGCTACAAAATAAGTTAAACAAAAATAGCAAACAGGTAGTCATTAGAGCTATGTTATATGGCTTTCTATTTAGTTTTAAATATCTCCAAATAAAAGATGAAGGTAAAGAAAATACATTATCTTTTGTTCTCTTAAAGAGAAAATTGAAAGCTACTTTGCTTCCTAACAATTACACAGCAACTAAAAATTCTGAATTCAGACGAGATACAATCTAGTACTACACAGCATACAACAGTACTTGAGTTTAAAACAGTACACAATCCCTGTGAACACTAGTACACCAAAACAAAAAGGTTGTGATCGGTTGGTAAAGTGATATTCACAAGTAAGCACTTGTGTTTTTGTTCCACACTAGAATATGCCCCGTTGGGTTCCAGAGTTATATACAGACATCTGAGGAAGATCCTAGTTTTCAAGTCTGTCAGGAAAATATTCCAGATTATTTCTCAGCCAGATCACACTAATGGGAGAACGAAGACTGATTTCCTTCCGCTCTCTTTTTCTGACCTATACATTTCCAAGAAACCTACTATCTCAGATATACCAACTGAACTAGGGAAGGAGGAAGAGGTGAGAAGAGGGAGATAAAGTCTATGCTGATCACATTCCTAAATTGCAGGAGCTGGCCATGAAAAGCTCTCTTGAGTTTAGCGATTTGTTTGTCTCTGGAGTTGGGGCCCTGTGGTAGGCTGCATTTTGTGGCTGGATACTGGTACTAACTGCGACACAGAATGTTTCCACTACCAAATCCTTTTGGCTCTCCTCTCCTTTCCCACTGGCCTCAATGGTCTTGGGGCTCGCAGATGTTAGTATGGAGCAAAGAGAATGGAGGCAGGAGTGGCACGGATGGGCCCGTGCCCTGGCCTCAGGAGAGCTGGAGGGATGGCAGGTGCTTGGAAGAGCGAGGCAGACGGTCGGGGTGGCAGTGATAGTGCAGACGACACTGCTGCGGCAGCTGCCAAGGGTGAGGACAGGAAGGCTGGGGCCAAGGGCTTCATCATATCTTTCTGGAATGCAAGTTTTGCCTAGTGAGGAAGAAAAACTGAGTGTGAGGCGGGGCTACTATTTTCATCAGCAAAACACCAAGTTAAGACGTTTCATGGTTAGAAACTCTACCTACTTCGTGAAGTCAAAATGTAACTTTTCACAAAGCTGGTTTCAGCATCTCTTGGCATAGCTTTACTTGACTGTTTTCATTTTAGAGCTTTTTAAAGAATCATTGATCCTCAAAGCTAGGGCAAAGGAAGCTTCTAGACAGACACGTAAGTGCTCAGTGCAGGGGGAGGGATAGGGCCCATCTAGTTCCTGCTCCGTTCTGTGAGTTCAGCTCAAAATGTGCATTCATCTTACACCACCACATTGGAGACAGGTTTTATGTTTTCTTTCTTTTTTATTATTTCTTTGGGTGGAGTTGTTCTTTTTGCCTTTTTTGTTTTGTTTTGTTTTGTGAGAGGCACAACCCTTAATTTCATTTCGCTTATGTAAACTGCATTGAGGTTGGTTAACTGACGTTTAAAACAGTATGATCTCATGACGGATCAAGAAAACAGTCACTTATACCTCCTTTACTATCTTGAAAGGTTGTAGGCAAAATCAAATTCTGCTGTTGAGTTGACTATAAATGGGGTAGAAAAGTTCTCTAAAGGAATCCCAGTGTGGAATCTTCCTGTGAGTAGGAAGAAATCAATCCTTAAGTTCTCTTTTGCAATCAGGAGGAGTTGTGTAAGCTGGATTTGCTTAATGCAGGTGCTACCTGCTTCTAGCGTTGATACAGGCTTTGGAGAAGTTGGAAGGTAATCATGCCATCACCAACAGCTGGTCCACTTCATTTCACCTTAGCATGAACAGCCCACTGGGCCCAGCCCCGGGGTGACTGAAATCCACTCATTTATTAAGTGTTCCTATGACACTGCTGCAGTCCCTAAGTTTCTTTTCAAAGAAACTGAAAATGGCAAATACTTAGAACAGGTAAGACATTCAATGCCAACACACCTGCTGCAATAGAAATGGGGGTAAAACAAATACCACTTTCTTGTGTACACATGCAGAACACACACAAGAATATTAAGTGAATTTTTGTTTTATGGAAATAAATTTTGTTCCCAGATTGATGACATTTCAGAATTTTCAGGCATTATTTGTTTGTGTCTTTGACATGGTCTTGAGAATGAGTCAGGTAATTAGCTTTTAATTAAAGTGGTTCACCCTCACAGGGTGTGGTGGAGTGTGTGTGCAATATCAGTTACTTGAAAGGCTAGGTAGGAAAATGAAGTTTTGTGACATTCCTAGGTATTTCAGTAAGACCAAATTTCAATACGGAATTAATAATAAATAAAATGTGATGTGGCTCAGTGGTGGAGCCTCTGCCTTGCACACAAAGGGCCTCGAGTTGAGTCCAAAAAATCATGTCTGCCTCTTTCATCACCCCCTCCACGGAAGCTTTCTTCAGGGTGCCTGCTAGCAAGAACTAAGCAATTCATTGTACAATGTCTGTCTGTGCAAACTATTAAGATTAAAAACTATGATTTGAGGAAGGTGACTCAATGGTAGAACACTTTCTCAGCATGTTTGAGACACTAGAGTTGATTACTAGCACAACAGAAACAAACAAAAATCCAAATGAATACATAAATTCACCACTTTTTTTTATGACTGTGACTGTCTAGGCCCTCTGAAAAGCCACTATCCAACCCAGCCAGGTTGTCCCGTCTAAACCACGAGTGAGGTGACTTACTGCTAAAATGCTAGGGCTCCGCTGAAGTTTGTTGTACGGGCTGTATTTAGGCTTCAGTGGTTTCCCTGCAACGCGGTCTTTATGCCTTCTGCTAGAAATATGCTGCAAAAAAAAGTTTGCTGGGTTAGTTGGCTCCAAGAATATGATTTCCTAGATAGACATGGTAACTTCTCCGTTCCTAGCCCAGGTCCACCTTCAAAGAGGGTTTGAGTACAGATTTTCAATTTCTCAAGACTTGCATCTTCTCTTGATTAGCATCCTCTGTCCTTGTCATGTTCTCTACAGACCTAGTTTTACCTAGTGTTACCATAGTAACTGATGACTGTGCCTCCTTGGCTCAATTTACGGGCCCTTTTAATATAGGTTTTACATCTCACTTACCTAAGCTCCAGGTGATTCTTGTCCCCATGGAGTCTGACATAGAGGAGTAGTGGTGAATGCTCAGATACTGGGGACATAGCACTTATATGTTGCACATTTTTTTGCAATTTGTAAAGGTTAGTGAACTTAAATGTAAGTGTTCTGAGAACAATTCTATACATGAGGAGATAAGGACACTCAAGTTATGTCCTGAGCAGCAATACATACTAATTGAAAGTACATTACCTGTTTGAGTTGAATTTCTGAATTAACATGAACATCACAGATTTCACAATGAAATGTCTTATTCTGTAGTCCTGACCCCTTACTGCCATTCTGCATCTTTAATCTTGATCCAGGTCTAGGATAGGACTTAATTGGACCAGCTCCATTACGGGCCTCAACCATGGTCTTGTGTTTAGATCCTACAATAAAATAGATGTATATTAAATAGTTTTGTAAGAACTATAGGAAGCTGTTTGTTTTCTTATTCTTGAAGCTTATGTTCAGGTGGAAGTTCTCAGTACTTTTACAAGACAATCACTTAGAGGATGATTATAAATTTAATACAGTGTTGTAAAAATGGAAAACATATTTATATATGTATATAATGCAGAGAAGCATAAAAATTACCAAAGTGATTACTAAATGGTTGCCACCTAAAGGTATCTACTGTTATTAGGGTATGCTTTTTGGTAGACAGCAGACCCACTGTATCCATAGGTATACGGTCTGACAGAGTCCATCTCGGATGAAAATCTACTACAGATGCTTGATTCCTTTTTTCCAATAATGCTATCTATAGACATGCTGCCTTTCAACAAATACCAAATTTTCTCTTTATTTTTTTTTAAACAAACCATATTTATTTTTACGTTATTGGGGGTACCACTTACATTTTTGAGGAGGCATATCTTTCACAAAATTTGGGGCAAGGAAATACTCAGAAAGTCTCAAGATGATTTAAACAGAATTCATGATAATGCAGGACTGAGAACTTCTCCCTTTATCTGCTGAGCTACAAAATGCATGTGTGGGGATTTAAAACTTGTTTTAAAAAACTGCTAGCCAGACTTTTTTTTAACAACAGTTGGTCAAAACTGTGCAATACATTCATGAATAAGGCAGGATTACTGTACTAAAATGTGTAATCTCAAATTAAATAGCCTAGAAATTCCACATATCATATCATATGCACACTTTCTCTTTTTCCTTCTCTTTTATTTTAGATTCAGAGTTGGTCCTATTATGTATTCTAAACAGGCCTTGAACTTGTAATCCTCCTGCCTCTACCTTCAAAGTGCTTATGCTGGGATTACTGGCACACACCACAATTCCTGGCCTATGCATGCATTTTCTACCAGTGCATATTAATGATTGAGTAATTTTGTCAACTGAGGTTACTTAATTTAGTTGGTATTTCCCTACTGATGGACTTTCAAGCTCTTTCTGTTTTTTTTTTCTCCTGTGTACGGCAATGATTTTTCTGCATAAATATTTATCTTCATTTCTGTCACTTCATAAAAATGAGTTTTGGAAAATATATGATGCTTTTGAGGAAATGAAGAATAGAACAGATTTTTATCTCTAACCAGCTTTTGCTTCACTGCTTACAAAGTTATTATGATCATACTCTTCCAAAAATCACATTTTTGAGAAAAAAAAACAGACACTGATCAAATGATATCTGTGCAACAGTAGGTATGATATTCTGGTGGAAAGAATAGGGCTTTGTTATAAACATTATTTAAATTCAAAAGATAGCTGCTAACCTGTGTTGTGTGCCTCTAGCTGTGACAGGGAGTTCACAGCCACTTTGCATAGTGAACAATAAAGTAACTTTTTGGCCTTTTCTTCTTCTGATTCAGCAACAGACCCCGGAGCTCCATTTGTGCTCTTGGAGGGAGAAGTGGCTGCTCCAGGTTGCAGGGCTGTTGTGCCAGATTGGAGGATAAATGAGCCACCATTAGCCCCTGATGGCTGACTGGAACCATTGGCTTTTAACTTGCCTTTGTCTTCTAAGAGAGACACAGTAGGATGATATTAAAGATTCATATACCATACAAAAAGATAAATTACTGTGTATATTTGACATCTACATGAAACAAAAATATCAATATGTATAGTTACTCTGGTATAAATTGTAGTTTATGGAGCTTGACTTATATATAATTTCATGCCATCAGTTTCTTTGTTAGGTCACTTCAAGATCAGGATGACTTAGAAAAAATGATGTTTTCCCATTTAAAACAGGTAATGTTTTGTTTGATATCCTTGAGTTGTAAGTTATACCTAGAGAAGTTTTTAACATATAGCAAAACCAGCTAATCTTCCACATTAGTTTTGTTTACAACTCATGTCTTAGTTATGGCAAGGACATAAAGTTAAAATTAAATTTTTCCACCAAGTTAGGTATGTCATAGAGGGGGGAAGAAGAAGTATGGTTAATTGTGGATATGATTAAAGTTTTGTTGCTCTTTGAATGATGACATAATTTTTCCAAAATGCCAGAGTCCAGGGTTCAATTTTTATTAGACTTCTCAAGTACTGACAGTCACAACAGTTTTAAATAATAAATCCCACACAAATCCCACAGCTACCAAGCATCATCATCCTGAAGGAGTTGTTTTCTGTGCAAGATACCTCACTCAGTAGTACCTCCTTCCTTCCTTCCTTCCTTTTCTAGTCCTGGGGCTTGAACTCAGGGCACTGTCTTCAAGCTTTCTCAAGGCTAATGCTCTACCACTTGAGCCATAGCTCCACTTCTGCCTTTTTCTGTGTATGTGGTACTGAGGAATCGAACCCAAGACTTCATGTATGCTATACAGACATTCTACCAATAGGCTACACTCCCAGCCCCTGTTTTTAAAAAAATAAATTTTATTTTATTGTAAGGATGATGTCAGAGGGATTACAGTTACACAAGTAAGGTAAGGAATACATGTTTTTTGTTGAATATTGTTATCTCTTCTCTTGTTTTCTCTCAATTTCCCTTCTCTCTGACTCCACTCCCCCAAAAGTTCATTCCCAACATAGTTTCCCGTGAGTACTGGTGTTTCACTGGTTCACCCTTTGTCCCTTTTTTTAAAAAATTATTTTACTACTTTGTTATTCCCCTTTCCTTCTCCAAATCAGATAAATGTATATACAAGACAGTAGGTACCAAAATAAAAACAGTGACAACAGAGGATAAAACAAAGGGAATAAAACACAAAGAAAGAAGAACTAACTTTACACAGTACATTAAAAAACAAAAACAAAAGAAACAAAAAGTAAAATTCTATTGTTTACATATCTTTGAGTTCGCCTCGATTAGCCTCATTTTATTTGATCATATGTTCATAGTTATTAAGTTATTGTGATCCTCTGCTAGGACTATCTTAGACATATACTAATTATTACAAATGAAGAAAACCAGGAAACTATTTTTCTTTGGGTCTGGCTTACTTCACTTATTATGATTTTTTTCCAAGTCTTTCCATTTCTATGTGTAAGTATACCCCATTTTCTTGATCCATTCAGAGTACTGGGGGACATCTGGGTTGGTTCTGTATCTTACCTATGCTCACTAATGCTACAATGAACATGGTTGTGCTGGTAACTTTATTGTGGCCTTGTTTGTGATCATTTGGGTAAATGCCCAGGAGTGGGCATTTCTTGATAATGGCCATTCTAGTTGGGCTGAGGTATGGTCAGAGATGTTGAACATTTCTTCATGCATTTCCTCTCCAGAGAAGTCTCTTTTAATTCTTCAACCACTTATTATAGGGATGGTTGTTTTTTCCAGGATTTTTGGATTACTTAATTTTTTGAGCTCTAGGTATGTTTTTCATACGAAACCCTTGTCTGTTGTATAAATAGTGAAGATTTTCTCCTAATAAATGGGCTTCCTATTCATCTTGCTAGCTATGTCCTTTGCCATGCAGAAACTCTGCAGTTTAATGTAATCTCATTTATCCAGCCTTTATCTGATTAGTCCACAATCTTTTCTTAGTTTGGATTCCATATTCTACGTTCTCTTTCAGAATACATATTAACACTTGATGATGTGATAAAATACAATCAATGGAAAGCATCTTAGACTTTTATTAACACTGACCTTATCATTGTAAAAGAAAGAAAATTATTCTTAATTGGTAATAGTAAATTTGGTTACAGATTATTTTAGACTTGAAACTCTTTTATCTATAATGATTGCCCAGATTGAATCTGCAATCTTATAGAACTAATAAAGCAGCAAATTACATAGCAATCTTCATATGTAGCCCTTATGGTTAGTAAATGTTTAGTGATAGAAACATACATTATCATACACCAAAATATTTCTTGCTTGCTGTATTTTGAGTCTGAACTCAGAAGTTTGATTTAAAAGAAGGTGTGACCAATTCCAGTAACTTACTTTCTCATTTTTCTCATATTGTTGTTTTAATATTCTAATAACGTTCTTCCAATACTTTTACATTTATGAAAAACTTTATAGTATAAAAAGTAGCATTACTTTCATTATCTTCTTACCACTCAAAACAAACTAAATATGACTAAAACAGGTACATTGTTTCAATGAAGAAACCAAAGTTCATCAAAATAAACAAAATGTTCTACATCTTAGTAGGTAGCCTAAGTAAGCACACTAGCACAGTGTTTTTGCTAGCTGATTGCCATGAGGTACACTAGTCTTTCCACCCAAAGTGGGTGGCATCTTAATATGTCATCAATATTGCAAGACATACCAGTCAACGTAGGTGCTTTGTTTACAATTATAGTTTAGCTTTTCTTGATGTTTTAGCAATAATTTATTTTAATATAACAGAATAGGGAAGAGAGAAATGAAAAAAAGGGATGCCAAGACAAAGAAAAAGTCATAGAAACAGACACATATTTCCTGTTCCACATAGGAAATGTACGTAAGGCATACTGAAGTGCAGTTTGAAGGCATATTTGCCTTAAATGAACACATCCTGTCTAACCATCATTTAATTAAGATTATATTAAGAAGATACATAAAGTATCAATTTTTAAAAGAAGTATGTGCCCCTTGCATATATTTTAATAGGTCCAAAGTATCTTCTGCCTTTTAGTTCAATTGACTTTGTAGTGATATTCCTCATGACATCTGCTGCCAGCTCCAAGCCCAACAACCAAGTAGAAGACCCTGGAGTTTTTCTAGGTCCATTCATATCCCTGCAAATATATATCACATATCTGTGATATATTCATGTGATGTACAGCATCTAGTCTATTCCCATAACTTGGCTATTGTGAATATTGCAACAATAACCATGGATATGCACCTTAAGTAAAGTAAGTCAGGCTTGGAGAGACAAACAGTGCATGTTTTTTTTCTCATATGTAGATGTTAGATCTAAAATACAAGTAGGCATGATAACATATACAGGACTCAGTATATTTACATACAAACTGACTGACTAAAGGAAGGTATATTTGGAGGGAAAAGTCAAGGCATAATTCCTCTTAAACAATTGAATTATTTCTTAAAAGAAACAACAGGAAATGAAAACTTTTTTGGAGGGAGAGTTAAAGTGGGGTACAGGAATGAAGACAGGAAGGGTGAACAAATGCACTCATTGTATGCAATATGCACTCTGTAAAAATTGAACTACATGGGTCTAGATGGTAAGGTGAAAATGGAAGAGAACAAAGAAAGGGTGATATTACCCAAGAAGCACTGTACTTATTACATGATTAATGGAATTATAACACCTTTTCATAACTGCTTAATAACAATAAAATATTATGTTTTTCTTCATATCCCTATTTCATATCTCTAGTTCCTTCTATACAACTTTTTAAAAATGGACAATTTTTTCACATATAAATTTTAATATGTTAATTGCTGACAAGGTGACAGACACTGAAGTTAATGGTAAGAAAAGAGGGTCCTGACCTTAAGAAAGCTTCAGTTTAGCAGGGAAAATGAGATACTAGTTTCTAATAGAAACTAGTGAAAGGCAGGATAGCATACAACAGAAAATGATTATGTCTGTTTGGAAAAAAAGGGGCATTTTTTCTTTAAGGAAGTAGAATTTTGAATATCAGATTTAGATGCACATAAAACAGAGGAAAAATGTATGAAGTGAATGGGTAGAAGCAGAAATATGAGGGAATGCTTAAGGTTAAAAACTCCAGGGTCTTCTACTTGATTGTTGAGCTTGGAGCTGGCAGCAGATGTCATGAAGAATATCACTACAAAGTCAATTGAACCAAAAGGCAGAATATATTTTGGACCTATTAAAATATATGCAAGGGGCACATATTTCTTTTAAAAATTGATTAGAGATATAGTATGTTTTAAAATATTACTTAATATTGAGAAAAATTACATTTAAGTTTTTTGTTAAAAAGATTAGAATGTTTTAGAGTTGGCAGAACATTTGGTTTCGGGAATGTACAAATAGTATACATGGATTTAAGAAATTCTGTTACTGTATTGGTATGAGGTACTCAATCAAAAAGATTATAAAAACAGAAAAGTCACTGGTGCCTTTATATATATAAATTGCAGCATTCATTCTGTATATGCAAATTTCTAAATGTCAGACTAGTTTTATTATTTTTCTTCTCAATAACTTGATATTTTGAGAAAAATGCACTATAATATTTCCATTTTAAAAGCCTCTTTAAAATTGTATTTGAAGTTTTAATTAATGTTCTGTTTACTTGTTTTTTTTTAACAAAGATGTAGGTTGTCTAGTTAATGCAAATCCTGTTTTCACATATTCCCTCATCTAATGTTAATTCAAAGGACTTCAGAATGTCTTAATTATTTCCTGATAACTCAAACTTTTTTTTAAAGGTTTTATCTCACAAGTCTTCAAAGCAGAATTTACTTAGTAACATCAGAATTGCTGTATGTACATACATCCAAATGAACAATTTCGTTAACATTACCTTACTGGGAGTTCCACAATGACTTGCTTGTATTCCAAGAACAAAACATTTGAAGACCCTTCTGAGGAGAGTTGGTAAACCATGTTTCATATGTCAATAGTGCTCATTCTTGATTTTTACTCCGAAACTGTATCTCAAATTAGTCTATTTACCAAAGCTAGCACTGTAGTATTCATAAAGTTCCCAGAAGCAATAATATATTAATATAATCTTCTAAGGGAGCATGCCAGAAGTTCTAGACAGAGTTTTAAGTAACTAATCTTCTTGGTAGATAAGTCATTTCTATATTCAGCTCTTAATCTTCAAAACAATCACAATAGTATTTTATATCATAATGGGATTTCCGTTTTAGCACATACGCCAGAAACCATGAAAGAATTGAAAACCTCTATGTAAGGACAAAAGAAGGTAACAGATTATCCTGGAAATCTTCCATGGACTCCATTCCATGCCTCTTCTACATGCTTTAATTCATTACTAGCCCTCCTTTCCAAAATGCTTTAATGTACCATGAGTAGTTCCAAATCACAGAAGAAGGAATTTACCCTGAAAGCACCAACACTTTCCCTTGAGTATGTACTCTAGCTTTATAATGAAAGCCCATCCAAATAACCTTAATTGTTCAAATTCTTTCTTGGATGGTGATAAGAACCTCAAAACAATATGTGGAAGTTTACCTCCCTGTCTCTGCCTGAGCCCTCCCTCATCTTCACTATGACCAACAATATCAATATCATTGGTCTTTTTTATGTCAGCCATCTGGTGGAGATGTGGTATTGTTTCATTGTGGTTTTAATTTGTATTTCCCTAATAACTGATGATACTACTTTGTTAGGCAATTACATTTTTTGTGAAATGTTCAAATTGTAAATTTAAAATTAGGCAAAAGATTTTAACATTCTTGGATTTCAGGAATTCTTTATTTATATATATATTCTGAAAAGGCATCCTTTCCCATATATCTTACAAATTAATACATAATTTTCAATCTCTACATGATACTTTCTTTTTAAAATTTTTTTCATATATTTTTATTGTAATTAATAGAAGGGTTACATTATATTCACAAGATAGAAGGTGCATTAATTCACATAAATTGATACCCTTTCTCATGTCTTGGTTCCTATTTCCCTCCCCTGCCTCATCTTGTTTTCCCCCTTCCCTATCCAATTTCAAATAACCAAATACAAATATATCCAATATATCAGATATCAAAGTGAGATACTGTAACAATATGAGATAACCAAGGGATAGCAAAAGAGATGAGAGATAACATAGTACATTAAGGACAACAACCACTCATTATAAGGCTTTTGTTTCTATATCCTAGAGGTCCTTTCATTTAGCTTCATACTATATGGCCTTATGTATCTAGGTTTTGCTCTATTGTAAATCTCTGCTAGGAGAACACAAAATTTCTAATGATTATGACAAATGAGGGAAACCATTGAGCTTATGTTCTTTTGGGTCTGGCTTACTTCACTTAATATGATTTTTTTCTAAGTCTTTCCATTTCCCAACAAATGGGGCGATGTCATTCTTTCTGACAGCAACATAGAATTCCATTGTGTACAAATACCACATCTTGTTGATCCACTCATGAACTGCAGGGCATCTGGGTTGGTTCCATATCTTTGCTATGGTAAATAGAGCTGCAAGGAACATAGTTGTGCTGGTGGATTTAGTATGTCCTTGTTTCTGGACAATTGGGTAAATGCCAAGTAGTGGAATTGCTGGGTCACAGGGGAGCTCTATGTTTAGTCTTTTGAGGCACTGCCATACTGCTTTCCATAGTGGTTGAAAGAGTTTGCGCTCCACCAACAGTGTAGTAGTGATCCCTCCTGGCCACATCCCCTCCAGTATCTGTTGTTATTAGTTTTCTTGATCATGGCCATTCTAACTGGAGTGAGGTGGAATCTTAGAGTTGTTTTGATTTGCATTTCTTTTATGGCCATAGATGTCGAGCATTTCTTCATGTGTTTATAGGCCATTTTTGTTTCTTCTTCAGAGAAGACTCTCTTTAAGTCTTTGGCCCATCTTTAAATGGGATGGTTGTTACTTTGGAGATTAGTTTTGGAGTGATTCAATTTTTTGAGCTGTTGATATATTTTAGATATGAGGCCTTTGTCCGTTGTATGGTTGGTGAAGCTCTTCTCCCACTCTGGAGGCTTCCTAATTAATTTACTAGCTATTTCCTTTGCCATACAAAAGCCCTGCAGTTTAATGCAGTCCCACTTATCCAGCCTTTCTCTGATTTGTTGTGATTCTTGGTCCTTATTAAGAAAGTTTCTACCTGTGCCAAGGAGGCCTAATGTATCTCCTATTTCTTCTTGTTAAGTTTTTAATGTATCAGCTTTTACCTCGAGGTCTTTGATGATCCATTTGGAGTTAATTCTAGTGCAGAGTGACAAAGAAGGATGTAACTTTAGTTTTCTGCAGGTGCTTTACCAGTTTTGCCAGCACCACTTGTTGAAGAGGCTGTTTTTCTTCTATTCTATTTTTTTGGCTTCCTTATCAAAGATTAGGTGGCCATAGGTCTGTGGTTTAGTATCTGGGTCCTCAGTTCTATTCCATTGGTCTTCAGGCCTGTTCTTGTGCCAGTACCAAGCTGTTTTGATAATTATAGCTCTGTAATAGAGTCTAAAGTTTGGTATTGAAATTCCTCCTGCGAATTCTTTCTGCGAAGAAGTGTTTTTGCTGTACGGGTCTTTTATTATTCCATATGAAATTTTGGTTTGTCTCTTCTATTTCTTTAAAGAATGACATTGGGATATTGATGGGTATTGCGTTGAATTTGTAGATAATCTTTGGCAAGATTGTCATTTTCATGATGTTGATTCTTCCAATCAAGGAGCATGGGAGGTTTTTCCATTTCCTCAGTTCTGCTTTAATTTCCTTTTTCAGGGTTTTAAAGTTTTCATCAAAAAGGTTCTTTACATTCTTAGTTAAGATAGTTCCTAGGTACTTTATTTTTTTGAGGCTATTGCGAAAGGAGTTGCTTTTCTGATTGTTGCCTCATACCTCTCACTGTTGGCATAGAGGAAGGCAGTTGATTTTTGAGGGTTAATTTTATACCCTGCTACCATTCCAAAGTTTTGAATCAGCTCAAGAAGCTTGGGAGTGGAGTCTATAGCATTCATTAAATACAGAATTATGTCATCTGCAAAGAGGGAAAGTTTTACTTCCTCTTTCCCTATTTGGATCCCCTTTATACTTGCTTCTTGCCTTATTGCACTGGCTAAGAATTCTAATACTTTGTTAAAGAGGAGTGGAGAGAGTGGGCATCCTTGTCTCATTCCTGGTTTTGGAGGGAATGGCTTTAGCTTTTGGCCATTAAGTATAATACTAGCTGTGGGTTTGTCATGCACAGCCTTTATTATACTGAGGAATGTTCCATGGATTTCTACAAAAGCACAAAATGATGGAGTTTACCATACATAACTTTCAATAGTAACTCTGATGGAAATGTTATTAATTATCCAATCAAAAGACACTAAGTGGAGAACTGTTCTAAAAATGAAGAAGAAATGATTTGGCCTATAAGAAACACTCTGGACTGGGAAAGATAAGTAAAAACTTTAAGGATAGGGAAGGGAGGAAAACAAGATGGGGTGGGGGAAGGGAAATGGGGACCAAGACATGAGAAAGATTATCAATGTTCATGAGGTAATACACCTTCTATCTAGTGAATATTATGTAACCCTTCTATTAATTATAATAAAATAAATGAAAAAAAGAATGCAAAAAGATATTATAAGCATTTGGACCCTGAAAGCAAGCAGGAGTAACTGCTTACATCTGACAAAGCAAACTTCAAACCAAAATTAATGAGAGGTGACATAGCCACTTTATATTTGCAAAGTGAACAATCAAGAGGCTATCATCATTATATGCATTCATGCACTGAATGTCAGTATATTCAATTTCATAAAACATATTATAAAAGCACAAAGAACCCCAATACAATAATGGTGATTTTAGTATACCAATCTGACTCTGACCTGGATAGGTCATCCAGGAAAAAGAATAAAACTTTGAGTTAAACAACTCAATAGATTAACTGAACTGAACAGATATCTGGGGATGATTATATTCCAGCTAACAGTTGTAGCATACAGTTTCTACATCTGTAGACTACAGTCCATAGAACAGGTATTTAGGACAAAAAACAAGTCTTAAAAATACCAGAAAATTAAAGTCACTTCTTTATTTCTTCAGACCACTAATGACTAAAACTGGCAATCAATAGTAAGAGAAACTAAAGAGAACAGATAGCGACTCAACAATACACTTCTGAATTTCCAATGGGTCATTTAAGAAATAAGAGAAATCAGATATCTCCTAAAACCAAATGAAAATAAGAACAAAACTTAGAGAGAACTTTCCTGGAAATCAATAGTAAGAGAAACTAAAGAGAACAGATGGAGACTCAACAATACACTTCTGAATTTCCAATGGGTAACTTAAAAAAATAAGGGAAATCAGATATCTCCTAAAACCAAATGAAAAGAAGGACAAAACTTAGAACTTTCCAACAAATCAGAGATAATGCTCATGGGGAAGTTTGTAGTTGTAAGTACTTTCATTAAAAAAAATCAGAGAAATCTCAAGTAAATAACCTTGACAAGCACCTCAATATCTTAAAAAAAACAAATAAACCAAAAATATTTATGGAAAGAAAGATTAGGACAGAAATTTAAAAATTGAACCTAAACTATTGCAAAGAATCACCAAAACAAAAGTTGGTTCTTTGAAAAGATACACAATATTGAGAAAACTCTAGATAACCTATCCTAAAGAGTATCCACATTAATGAAATTAGAACTGAGAAAGGAGAACAAATGAAATTCAGGGAAAATTCTTAAGAAGTATTTCAACAATTTATTCCAATAAGCTGGAAAACCCTGTAGAAAGTACCTGGGAGGTTTTCTCTGCATCTTCACATAATCATTGTTGTCTCACCTTGTTCACATAACCATTGTTGTCTCACCTTTCAGTAACCTTGCCTGCTACTGCCCCCAGAGTACTGAGAAAACTTTGATGCAGAGTTCTATAATTTGAGTTTCTGTATTTCTCCTAAAAATCATTTGCTGTCCCATTAAAACTGCCTATGCTCTATCTCTCTCCTTCCTTTAGAAGAAGATATTAAAGTTCAACCATCAGATCCTTTCTATGATTTCCTGATCACTGAGGTAGGGAAATGAGTATAATTAGTATATTGCTGATTGACTTATTAATCCTGAGCAAGTGCTGGGTAGCTATATCTCCAAATATACATACTACGACTCTTTTCTAATTAATCTGAAGAATTAAGGAAATGGTAATTGACAGGCCAGGGCTTTAAATCTTAAAATAAAAGGTAAACAGTTTTGAGGAGTGGGTATAGGTAATTCATACAATGAGGTCATGGTCATGGGTTCTGTTCTACATTCAGATGCTGTTGTGCTGCTGAGTATTGGAAATAAAAAGTGTGTACCAGTCATGACAACTGGACTGGCACAGCTCAGTACTCCAACACTGATTTTAATATTTAATATTGGGGAAACATTATTTTCATATTTACTATTTCTTCATTTCATGCTTAATATTTACATGTTATTTTCCTCATTATGATTTAAATAGACTAACCCTTAGTGTGGTTTAATGTTCATTCTGCTTTCAGTGAAAATGTAATTTGTCCTCTATTGTACAGTCATTTATTATTTGCCTTCAGGATAGCAAAGGAGGCGCAAAGCTGTCTTTCTGTAAGCCCCATTCACGCTTTGATTTAGCAGATATTACTATGTGCGGCAATCATTCCAGACCCACTTCTATCCTCTCTGGATTACCATAAAGCTTCTCTAGTGATCTTGTGACTGTAGTCTTTATCATCTACTTACCCTTTTGTCTCATCACTTTTGTAATCCTCTTCATATATTTGTGAATCATATTATTTACATTAAATATCAATTTATTTGCACTTAAAATTGCTAGGATTATCTCTCGATTTTTGGTAACATCTTCATTTATCTTTATACTAGTGAGGTATAAAATAAAGACCTAAAGTAGGTAATAAGTCTGTTGAATTAAACAATGTAATTCCAAATGGTGATCTCTAGTATATGCATGAAATCTAAGAAAAATTTCATGCTACTCTCCAAATTGCAACTAGCAAAACAAATACACATAGAAAAAGAGATATATGCATTGATTTATCTACATGGATGTACTGATTATGGAGTATTTGTAGCATGGTTCCCAAGGCTATATATTTAAAAGAAATATTTAATGCCAGTTAAAGTTGAAACAATGCTATCCAGAGTTTTTCAGAAACACTAAGGCAGAGATGTTAACAACACATTCTTCTATGCCAGGGCTTATGTTTTGATGTTTGATAAAACATACAAATTTGTATATTTCACTATGTCCTCTTTTAGGACATAGGCCTACATATAAGCAATCTTCTGATGATGAATATATATATATATATATGACACACACACACACACACATATATGTGTATATGCCAGACAATGGAAAGAACATGCAAAAAATTGTCAGAAAAGTATGGGAAACCCTTTTTGCAACTCTTGGTGTCCTCTTTCTTTTCTAGTAAGTTTCATTTTTGCGTTTGTAGTTTTTGGAATCAAACTCAGGGCCTTTCATGTGCAAGACAAGAGCTCCACAGTTAAGTCTCGCCTTGAGACTGTACGGTACTAACTGCATTCTGTTAAGATATTCATCAGAGGCTTCTAATCCAACAACCATCTCCCCAATGTTGTATATTAGTATTAACTTATAATGTATTCATCTCAGTTTTTAATAATTACATGGTTGGTATATTATGCCATAAATGCTTATAAAAATTCAATGTATTACATTTTGGGCCATTACTTAATGTTCTTTTCCCTCTTATGAATTAGATGTCCATCACTGAAGGTATCACTATGAAGGCTTTGCATCTGAGTGATAGTGCCATTCACAAATAACTCAGATCTTCGAGGCACATAACAATATGTGGTGGTTCAACAGAATTGGAGTCTTTACTCACTGAAATTTCCTCCAACTAGATGACTCAATTAGATTAGAGCTGATTTTAAATGTTCACAAAGTTTACCTAGCATGAGATAGTATAGGCATTTTGTCTTCTACTTACTAATATGGGGGCTTCCTTTCATTAGTCATAGGGACTACTTTTTAGGAAATGTCTGAGTTTGTTTTTCCAAATGGGAAAAATTCTGGTGGGTCACTTCTGTAAATAAGGTGTTTTGATAATGACACCTTTGGTGATGAGCATCTAATACCTAAAAATATAGAGAATAAATAATGGCTTAGGACACCATCCTGAGAATTTCCAAAGAGCGTTATGACCTATGCCATTTACAGATGCAGATTGCTGAAGTCAAAGACACAGCAACCATGAAGAGAGACATTAAAAACTCATGTTAAAAGTTCTCAGAGTACAAAAATATTATGCCACATGATTTCACATTAACTATCAGGCCTTTGCTATCCCATGTTATACTACCATGTCTCAAACTAAATTCCAGAAACCCTGTCTCTTCAATCAAAGATGATCACTGGGAGGCTTTCTAACTCATAATTAACTATTTATGTCTGATTTTCATATCTTGACTTTTAGACCAATTCTGAGAGTAGGGAAAATTGTCTATAAATTAAATTGACTCTTGACTAAATGAGAATCTGTATAGTCTTTAAGAAAAAAAATTGGCAGAAAAAACCTGTTTATTCAAACTAATGTTGAACACATGGAAATGAGGTAATTCTGTGAGTTCCTGCCCCCGTCTTCCAGTAACTGTCATAATTCTGATGGTTGCTGCTCTTGCCACTTGAAAGTCTGTGTCAGTGAGTAACTGGCCATCAGCCTCTGCCTCACAGCAGCTTTGTGGTTCACTAAATGTCAGTCATTGCCCCCCTTGTCTGAACATTGCATGCGAATGGTCCCCTTTGGTCCTCATAACACTTTGTTGTGGAGTGGAAACTGCCAGCCTCATTCTCCTGTAAAATGGTTGCATTGCTAAGTATCTTCGAGTTGAAAGCTAGCAGGCAAAACTCTCTGTGAGTGAACCAGTACAATACTAGTGAACTTGTCAGTATTTCTGAGTGAGTTTGTTGGCTAGAGTTTGAATCTAATGAATAGCTTTCTCCAATCTTGTGTAGTTTTCCAGCCATTTGACTTGCACAATAGAGAAATCATATTTCAACTTCTTTGGGTTGAAAAATTGCCCGTTTTCTGATTTGTCACCAAGAGATGTGAAACAGTAATTTCTGAGAGAGCTTTATTATCGAAAATAGAAAAAAATTATGTCACTCAAATCATGTCCCTTGGGAAGTAGATTCAAAAGCAGGGAATAAGATTAAAAACTAATTTTCTTGGTACAATGTGGAACAGGGTACTTTTCTTCTAAGTGAATGGCCTTATTTCAGAGGACACATAGTCTTACAAGGTACACGGGAAGTGCTTCAAATTCAAGAACCCCTCCTCCTTCCTCTTCAGATGCTGACATCAGTAGAGGGGTTAACTTTGATATTCCACGCAAGGTGAGATGCAAACTGCCGATAGAGAGGTCAGCCTCAGAGATATTAAGGGAAGAGACTCTTTCTTCACTTCATCAGCACAGAAAAAAATTACTGCTGGGGAAGAAAGCTTATTGTCTCAGACTGCTTTAGGCCCACAGTTACTCAGCTTGGAGTCTTTATGGACATGGACGTAAGTAATTACTGTCCACTGTAAGGGGGCAGACACTCTTGGGCTGGACTGCCCAGGCATAAAAACACTATCAAACTTAAAAATGTACTGCTGAAATCCAATTGTACCTTTACATTCTGATCTAGCTTTTGTCTCTAAATTCACTTTGCTGCTACATGAAACTGTCAAAGCTAGCTTTATATGTAAGAGCTTTAGATTGCAGGGGAAAATATTCTAACCATCAAAAGATACTTTTAATTTAAAAGGCTTGAATCTCCAAAGGGTTTATCTGGAGTTTTTTTTATTACGCTGGTCCCTAAAATTGCAACAGATTATATTTTGCATTCAAAGGCTCATGTCTGAAAACTTTGGCCCTGGCCTTAGTTTATTGGTGGGTGGGTGGGGGGAGGGAATTGGCACATAATCTTTTAGAAGAGAGCCCTGGTGAAAGGTCAGCTACTCACTGACAATATCCTTGAAGAAGACACCAGAACCAAGACACCCCTCCCACCTGCCCCCTGCACCCCTTATCCCATCTTCTTTTCTTTCATTGCCTGGCAACAAAGTGGGCAGTTTGTTTTGCCCTGTGCTCCTGGACATGAGGTGCTGCCTAACCAGATCAAAACCCCGATGCTGTGGCCAGGAGCGTAGCCTAGTGGTAGCATGCTCGCTTGCATGCATGAAGCCCTGGGTTTGATACTCAGTAAAAGCCAGAAGAGGTGCTGTAGCTCAAGTGGCAGAGTGCTAGCCTTGAGCAAAAAGTGTCCAAGGACAGTGCCCAGGCCCTGAGTTCAAGCCTAGGACTGGCAAAAAAGGCCTGATGCTGCTGTATTTAACAGGTTTGGTTGTTTTTTTTTTTTTTTGCCGGTCCTGGGGCTTGAACTCAAGGCCTGACCACTGTCCTTTGGCCTTTTCCTCGAGGCTAGCGATCTACTACTTGAGCCACAGCATCACTTCCAGTTTTTTTCTATGTATGTGGTACTGAGGAATCAAACCTGGGTCTTTGTGCATGCTAGGCAAGCACTGTACTGCTCGGCCAAACTCCTGGCCCTATTTTGTTTTTTATCTTGGAGTTCAAGGACATCCAATGAAACCATGAATTCAATGTACTGATAAACTGAGGTGGCAAAATATGTTATTTTCATTTTCTTCTAATTGAAAGGCACATTTTCTTCAATAATAAAAAATGTACAAATAATAATATACTTAGCAATTACCTATGAGTTTGCCACCAATAGTAATCAAACTCAGTGGACATTATAGTTGTCACAAAATTCTATTTTTTTCTTTTTCTTTCTGTTTTTTTCTTGTGCCAGTCCTGGGGGCTGGAACTAAGGGCTTTTGTACTCAAAGCTAGCACTCTACTACTTTGAGCCACAGTTCCACCTAGGATTTTTTGTTGACTAATTAGGGATAGGAGTTTCAGGGCTATATTGGCTAGGCTTTTAGCCTTCTGAGTAGCAGGATTAGCTATTTAATGGCATGAACCATTAAGGTCCAGCTTTGTTACAGAATTCTTGAACACTATATACACACATTACCACTTCCAAATTATAGATTTCAGATCCACTGCACATTATTATATTATTAAAAACAGCTACATATTATTTAGCATATTATATCATAATAAAAACTGACAGCTGTATTTCAATAGAATTGATTTTCTTTCCCAAACTAAAAATTCCATTTTATGTATTTAAAAAAAACTAGTCTGAATATAGGCTTCACTAGTTATCCAGAAGAACCTATGGCACAACAATAAGTTACAAACCTCAATATTTTGTGCCAGTCATTTCATTCTGCCTTTATTTCTTTCCTTACCCATCGTGTCATGTAATCTCTTACAAATATCATCAAATCTCTTCCTAGTTCCTGATAGCCTTTCCTTGCATCAGTTACCGAAGAGGGGAGTCTTTTAAATTACATATCCTGAGTTCTGATCTTTTTCATAAGACACCTTTTAATTTTCCACTTCTAAGTCAGAAACCTAAGTTTTTCTTACCCATTTGGCGTAGAGCTTAAGTCCATGTCTATGCCTTCCCTACCTTCCCAGAGTAAGTCTGTGTCCCTTTTTTTCACTTATCAAGTTTTTCATCGCTGGTTCATTATCTTTCCATAAAGAGACTCTACTTTCATGAAGGTAAGTCCAAATGTGTCTAATCCACTGTGAATACCCAGTACCTAGCAAGAGTCTGAGTATTCAGTGAGAATTCAATAAATACATATATATATATATATATAATATATAGTTTGCTGTTCTCAGGTTGCTTGCTTTTTTTAACCCTAAAAAGGCACACTACAAATAGTTTATTCAAACAATTTCCATAATGATGGTTTTGTTTCTGTGAGTGTGTGTAGCAACTAGGATTTGAACTTACAGTCTTTCATGTACATGGTACATATCTGGCCTTTACCCATTAAGTCATGCCTCCAGTTTCAGTTTTGTGCTAGTTTACTGGAGATAAGTAGCCCTCCAATTTGTCTACCATAGTGGCTTTAAATAGTGTTCCTCAGACCTCAGCCTCCTGAATAGGTAGGGTTACAGGTTTAAGCCACCAGCACCTGGCTTCCATTTTTCCTTAATACTAATAATGGCAAAATGGGAATCCTCATGAATAATGTTCTGGTTCTTTCTACTTCATTTTTATAATTATTTGTTTTGGTACAGATCCCAGGAAGGAGTTTAATGGAATAAATATTTTATGATTTTTTGCTTATTCTCTAGTTACCTTTCAAAAGGATCCTTTGATTTTTGAAATGTCAGAAGAATCAAAGCAAGAATAGTTGCTAATTTTTCTCAAAGTATTTGTACTTAATTTTTTTTACTGTATATAAATCTTAAATGTCTTTTGGGTTAGTCAAAGTTGGTACAATTTTGACTGAAATGAAGTAATCAAATCCTGGCCTGATGACGTGTTAGTAGTCCTAGAACTTGGCAGGCTGAGGAAGGACAATCAATAAGTTTGAGGCCACCTTAAACTATAAACAAACAAAATGAAACAAAACAAAATACCTGTTCCTAAACTGAAACTGCAGTATAGTTAGCGTTGCATATCCATGGGTTCTGTATCCAGGGATTCAAGTCATCATGGAGTCAAAATATTCATTTTGAAAAATACTACAACTGTACTATAACTGTATAGGTCTTCTTTGGTTATTCTCTGACTAATATATCAGCTATTCACACAGCATTTACATTGTGTTAGGTATTATAAAAATTATGGAGATTATGCATTTGTACTTGGGAGATATGTGTAGATTCTATGCTAATACTTCATTATTTCATACAAAAGACTTGAATATCTACAGATTTTAGTATCCTGGGATCTTGGAACCAATCCCTTCAGAGGAAATTAATGAAATTATATATTGATTAAACTTGTTAATAGAGAAATAAGAGCAAAGATGTTGGATGAAGTAAGATATTAGTTTAACTGAGATACTGCTATTTCTTAGTTAAATGACACAAATAATCACTAAACACTGACAGAAGTTCAAAAAATTGGAAGCAAGAAATAGAATATTATCTATTGTGAAAAGAATTTCCAGTACGTATGCCATTTCATATTTATTTGTTATTTATTTTTTTTCAGTCAATAGCTTTAATTTGTTATACAATTCTAAGTTCATGGAGTCTGCTCTGAGGGGGCTGAGGGTTTCTCAAGCCTTTTTCCAGTCCTCCCTATAGAATGAATAGCACAAATTTGCAGATCTTATTTACATTAAGTGACAATCACTGAAATCTCTTGAGAGAACTTATAAAAAAATACACATGCCTATCTCACCCCCATCACTGCCTTCCCTGCTCCTCCTCCCTCCACCAGCATGAAGAGCTGGAGAATTGGTGTTTAAGAGACTGCTGATGACTCCCTCATGGGGGTTTGTAATGACTCCAAGCTGCCGCTATGGACAGATGGGGATGCCTCTTAACTAACAGATCACTGTACATTGTTGGGCAAGGAAACAGCACAGACATCACAGGGATATCACCCATGGATAGTGGGTAAACTCTGAATATTTAGCTGAATTTTAGAATCAGAACCAGCCATTTGGACATATTCTGGATTCCAGAACTCAATTTTCCTTTCTTTTCTTACTAAGCTGGCCTGTCATATTTCTAGGGATGAAACTCTTCTTGTACTCTCCTTTTGTGGGGTTCATATCTGTGTTTGATACATTAGCCTTAAGTGCATAGGCTTTCATACAATTGAATTTTGATAATGGCTGAAAAAATAGTTCTTAGCCATTTGTAAAAAGACTAGTGAATACACTAGTCTGTTTATTCAATATCACATTTTCCCATAAGAAACAGCTTCAATCAGAGGCTTATGGTACCCCAGATTTTCATGCGCAGAGTGATCTGTGAGCTAATACACTGATTAGTGTATAGATGCTTGCTTGGGTACTTATCATTGTTACATACGATTGGACAAAAAAAATCTCTTTGAAACAAAAGCATTCAAACGACTCAATTCTCCTGGATAATACTCAGCACAAAAAAATATCAGCAGCAATTTGATTTTAATAGTGTTTGAAAGTCACATAAAAAAGTCCTATACCTGCAGATTTGGGGGATTAAAAAAGTATATTTTATTGGAGTAACTGATAAGAATTTTACCAGAATTTTTGGTTTACATATCTTTTCTAAAAAAGATTTTATTAACATTGATTTTTGCAACATATTTCAAATGTCATGTCATGTTTAACAAACAAGTATTCAAGAGGGGAATCTCTCTGGTTCTCTCATGCCATCTTTAGCCATTTCATATTTAAAAGAAAACAAAGAATGTATTCTCAAGAGGCTAAGTAATTAATAGCCTATACGAAATGCCAAAATCACACATCAAGAAAAATTTTCACAAAGACCTGAAAATAAAATATATAGGCTGACAAATTTCTCCTTATTTATTGACCAAGTGCTAGCAGGGACTTGTTAGGCAGGGCATTTTCTTATTCATGCACTTTAATAGCTTGATTTCAGTGGCCACACCTGACTCCAGGCTTGATTTCTTCTCTAGGTACAGCACCCAAATATCTCTGAACCAGTGGAAATGAGTTGGGTTCTTACTATTTTCAATATATACTTGTATATACATCAGCTGACACTGTATTAAACACAAGTGCAAACCAGTGCCTACTTGATTTGTCCACATTCTACAGCTTTCCCATTGTCTTATCTAATTATGTTCATAAGCCACAGCTAACTGATCATGTGACAACCAAGTGCAGAATACAGTAAAGTAGATACAAAGGTGGGAACAGAAGAGAAACATAAACTAATGGGAAGATAAACCAGTGGGAAGACAAAGGACGATATTTCCTACATAAAATGTGAAGAAGACAGAGGAGATTCTTCTACATCTTTAAATGTCTCACTGGAGAATCTAGGACATTAAGGCTTGATAAGCCTTGAATGAAAACACACATGGGCACAATTACTCTGAAATAATAAAAACACTAAGAAGAATGTAAATATAGATCACTATTCATGGCAATGTGACATGAAATGATCAGTCCAAACAGAGATGATTCCTTGAAGAAATAACTGCTGGGGCCGGGAGTTTGGCCTAGTGGTAGAGTGCTTGCCTAGCATGCACGAAGACCCAGGTTCGATTCCTTGGTACCACATACTTAGAAAAAGCCGGAAGTGGTGCCGAAGCTCAAGTGGTAGAGCTCTAGCCTTGAGAAAAAAAAAATCCAAGGACAGTGCTCAAGCCCTAAGCTTAAGCCCAGGACTGGCAAAAAAAAGAAAAAGAAAAAGAAATAATTGCTTTTTTATGGCTACCATTTGTTGAGATTCAATTACATGATACACACTGAGCTGATCACTTTACATTTATTAGCCTTTTAATCCTGGGCAACAACCTCATTGTAAAGATGGGAAAATAGGAGCTCAGAGAGCATGGCTTGACCAGGGTTATATGAGGTCAGTGAAAGATAAAAATACATTTGTTTGACTTTGGTCTCCTGCTCTATTGTCTATGCTCTAAATCCATGCACATAAATTTCACTCAGGAGTCATACATGGATAGTATTTTAATATATAAATCCCCATTGTTTTGTAAAACAGGATCTAGTGGTGTACCCAGGATGGCCTCAAACTGATAATCCTTCTGCTTCCCGAGTGTTCGGATTACAGGCACATGCCTTACACATAGTTTATAAGTTGATTTTTTTTAAAAAAACTAAGAAGTAAACTGCAAAATAAAATCATACATCTTCTGAGCTATGAGAGACATCTGGCTGGGTCACTTAGTAGAAGAAATATCAAACAACCTTTGAACATTATAAGCAGTGTAGTCCAAATCTTTCCTCCAAAGATAGCACATCATGGTGATGGAGTGAAGGGATAGGTTGAGACTTTTTCTTTGAACTACCTTCTATCAGAAGCTAATACACCCAACTACTGTTTGCCTTCTAGGTGTTGCTTTCTAGTAGACTATTATAATGTTTAGGTAGCAATATATATATATATATATATATATATATAGACATATATACACACAGACATACACAGATATACATATATACATATGTATACATACATATGCATAGATACATGTATGCACACATATATAATACTCAGCACAATACCAGAGATAGTATGGTCACTCAACATTGCTGTTTCAGTCTGCTATCTGTTCCTATGACAGAATATCACATAATGGATAATGCAGAACGATACTTCTCATAGTTTTGTAACGATTGGGATGGCCAATATGCAGGCACTAGCAAATTTGTACCTGGTGATGATCTACTTTCTAGACAATACTGGTATTGGTGACAGGCATTTGTGCTATGTTCAGTGTGGTGAAGAGCAAGCCCAGCACACAAGGCATAGAGAAAGAAAGTGGTTCAAATTCACCCTTTTTAAGAAAAAAAATCAAGGACCATTTCCAGTGATAACTAAAGTACTACAATGATGACAGCATTAACCCAGTCAAGGAACCAATGTCCTAGAGACCTAACCAACATTTAAAACATCCTGCCTCTTAAAATCATTGCAATGACAATTACATTTCAGCATAGGTTTTAAAGTTACACTCAAACCATAGCATCTGACTTTGGATACTATCCCCTACCCCATTTGTGTCCTTTATTTATCTCATTCCAACTTGTCCAAAAATCTTAACTCAGTATCAACTTTAAAGTTGAAAATCTGGAGTCTAAACCAGCTGTGAGTGAGATATGAGCTCATCCTGAGCTCAGCAAATTCCCTCCAGCCAGAAGTCTGTGAAATCAAAGTAAATCTTCAATGTCCAAAACATAAGAGTGGGACAGACATAATAGTCATTCTTTGTCTAAAAGAAAAAAATAGGCAAGAACAAAGGATTAATAGCCTTCAGGTAAGTTGAAAACCAAAACAGGCAAAAATAAACTTTAAACTCTCAATCTCCAGAATGACTTTTCATTCTATACGTAGTCACCTCTTGGGAATACCGAGGGCGTTTAGGCCCCCATATGAATTTGCTATCCACAGTCAAGACAGCAGCTTTTCCCAGTTCAAATCCCACTCCTGTATTTCTCCCAGGCTGGTGCATGCTGGCGCTCTAAAGTTTGGAATTTCAGAAGCTTTTAGTACTCCACTCGATACCACCCTAGTAGTAACTTCTGTGGTGACCATATGATTCTATGTATTTCCTTACTAGGGCCTCTCGGTAGTGTCCACATCCTTACAAGGAATCGCTGATGGGCTCCCACTGAGTATACAACATCCTTTGAATTAGGGGGAGGAAGTCTGCTTACTCGCAAAGTCAATACCTGATGGCCACCAAGGCTTACTGCAGTCTTCTGCAGAATGAAAGAGTAAGCTGTCTCTGTAGCTACACTGCTGATGGCTAGGGAGGATAGCACTGTATCTGAATGCAGAGGTTATGTGTCTCCAAGCAGTAAGCCACTGTGATAGGGACATAGATCTATCCTATAAGCCATTCTGTGCTGCTAGTTCTGTAGATCTATGATAAGAGGGGAAGTCATTTTTAGGTTAATTTGACAAAACCAGGCTTTGAGGGGCCAGGAATGTGTCTTAGTGGTAGAGTGCTTGCATAGTGTGCATGAAGCCCTGGGTTCCATTCCGTAGCAACACATACACGGAAAAAGCCGTTAATGGTGCTGTGGCTCAAGTAGTAGTGGCTCAAGTAGTAGAGTGCTAACCTTGAGCAAAAGAAGCTCAGGGACAGTGACCAGGCCCTGAGTTCAAGCTCAGGACTGGTAAAATCAAAACCAAAACCAAAACCAAAAATGTAGACTTTGAAATCAGTGCCCAGAGAATGCTGGGTTGACACTCTACTATTTGTACCATACGTCCAGCCTCGATTTGTGGTGGTTAATTTGGTGAACACTTCGGCCCTGCATTGCTCTGTACTATGATCCTCTAGCTCTCAGCCTCCTGAGTAGCTTAGACTATAGATGTGAGCCACTGGGCCCAGAGAGGCTGTCTGAAATACCTCTTGAGTCTTTCCTGATGAAACCACATTACTTTCATTAGTCTCTTTTGAATCTCTTTAGCAACTTCATTTGCTTTGCTCTTCTGTACATACTTTTTCATTTTTATATGAACAGGATGAAGTTTTTCTGGATCTCTTACTATATTTCTCTTTTAACTATCAGTTCTATCTTTACATTATTTCATTGCATTTATAGCTCACTAAAATGTGCTCAAGAGTAGCCATACATAATCTAAGTGCTTTGCTACTTAGGAGTTTTTCTGACAGATACCCTAACTCATCACTCCTAACCCATATTCCATAAAGTCCTAAAATGTAGACACATTTGTTGCAAATGTATAACAAAACTGGCTTTGACTCCAGTTTCCAATACATTTTTTACTCTTACCTGTTTGAGAGCTTATCAGAATGGCTTTTATAATCTATATTTCTATCAAAGCTCTGGCTGTAACCATTTAAGTAAGTTCTGAGGAGATTCTGACTTGTGCTATAGCTCTTCTCTTCAGAGCCCTAATTAGAATTGTCCTAATTCTTCAGTCATGGCAATCTAGATATTTTCTAGCCTGCTTCTCCAAATTCTTCCAACCCCTACCCACTTTCCTTCCTTCCTTCCTTCCTTCCTTCCTTCCTTCCTTCCTTCCTTCCTTCCTTCCTTCCTTCCTTCCTTCCTTCCTTCCTCTACCTTCCTTCCTTCCACTTCCTTCTTCTCTTTTTTCTTTGTGGTTGTGGAGCTTGAACTCTGGGCCTGGGCACTGCCTTACCTCTGTGCCTGGGCATTGTCCCGGAGCTCATCAGTGCAAGATTACCGCCCTAGCCAACTCACAGCCCCACTTACTATTTTCTAGTGATTAACTGGAGATAAGAGTCTCATGTTCTTTAGTGCCTGATCTGGTTTTTGAAATACAGTCCTCAGATTTCAGCCTCCTGAATAGCTAGGATTACAGGCATGAGTTTAGGATTACATGCCTGGCTCTTTCTTTTTCATTTTTTTGCCAGTCCTGGGGCTTGAACTCAGGGCCTGAGCACTGTCCTTGGCTTTCTCAAGGCTAGAGCTCTACCACTTGAGCCACAGCACCACTTCTGCCTTTTTCTATGTATATGGAACTGAGGAATTGAACCCAGGTCTTTGTTCTAGGCAAGCACTCTGCCACTAGGCCAAACTCCTAGACCCCTCTACCCAATTTCAAGTATTTATTATGACATTAATCTCATTTCTCAGACCAACCTGAGAAGATAGATAGATAGATACACATATACAAAGATAGGCAGATAGCTGATAGATAGATGGAGAGGATTAATTGGGAAATTGGTTCATTTGATTATAGGGGCTAAGATATCCATGATAAGCAATCTGCAATCCTCAATTCAAACCTGAGAACCTCAGAACCAGGAAAGCCAATTGTCTCTGAGATCAAATAAGAACTTAGATAAGCTGGTAATGTGTCTCCTTGAGGCTAAAAGTTGGAAAGTAAAATGTTCTAATGTCCAAGGACAACAAGAAGAAACTGTCCCGGCTCCAAGAAAGAGTGAAAAAAAATCCTTCCCCCACCTTTCTTGTTCTAGCTGGGCCATTCAGCCTCGCTCAGCTCCACAGCTCACATATCAATCTCCTCCTGAAAGCCCTCACAGATACACCCAGATAGGACATTTTCACAGTCTCTAAATATTCCTTAAATCTACTCATATAGAAATCTGAAGTTGATTATCATGTTTTATTAAGACTATATTTTGCCTATTAGTCTAAAACCCTTGGGCCTCTTCCCTTAGAATGTAACATATTAGATTCAGCATAATGGAAGATGATGGTGGCTGACTCGTATGTCAGATAATTCCTCTGTCTAAATGATACAAGCAAGAAAAGGTGTCTAAAATAAGCCACCAGAGGAAGACCAAAATAGACAAAGTGACAAATAAATAAAACACGATTAAATAAATAAAACAAAACGTGTAATCACACCAGCATTAGAGTTTTGTATTATTACTTATTTTGTAAAGATTGGATGCAGGGAGAACATTATTTCTACTTCAAAGCCAGAAAAGGAGGAGACTCAAAATCTTAGTAACTTCTTGATGTCACAGCATGTGGATACAGTGTTGTGTTATAGTCCAGTGATGTGCTGTCCAGCACGATGTCACTAGTCATCCAAATGAAATCAAATAAAAGTTTTAATTCTTCAGTAGCATGAGCCATCTTTCAAGCACTGAAAAGTTATGTGATTCATCACAACACTGACTATAGATCATTTCCCCTATGACAGGATCTTTTATTGGACAGTTGGACAGTATTTGTCTGTAGAAAGAACAGCATCAATTTCATTACTCATATGCCCAGTGTTCCTAACAATAAACCTGAGTGTGAGAAGGTGAATATATGTTCAAAATATTTCCAGTAAAAACACTTTAAGCTTGGTACTACCAGCGTAACTTTGTATAACACTAGACTATCAGTGTTACCAGAACCAGGGGAAGAGTCCAAAAAGGATACCTTTGTACATGACCTTTCTACATAGAACTATAAATACTTAGTGTATAGGCTCTATTTTATCATCTACTCATGTCAGGAAAACATGTCATTTGTAAGATAGTTTTTCCTGAATCATACAAGTGGAATGCTATTAAAATATAAATAATCTTTACTGTAATCTCAAGATCATTTATGGTTATACATTTACAAAATTATTATTTTCAATGAAGGAAGATTGTAAACAGATGCAATCAAAACAGATGAATACCAGTTCAAATAAGTATATCTGATATGAGAAAGGACTTTTTAAAAAAATATTGATGAGCTTAGCAAGGAGAAATCCAAGTCTTTCCTTTGTTTGGGGCAGTTTGTAACTTCTCTCCAGTAAATCGTAAGTTAGCAGATCGTCAGTACTTCACGAATCTGTCTCAAATTTTGGTTCACTGGTTTTCAAGCAACTCTAGAAAATAGCTTTCAAAAAAAGTAATGATAAATGCTCAGCATTATTTCTCTCAAAGGAATATAAAATGCTCCAAAGTGCCCACAGGTAGTTTTCAGAGGATGACAAACACTTAACAAAAAGACTCTTCAGCCTTGCCTGGCAGGTTGTTCTTGTCACATTCAAGGTGCATGGGCTAATATGGAAGCAGCTTCATTTTTCAATTTGACTTTTAAAGTCATAATGATATATACACATTTCATGAAAATATGAGCTTTAGTATAATGGGCTGTTCACTTAGACAGATGGGACTCATTTATGTTCTACATGATTATACTGAGGAACTTCAGATTTAAGATTTTTGTCATAAATATAGTTAATCTATTATTTTATGAGAGTTACTAAATCTTGTCCTCCCAGATTTAGATAGATGTATACAAAATTTATGACAGCAATTGTCTACAATGGCAGACACCAACAAAGCAGAAAACTATGATTTTCTTCTATTCAACAGCACAAGGTCCTATTGCTAGTGACAGGAAAGAAAGAAGATGCAGTTAAGAAGACCTTGCTAGCTAACTGATGGAGCCCTGCGAAAGTCAGTGGAAATGAGAAGCTGTCATTTAGAAAACTTGGTTCCATTTGTATCACATGTAATCTATGAAATGCACAGGGGAACCCATAAAAATGATGAGGCAAAGGTCTCTGTTTTTATATTTGTCAGAAAAACTCTGACAAAATGGAAAAGAGACTTTCATAAGGTAACGGAGTGATTGTAAAATGCTGGACTGCTGCCTTTCTATTCAAAATAGACTGATCTACCACTTACAAATGCTTTGCACTCACACCTGTGCAACTTCCTCCATGCAAAGCACAACATGGTGACAACTAAATTGAACTGTTTTGACAGATTCTGTCCCTTTCCCAACATGGCTGTTTCACAGTCCTCAGAAGCCACAAGTGTGATGTAAACAAAATAATTCCCCACCTCTTAGTGAAAAATCTTTTAAATGGAATGATTCCAAATGGTACTGAAAATGTAGATGAGGTTCAAGACAACCCCAAGATACCTCTATGGAGGCAAGGCAAGGCTTGTACTATATTATCAATGCCCTTTTCAGTATTAACCTCCATCTTGGTGAGCTATTTGTCTCTAGATATATAAAGTCTACAACAGTCATTTTGAAGCTTCGTGAACATCTGTCATTTGTCAGGTACCTAACTGAATGGTTTCATTCAAATTTACTCTTGAAAAAAACTTGTAGTAACTATCAAACTAACCTTTGATTCACTGTAATGAACATTATAGACAATTACTGCAAAGGAACTTAAGGATTATCAATAAAAGCAAACCTTAATGGTTCCTTCACTGTGTCACAATGCCTACCAAAATCATCAGAAAGATATTTAAAGTATCTGAGTCCTACTTATTATCCTGATAAAAGTTGTTCATTGGCACAAGACCGCTTAGTATTCTTGTATATATTTCTCTAAGTCAGAGTAGTTTAAGAGGTCATAGAAATGATGGAACAACAAAAAAGACTGAGTCCCTGATCATTCCTGATTCAACGGGAATTTAGGTTGTACAAGTTCTTATATTTGTAAAAATATTGTTAGAAAGCCTTTTGAGAGAAAGTGTACCTTTTGCTCATTGCGGTACCCTAATATCTGACAAAAATATACATATGCACTATTCTATAGTACAGTTGATAAATCTGCTGAGTGAATAAATGAAATTTATTGCACTCATGCCTGATTAAAAGATATGTTATTTTCAACACTACATATCACCCTACTGTTTTTATTTATTTATTTATTTATTTACTTACCTACTTATTTATTTATTGGCTAATCCAGGGGCTTGAACTCAGGGCCCAGCAACTGTCCTTGGGCTTTCTCAAGGTGAGCACTCTACCACTTGAGCCACAGTACCACTTCTGAGTTTGTCTGTGTATGTGGGTACAGTGGACTCAAACCCAGTGCTTTGTGCATGCTAGGCAAACACTCTACCAGTACGCCACACTCCCAGCCACTCCATCACCCTACTGTTGAAAGGGGCATAAGAAACATGCATATGCCTGAACCTTTTGAGGTAAACAAAATTCAGTAGCCCCTATTATTAGATTTTAAGCAGAGGTTGCTAATCCTATATATTTGCTTGTAATTGCATTTGTAAGTGTATTTGTAATATTTGAATAATTCTCTTTCCTCTGTCCAGACAACTAATTAAAGTCTGCTGAGTTCTATATAACATAATGCATTTTAATCTAGAAATGTATACAGCTCCACAGTGACATCTAATTATTTCTTAAAAACAAAATACTAGACATATGAATTATTAGGCTCAATATCACAATACTTTGTTTTCTTCAGGAAATAGGCTTATCAAAGGCTCTATACTTTTTGAAACTGTTATGAGTTGTTAAATGCTGTCACAAAAAGGCCTTCAATCTGGTGTTTGAGGCACACAGGGATGTATACTATCATATGGTATTATGACACTTGAACTCCAGGGAGAAATTTGGGTGCAGGAACTGGCCAATTTGTTCCAACCTTCTTCCTGAAGCTGTTTAATGCTTGCTGTGTTTTGACCCCAATTTTCCCAAAGCACATTCCTCTTCTCTCTTCCTACATTTCAAATGCCCACTAATGCATCATTAAAGTTGGGGCAGATCCTACGAGACCATTAAGACATTCTTCTGTGTTTTCCTTTCAATGCTATTCCAACTTCTAGAAAGTGAATGAGACACCAATTCTAAACCCAACTTTCTTTAATGAAATAAATATTTTTTAAATCACATAATTAGAATTTCTTGCAATAAAAGTTCCTGCTCTTGTAGTTTCAGTACATATTTTTATTAACCTCAGAGGAAAAAAAAGGATTGTCAAAGATACCCACATTTTTGTATATTTTGACTCTGTTATAACATAATTCTTACATTGCAGAGATTAAGATCAATCTTAGCCAAAGTGTGTTTCCAAATGTAACATAAAAGAGAGAAATAGTTGTTTCAAGTGTCAAAATAGTGGGGAAGACATCTACCCTAGCCGTTGAAAGCTTGTTGTATCATGTATGAATAATATGTAATTTGTGTTCATGAGGAGCACAGAGAAGCCACTTGTGGGTCCCATATTCCTTATCAATTACTCTGAAATCACCCCTTACCCGAATGCTACTCTGTGAATCCCAGGATGCTTCTTTCCTTGCATCCTGGGATACATGGAGTATCACTGGTTCTTTCTTGTTTCTTTCTTCTTCCTTAAAATGTGCTGTCATTGAACACCTCTGTGCTGTTAAATGGATGCTAAAACATGAGATGAAAAATTGAATTAGTTGGTTCTACAGATGTTGTGAGTGCCTGGGATCGAAACCTAGCAGTTCAGACATCAAATAAGTAACATTTTCACTTCTCATTCAATCACTAAAAATCACAGATACTGCTTTAGACTACTTGATAGTAGCATTTCATTCAGAAGAAAAAGTCCAGGGAATTTAAGTCCCATGTGATTTTCCAGTCATCCATGAATTTACCCTGTGATTGTTAGTCTAATTTCTAATTTCCGATTACTGCATGGAGGCAATGTTATCTGAATGAAAACATTTCAGCCAATTAATTGTCATAGTTTTTATTCCTCTTCCTACTCCCTTCTTCATAATGGTCCACTTAGTCCAGTTATAAAAGATTAGTTTTGGTGTATCCTCTTTTTCTAAAATAGGATTTTAAAGTAAATGAAAGCCAGCTAGAAATGATAGCTGACAAAACTAAGAGCTTTGTAAGGATTTAGAAATGGGTAGTTAGCAAGACATTGTCATATCATTTAGACCATCTTGGCAAAGGTTCAAATTTTCCAATTTTAAAATTCTGTCAAACACACGTGAAAATTCTTATTTACAAGCTACATTCAGTTGAAGGTCATGCCTATTTAGCAAACACAACTTACTTGATATGAAAATAGTATCATCTCCCACTAATTTTGGTGCTACTCTTGTTGTTACAATATAACAAGAAAAATATTTCATTTGAATTAACACCTATAGAAAACATTGAGAAACAACTAATTTGTTTGAGGCGATGAGCTAACTAAATGGATTTTGAGTATGGCAACATAAAAGGAATCAAGTACAAATGCAAGTCATTTCCACTCTTTGTAACCCAAATCTGGAATGTCCCCCAGTGAGTTAGGTCAACACTGTTGGACCACAGGTCTAATGGTGTAGAGTAGTGGGGAGGAGGCAAATAGGAATGTACCAGAGAAGTAGATCATGCAGGATTCAAAAACCACACATCTACAGAAGGGATGAAATTTAGACTTCTTTTTTCATCTCACCTTACTCTTTATGCTCAAACTCAAGCTTAGTTCTCTTTCCTTCTTTGTACCACTGTTTCCCTTGACTAGTGTATGCCACCTGTTCACAGGTAACAAAACAAAGAAACTAGGAACTAAACGCTTTGTACAGTGAACATCAGTTCTCAGTGAATATTGTATTCAAGTGCTGTAAGAAAAGGTTTGAATCATTAAATTTTATTTTCAACATATATTGAGTAATTTATAGGTATAAAAATGCGTTCATTTGTATTTTCTATTTCATTTCTCCTTGTTTTATCCCTGCTACACTTTGAGAATTTTTTCTACTTCATTTTTGTCTTCCTTACTTTCACTATCATCCCTGGAGCAAACACAATTCCCAAATATAATAATGTAACTTAGATGAAGCCTTGAGCACACTCACTAGCAATGTTGGAATGTTTATAGTGCTCACCAACTGTTCCATTAGCTCAAGTCACAGAACAGGTGGAAAGAACTTAATTACCTTAACCTTCACTATTTTATCCTTTTACCTTTAAGTTCTGCTGAAGGTAAAGACCATAATTCAGGTTATAATACCTTTGCCAGAGTATTGTTTCATAAAGGCAATAATAGTCTGTGGAAAATGAAATCAGACAGGAAATCGTGGCATGATGGATCCTGTTCTTTCAAACTCTAGATACCCTCAAGCAAATAACTGTCACAAAGCTTACTTTACTACGATTTACAATTTTTGGTCAAATTGCAATAGTATTTGATAATAATATCAGCCAGGTATGCATAAAAGATTAATTATATTATATTACATATAAAAAGACTTCTTTAGAAGGGAAAATGTGCTATGTAATAATCTATTATCTACTAACCTCTTCTTCAGATACCATGATTTAGTAAACTTAGCATATAAAGAATAAAAGGTATTCATTACCAAATTTGTAGCTCACTTCTAGGCGCCTGTTCTTCTAGAGTCAACATCTCTGGGTCACAATCAGCAAGATCCCTTCCTATGCAGTCTTTTTGCCTGAACAGATTTTCTGAACTTTTCTCTTCCAGTAATGTATTTATCCTTCTCTGAAGGCCCTGGGTGGCCATGAAAAGTAATTGTGGAACCTCTCCTCAAATGCTACAAGGATTTTGAGAGAAGAGAATCAGATGTGGGGTATATGCCACAGCAAAGAAGTCCATAAAGCCAAGGTCAAAGATAAGAAAAGGGAATTGTCCTTTTAATCCACTTTAACAGAAAATACTCTTCAGTTAGCAACAGAAACAGATGACTCATCTATCATAGGCCCGAGGGACAGATATGAGATTGACAAAGCCTACTAGACACTCAGTTTCACAAAGTTTTCTTCTCTTTCCACTGAATAAACCTACTCAGAAAATTGCAATGCTATCTTCAACAATATAGACTGATATACATTAATAGTATGTTTCCAGTTATACATAGTTTTTTCTGTTACGTATTTCTGAGAGAAACTATGAAATTATTAAAACATTGAAACCTTTTCTTACTAAATGTATTTCCACATTTGTTTAGTAACATCTCTCAGAAAACACCACACTTTTGCTAGTTAACTCTCTTTTTTTGCGCCAGGAGAATTTAAAAATGACAGTTATAAACAAATTTAAGAATTCTTTCAACAGAAAAAAATCTATAATACGAAACAATGATAAAAGGAACAGAAAGGAATAACAACATGGCATTTTTATCCATTTCCTGATTTTTGTCTAAACATAAGTCTCTACTTACTCTCATGCACATATACTTACATATAGATAGAGAGAGAGATTTACAAAGACATATATACTCTATGTATATATTTCACAACATGGAATGGCAACATATCAAATGCTTAGATTCTGTGCTAATCCATTTTTCCTGTGAAGGAAAATATGTTAATATTACAAAAATAAGACATGAAAAGGAACATGCAACAACTGAGGAAAGGAAGATAAGATTGAGGCACAGGAATAAGTAGGAGGAACACAAAGAATGTAAAGAACAAAAAGTGTCATTGACCTGATTTGTCAGTGCTGTTGCCTGTGATTGGAGTGACGGAGCAGCTGGGATTAGCCTTTGCGCTGTCCTTGGAAGAAACCATTTTGGGTTTATTTTTCGTTGCCTCTAGTGCTTTGACCTTCTTGGCATGTTTACTTCCTTTGTAGTGGGCCTCGGCCTGGCTCTACAAAGGAGAACAAATCAGGCTCATTGTTGGCTACTTACAAACATGATGATGGATGAACATGCAGGGAAAAGTACATTCAATCATAGGCACCACAGACATTTATAAGTCAGAACTTAACTACATTTCTGGCATATAGTGAAATAACAGACTAATACCTAAGCGGATTTAGAATACCAAATCCTTCCATGAAACAGAGAAGATTGCCTTCTACATACTAGTAATTGTAAAATTGTGAGGAATGTAAGCTTTGTCATCAGTGCCCTCCCATGACTGTCCATTGTGGTGATTCTCAAACACTGACTGGCAGTAGCTACTTTTCAGTGCCTTACCCTTGCATGTGGGCATGACCTTCCACAACCACTGTCCTTCAGCAACAGACCCATTCTGTCCTGTATTTGGGCTATGCTCTGACACCACATGGTGACAAAATATGTCAACAAAGGCTACTAAGTCAAAATGACACTACATGTCAGAGACATTCATATGCACTTTATTTATTATTTTGGTGATTTCAGTTCCAGAAAAATAATATACACTGCAAAGAAGGAAAGGACAATCTTTTATTTCTGATCTGGAAATGAGTCAAAGAATTAGTGTTCAGTTACATACAAAGCATCAGTATAATTATGCCATTAATACTATGTAAAAGGAGGAAAAATGAGTAAGGCAAAAGACAAAATCAATTTCAATAAAATAAGAATGTATTTACTGACATTTGGAAAATGTCTATTGGCCTAAATAAGATTTTATGTTTATTATCAGCTACTATTAATATGCATATTAGCAAAAGAATCTAAGTAAGTTTAGTTTATTTAGATTTCCTTCAATACACTAAAAATATGAACACACATTTGGTAAGCATGAACCAAGATTAATTTTTGTTAGGATGTTGAAAGTAATGAAAACATTTTTACATTCTTTTTTTTTTTTTACATCTTGTCTGTGGTTGTAGATGACTTGGGCCAATAAGTTTTCACACATGATCACACTTGCAAAGCCAAATCACACACTTACTAAACTGAGCTCAATAGCAAAACATGTATGTTATGGGATATTTAAAACTAAAAGTAAATGACATTAGTGAATCAGTGAATTAAAATTGGCAGGCTTTTGATTTGATATATGGGTTAGTAGAGGAAAGTACATTTAGGGTGAGAAAAGGCTAGCATTTGTGTACCAGAGGAGTGGGTATGGCTAGAAATTATTATAAAGAACTTTTTGTAGATGTCTTTGACAGGAAGTCAAGAAAATCAGATGTGCTCCACGTAGAGTAGTATGCCATTGAGATGAAATTATCAAGAATGTGCATAATAAAATTTTCAAAAGGAAAGACTTCCATAACGGGTATTTATTACATATTATTGACTGAATATGAAAAAGAGAGATGAGATAGATAATAAGGCATTTAGGACAATATATAACACTAAAAATCCCTTCAGTAGAGAGCATAAATAAAATAAATTGCTTTAATTTTAATACTATCTTAGAATTTCCTGAAACCTTGGTTACTATTAGTTGTGTTGACTCTTGCTATTTTAGGAACTGTTTCACTGACAACTGTTTCACTAACTGCTATGTTTAGACTATGTTATCCCTTTTCTGGCTTCCCAGCTTGTTTTATTTCAGTTAAACGGGTGTGTATTTCTTTACTACCTTCAGTCCTTCGTTATACTTGGTTCAGTAGAACTGGTGACAGTGAACACCACTTCAATACCTACACCACTTCTAGGTTGGAGGGAGGGGGATAAGGCCAGCTTATCTCAAGGTGATTCATGTTAATGAAGTTGTTTGGGCTAAACATTATAGCATACACAACCACAAGCGTCAAAGATCATGTGCTCAGTTAAACACCACATCTACATCTTTGCTATCTCAACACAGTCTGATTTTCTGTGGTTCTTATGTTATAAGGGGTAGAGGTAGTTAGATAAACAATGGATTGCCTTTGAAGTCATGTAATCTAGAGATAGAGAGATTTCATTGAATCTGAAAACACAATAGGGATTTCCTTAGGTTTCATTGCTAGTTCAAAGACTGTGCTCATGCTACCTGCCCTAAGTCCCTAACTACCCGAATATGTCCCCCAAAATATCTTCCAGTGTTTTGCAAAATTATTATCATTTGGTTTGTTCAAGGGCTCCTCATGTTGTCTGTCAAAGTGGAAGAAAATGTCTCAGTGGAAAAGTATAACATAATATTTATTAGCAAAGAAAGGTTAAATCTAGCTAGCATGTTTAAGAAGTTATATATTAAAGAAGTAAACAAAAATTTATTAGTTGATAATATAAAATATTAATAATGGCTATTGATATTGTTCCAGGTGCAAAACACATTTCATGTATTAGCTCATTTAATCCTCAATATTCTATGAGCTAGAAAGCTATTATTAGCCAGTATTTTACAAATGACAAACTGGACATGCATAATATAACTGATTTATTAAAAGTTACACAGGTAGTTATAGAAGCCTTCAGTAGCTCATAAATTCTTAGATATATTTCCTTAATTAAGTAGATACACTATTAAGCATGTAACTTTATTAGAAATGAAAAATTATGCTGGTCCCCGGTGGCTCTTTCAGGAGGCTGAGACCTGAGGATTTCAGTTTGAAGTGAGCCTAGACAGAGAAGTCTATGAGAGTTTTATCTCCAATTAACCAGTAAAAAGCCAGAAGTGGAGCTAAGACTCATATGATAGAACAGTAGCCTTGAGAGAAGTTATAAGGCAGCATCAAGGCCCTGAATTTAAGCCACAGGATTATCCCATGTGTGCGCATACCCACCCACCCACACACACACACACACACCCCACACACAACAAAGAAATAAAAAATAAGTGAAAATGACACACAAAGAAAATACACTGCTGTTAATAATTCAACTTTAATGCCACTGAAATTGCTGTGAATAGATGCTATCCACCTAATTTCGGGGAAAGGTACCAGAATTCAGCATTAGATGTGATCCTTGATGTAAATAGCTAATAAAGTCCCATATTTTAGGTATGCAACCATTTCTACATGATAATAACACCTCTTTAAAAATCATGTTACTAAGTCCACATTAAGCAGTGTAGTCATAGAGTACTCTTTGGCTAACTAAAAACAGATTGCTTTCAATAAAACTTCCAAGTACAAGCTAAATGGAGTATGATTTCCTCATGACTATTTCCTGGCATCACTGTAGGAAGTTAACAGCACCAATTAGCACTTAGATAATGATATGGCCAGGTGTCACCTCACTGGATGCCAAGGTAGAAAGAACTCTCTGAAATTAGGACCCACTTTCCCTTTGGGTAGGGGGCTTTGTAGAGAAGGGCAACAAGAGTCCTTCGTGTCCACTGACTGTTATTTGGATGAAAGCAGGGCACAAGACTGTAGAACGAAGAGAACTCAAGGCACCACTCATTCCAATATGGCATCTTTCCAGGTCCTGTGGTATTCTTGGTAATGGCACTTTGCTCTCCTAAGTTCTCTATCTGAGGTAGTGTCAACAGCTTCCGCCTCCTGGGCAAATCTTCAAGTGAAAGTGAGACACTGTTAAATAGCAGTGAAATTGAACTGACTTCATTATCTGGGAAGCTCCTTAACTGAAGGGTGAAAGAAAGGAGGACAAATGCCAGAGAACCACAAACCAGTTGACATGCCAAATCTAGTCAATAATGGTTCCTGTGTCACTTTTAAGATACTCAGTTGGCAAAGCTGACTTTATCCTCCTCTAAGCAGCAGTAATGAATTTATGCTTCTCATCTATACAGGCTACTGCATACTCACCATCTGGTAGATACTAAAGCAATCTCTTGACAAGAATTGTCAGAATTAGTGTTGGGATGATAACTGAGTAGTAGCAGATTATGTTTTGTGTATATATGGCCTGGGTTTCATTGTAAGTACCTCAAAAGGGGGAAGAGAAAAGAAGGTCCTGTGAAGAATTACAAGACTTTACCTTGACTTCCCTATAAAAACAATTCGAGGTTTCTGGGTCTTCTTTGGAGACTATCTCATGGTTACCCACCAGAACACTTATTGTCTAGTGTCTGCAGAAAAGCTTTCCCAGGAAAAGATACTGGGTTTATTATTATTTTTTCTTATATTAGTCATCTTTGGTACTAAAGCTCTTTATTTCTCCAAATCTTCTATAATTCTGAGGACTCCACTGGTGTGAATAAAAATAGGATGAGGTAAGTTATTGCTTTAAAAATAAAAGTATAACAAAGTATTCCCAATGAGAAGTTTCTAAACTTCACAGTGCTCTCATTTCTAGTTTGACCTTATTTCTAATTTGTACTTCAGAGAGATGGCTAGGATCTTGAATAAGGACTTTAAAATACCTTTAGTTTGTATGGAAAGAGTAGTGCAAATATAAACTCATAGTTTAGGAAAGGTAACATCCCTGGAGAAAGTACCCCAGTTTTTAATAGAACCAATCTTTTTTTTCACTTTAAAGAAGTAATTAAATCTGTTCCCTTAATTAAAGAAAATATATCATCAAAACTACTCATGTGTTTTTTTTTCCTAAGACATGTCAGTGTGTTATGAAGCGTTATGAGGGAAATAGCAAAGGTCAGTCAATTTAAAAGAACACACAACAACAACAACAACAAAAACCCTATACAGGAAAGTGTCAAATTAAATGCATGTCACATAAACTACCACAAAACAGGCTTTGCTAACAAAGGAAAGTAGATTATTTATTCTACAAAGAATTATTTAGTTCCTGCCATATGTTAGACATAGTGAAAATTTAAAATAAAGATTTCCTACTTGAAAAATGGTAGTGGGAAGGAAAGAGAAATACACATAGGCAATAACCCAAAATCCAGGGTAGAAAACAATGGGGATCAAAGGTGGAAAATAGGAGGGATAGAGTCATAAGAAACTACAGGAGTCAGAAGAAAAGAAGAGTCCCTTCTGGTGGAATCCTCATAGAGGCTCAAGGAAAGGGGCCCTGCTGCAGGCACTTTGGAGGGGAGGTGTTTGGGACAAAGGGAACAAAATGTTCTAGGACACTGCTTGTGAATTGCACAGTGTTCTCTGAATATAGTTGTTTCCAAGCTTCTCTATAACACACAGACATAAAGAGAACAAGGAAATATTGCTATGTTTTTACCTTGAAAATAGTATTCTCTTATGAAATAGAAATAAATCATATCAATCTTGCTTTTTAAATTACTTTTTTTTTTTTAAAGAAGAGCTGTCCCTCAGGGACAAGGCTAGCATTCTACCACTTGAGCTCCAGTTCCATTTCCATCTTTTTGGTGGTTAACTTGTAGTAAGAGTCTCCTGAACTTTTGTGCCCAAGTTGGTCTTGAGCTTGGAGCCTTAGCTCTCAGCCTCCTGAGTACTGGTGATTGCAGGTGAGCCACCAGTGCTCATCTCACCATAGCACTTTTAAAATGAGTATCTTATTGTCATTTGACTAAAAAAATGCATATGTTACCTTCAAACAAGAATCTTATATTAAAGCAACTATGTGATTCCTTTTGACATTTAGTAATTTTTTAAAGATAAAAGTATAACATTTTAAAGCTGAGCATGGTGGCTCAGGCCTATAATCCTAACTACTCAGGAGGCTGAGATCTGAGGATCAAGGTTCAAAGCCAGCCTGGGCACAAAAGGACCCGAGACTCTTACTTACAATTAACCTCTAGAAAACAGGAAGTGGGGCTTGGTTCAAGAGTAGGGTGGTAGCCTTGAACTGAAGAGCTCAATGACAACACCCAGGCTCACCGTAAGGAAGCAGCCTTGAGCTAAAGAGCTCAGGGACAGCCCCCAGGCTGAGTTCAAGCCCCATGACCCACCAAAAAAAAAAATACAACACTTTAAAACATGTAGATGAAAATATTAAGAAACCCAAAGGAACAAAAGGTGCATGATTTCCTTGCTATGTGAATTTTAGATCCAAACAGTAGAGGAGCAATGAGTCAATATTCAGGTAGCCAAGGTTATGGACATGGTCTTGGAGATATAAACATAACTACAGAGACACAAAAAATCTATGATGGTATATACTATACATATATACACACACTATATATACTATATATACACTATAGACAAATTGTGATATTGTATAGATTGATATGTATCTATGACATACAAACCCTCAGCTTAATTTTAATTATGTTCTAAAATCTATGTGCCAATGATTGCATATAGAGATTCCCATCTTGAATACTTGTGTGTTAAGCATGACATTTGAAATATGATGTAAAATTTAGTGTTAATAAAATATTTCAAAAAGAAAAAATATTAAGAAAGAAAAATTACAGAGTAACTAGATAATCACTTGAACAAGATGAAACATACCCAGACAAAAAGCTACAACACAGGAAACGAGATATATTCAAGAAGCAGACTTATTCAATCTAAAGATTGTTAATATCTCTTTTTGCTGATATTTGCTATTTTAAGGCCTGCAAAATCAGGCTTAGCATGCATGAAGACCCGGGTTCGATTCCTCAGTACCACATACATAGAATAAAGCTGGAAATGGTGCTGAGACTCAAGTGGTAAGAGATCTAACCTTGAGAAAGTCCAAGGACAGTGCTCAGGCCCTGAGCTCAAGCCCAGGACTGGCAAAAATAAATAAATAAATATAAAGTGCAGACAAACTTACAACTATAATGAGGTTTTCAGATTAAAATGACAATGTCTTTGCTAATTTCTATCTTGCGAATACTACAGGTATTTTGTTTTACATAAGACCACTATAATGCATAACTTCATGGGCCTCTTTTACATACAGTTCAAAGGAGATCTGTCCTGTGTGTGTAACAAGCCAAGTTTTTACATATTGCTTTCCACATTTACTTTTTACAGCATAGGGTATACATAATGACCTCCAAATATTTCTACAGAGATGTGGCATTCTAGGAAGAAATTTATACTCTAGACTGTTAATTCTCTTTGGGCCCAATTTAAATGATAGCAAAAGACAAAAACAGTGAAGTTTCAAAATGGTACTATTGGAATACATGAGCATTAAATATACATTTGTTCACATTATTAGAATATTCCAATCCAGGCAACTTAATCAATTTTTTAAAGTGCCGAATCTTCAATGGGCTATAAGTTAATTTTTCAAATGATCTTGTTAGATGAGTCGATGCTCATGTTTGTGGTACATGAGCCATTGTTGAAATTACATTACCCACTGAAAGATGGGGAGGCTACAAAAGGACCAAATAACTGACAGAATTTATGTGGTGAATTAGCAAGACAATGAAGCAGTAATAAACTAAAATACTTCCTCTTAATAGTGTTTTTTATTAAAATGATTTCTTATGGAGTTTCGAGTAAACAAAACTTTGTCTCATTTTCTCCATTCTATATTTGACATTAATTACCTAAGTGTGGAGTCTTAATTTTAAATCATTTCTAGCACTTTTAGTTTCTTCTAGCTAGCCAATTATATCCTACATTACCAGTTTAGGGCTGAGATGGCCGAGAAACAATGGGGATAATTTAGTGTAGTCGTACTATGTTAGGAGTTCAGTCCTTTCATATGTTCAATTATTTTCTGTTCTTTGTTCTCTAATTTGTTTCAAATTAGGGCACAATTTCAAATGATCTCTTTTTAAAAATAAGTGTAACTTTGGACGTGTTAAGGTAAGGTTTAACTTAATAAATTTCTTAATACTATTTATGAATAATAGATTGTATTTTGAAAAATTAATTCTCCCAACCAGACCAACAGAAAGCTTTATGTGAAGCTTTTCAATAACAGTAAAGAACTGAAAAATAATTTTATATTTAAGGTCATAATTTCCTTTGCATTATTACAATTTACTTATTACTTTAGCAGGAAGTATTTAAGATGCTTACCTCAACAAAATAAGGCTACTTAAACTTCTACTTCACACTGTAATTTTATGAATTTTGAAAGTATATTTACTTTGTCTTTTGAATGGAGTTCAATACCTGGATCAACTAATAATAAGTGTGTATAAACTCCTGTATGTGTACAAGAGTTTAATTGAGGCAAGACAAAGTAATGAACCCGGGAAAAGTCTGTTCTTAATTGTTCTCTCAAGTTGTGAGGTGAATAAACCACTAACTTCACAAATAACACACTTAACAAACCTTATTATCAAAATTATTATACACAGAGAAATGAGTGCTCTGTATATTAACATGATCTTAAATATGAAATAATGGAACCATGTGTAATTTAGAATATATTTAATTTTCTTAAAATAACTCTACATATATGGACTTAACCTTATAGATCTTCTTAGAATTCTTATTAAACATGAAAATATTATCTTTCATTTTTATAATTAAGCACAAAACATTAAGGATTTACTATCTTTGAGTCATGTATTTTGACTTTCTCCCAATTATTAAAAAGTGGAAATTATACACTTTCCTCAAATTAACTTAACATTTTAATCTTCTGATTCATTAAAATATGTAGAAGGGTTTCTTAGATTTTGTGGTGCGTTCACAGTTTCCAAAGTTGCTAGCATAACTGTGAGTACTGAGATCCATCAGTGGGGAAACAAACTACCATCACATGCTTCGCGCATTTTCTTGTGTACTCAGTGGCAACAAATCTATCTATTATCATTCCAGTTAGCACCTTAAGCTGTGATTCTACAGCTCTTTAAAATTAGGTTTCCAGGCTTCTACACAATAATTTTATTCCATCCAGCAGGTATCACCCTTACTTTCGTTCCCATATTCAAAACATTTACATAAACTAAGTGAATACTTTCATTGTGTCTGCATATACAATATAAATAATAAAATATAATATAAATAATATTCTTAATGTAGACAAGAAAGTTAAAGTAATTGTAAAGTACAATGCTCAGAAAGTTAGCAGAAGAATAAGTTTAATAATATTTGTATGTTGAATATATTTTTTTTACCATTGCTAACTTGGAAATCTGTCTCACAGTACCACCACAAATAAAAGAGAGAGAGAGAGAGACAGAGAGATAGAGAGAGGAAGCAAACCTGTTTCACAGGATTGGATTTAAAAAAGCACTCTAGTTATAAACTAATTAGTTATAAACTCTAATTAGTATAAAATTGGTTTTGAAACTTGTAATTTAATTTAAAACACATAAATGTGGATATTAAAATAATATTCTTTCAATATATACTGTAAGAAAAGAAACAATGACATTACATCTTATGTAGTCACCATGCCAAGCTCCACATTAAAGTAATAGTTTTCATTCTAATTGAGTCTGGTCAACTTTCCTCACATGAAAGAGACAATATATACCTATGACTGAGTTACTGATAAAAACTGAGGTATTTTAATATAGTTTGGAAATGCTAAAAGATTTCCACTTTCTGATTCTGTATAATACTGTCTAAAAGTTCTATTAAATAAATGCTAGTCATCATAATAAAATCTGTTTATATAAGTTTACAAATATTCACTGAATACCTCTTATATTCTAGGTATAATATTAATTGTTGTGGAATACTTGAATTTTAATAGAGAAGGAAAAGGAATTCTAACTTTTTTTTTGATCATGGGGCTTGAACTCTGGGCCTGGGCATTATCCCTAAGCTCTTTAGCTCAAGGTAGTATACTACCACTTTGAGGCACAGCACCCCTTTCAGTTTTCTAGTGGTTAATTGTAGATAAGAGTTTAGAGGACTTTTGTGCCCAGGCTGGCTTTGACCTTGATCTTCAGATCTCAGTCTACTAAATAGCTAGGATTACAGGTGTGAGCCAGAGATGTCCTGCTATGGAATTCTAAAATTATACATAGGTAGAAAGTGTTGTGTTAAATGTTACCTCTATTAATATGTTAAGCACTGCTGTAAATGTGAGGAAGACTAAGAGGGAGAAACTACAGTATTCTCTCAAGTCATCTAAGGAACTAGGGCAATAGCCCTTGACAGGCTTTTCCACAAGTATCTGTATGAGACTTACCCAACTGAATCTGTATCTCAATCACAGGGAATGGCAAATGACTATTGTAAGAATTTCACAGTGAATAAATTGAGAATCCAGCAATTTTGTATAACCAGAGTATTAAACTCATCTGAATTTTCTTTGACAAAGGATTGATCTGGTTGCTGTATGAATTGACAGTAGATGTTCTCAGTGGGAAAGCTTGAAGAGGCTAAAGAAGAGAGGAGGCTAGTACAATCATCCACATGAGAGATGAGAAAAAGGTTCAAACCAAAAGCCACTAAAGGTTCAGAAAGCCTTAGAAAACATGACTTTTTTTTTTTTTGCCAGTCCTGGGCTTGAGCTCAGGGCCTGAGCACTGTTCTTGGACTTCCTCAAGGCTAGAGCTCTACCACTTGAGCCTCAGCACCACTCCTGGCATTTTCCTATATATGTGGTACCAAGGAACTAAACCTGGGTCTTCATGCATGCTAGGCAAGCACTCTACCGGCTCAATCATGACTTTCTTAACCAGCATTTTCATATCTTTCATAGATGTTTACTAATTCTCTTTGTATTCAGTTAGTTACTTTCCTGAGTTTCTTTTAAATTTAAACAATATTATTTTTCGTTACGTCATATGATCCCATAGTTAAAAGTAGTTTTAAAAAAAGCTATTGCAGGGGCCCGGAGTTTGGCCTAGTGGTTAGAGTGCTTGCCTAGCATGCATAAAGACCAGGGTTCAATTCCTCTGTACCACATACACATTAAAAAAAAAAAAGCTGGAAGTGGTGCTGAGGCTCAAGTGGTAGAGCTCTAGACTTGAGAAATCCCAAGGACAGTGCTCAGGCCCTGAGCTCATTCCCAGGACTGCCAAAAAAAAAAAAAAAAAAAAAAAAGAAAGCTATTGCAGGACCAGGAGTTTGGCCTTGTGGTAGAATGCTTGCCTAGCATGCACGAAGACCCAGATTCGATTTCTTGGTACCACCCACAAAGAAAATAGCCAGAAATGATGCTGTGGCTCAAGTGGTAGAGCTCTACCCTTGAGAAAGCCCAAAGGCAGTGCTCAGGCCCTGACTTCAAGCCCAAGGACTGGAAAAAAAAAAAAAAAAGCTATATCAATGAAAGTAACTTTTTAGACTTAGGAACCAGTTAATTTTACTTTTTTTTTTTTTTGCCAGTCCTGGGCTTGAGCTTGGGGCCTGAGCACTGTCCTTGGACTTTCTCAAGGCTAGAGCTCTACCACTTGAGCCTCAGCACCACTTCCAGCATTTTTCTATGTATGTGGTACCGAGGAATCGAACCCCGGTCTTCATGCATGCTAGGCAAGCACTTTAACCACTAGGCCAAACTCCCGGCCAAATTTTACTTTCTTATACATCTGTCAGATAGAGTTTACAGGCCTATCAAGAAAAAATATATGTATATATCTATTTTCCTATCTTTTTAGACAAATATCTATATATCACTGTTCTACACTTTTTTTTAGCTATTTGTCAAAATATTTTAGAGATTTCAGCTAAGAGTAATTAAAGCATTCTTTTTTTTTTGTGCCAGTTCAGGGAATTGAATTCAGGGCCTGGAACTGTCCCTGAGCTTCTTTTTGCTCACAGCTAGCACTCTAGCATTCTAGCCACAGAGCCCCTTTTGGCTTTTTCTGTATATTTGGTACTAGGGAATCAAACCCAGGGCTTCATGCATGTGAGGCAAGCACCCTACTACTGAGCCACACTCACAGCTATAAAGCATTCTTTTGTGTTAAAAGGTTGTGTATATATTAATCCTGTTATATAAATAAGCCATAATGCATTTCATACTTTCTTAGCAATGAATATATAAACTGCTTTTAAAGTTGTTAGGATGGTACAAATACTGGTTTTATTTCATAGCTAAAAAGGATATTTTTTTCATATACAGGAGTATGGTCTAGTGGTAGAGTGCTTGTCTAGCATGCACAAAGCCCTGGGTTCAATTCCTGGGTACTATATCTACAGAAAAAGCCAGAAGTGGTGCTGTGTCTCTAGCGGCAGAGCGCTAAACTTGAGCCAAATGTATCCAAGGACAGTGCCCAGGCCATGAGTTCAAGCTCCAGGACTGGCAAAAAAAAGGGGATAATTTTTCTAAAGAGTATTTTAAAGAAATCAAACATATAGTTAATTTTTTCCTAATTAGTATCTATTCATTAATTTGTGATCTATTAAAATTAAATGTTCTCCCAAAGGTATTTCTGACAACCAGGTAATTAATTCTCCCCTTGACACCCTTCTCTGATTCTAGAGAATATTATATACTGTAGGGAGAAAATACAGGCTTCCAGATGAGTCTTCAGTAATGGAAAGGATTTTAAAGGAAGAGGTAACATAGTCCCAATAAAAAGATTATGATAAGGAATAGCTGTAAAGAAAAATGAACTACATTAGGAAAGCATGAATGATCTGTTTTGAGTGAAATGTGAAAGAAATACTAGAAAGGAAAGTGCCATATTATTCAGGCTTTAAATACTAAATAATGGGAAAGTAATTAAATTAGCATATGTAATTAGGTAGGTAATGAGAAGCCACTAAAGACTTTTATTCTAGAATAATATGATAGCAACAAAGACCCACTGGAGGAAAGAAAAGATGAGAGAGTAACTAGAAGTCTTTTACTGTAGCAAGAAGGGGAGTAATAAACAGGGTTCCTAAAGGCACATACTTCAGGGAGCTATACACCAAAAACCAGGACTTCTGTAGAAAAAAGGCTGATATTAAACGAAGTCTACCTAGACATGCTATTACTTGTGCTTCCTCTGTGGCTATTATCTCTTTGCATTTTTGGATTCATATCCACCGCCTCAAGCATGTACTTGGCATCAACATTTAAACAACTTTGATCTCCCCAATTCAACACGAACTATCCCTCTGATACACATATACACATAAACTCTGAGTTTTTCACCCTATTCTTGGTTACCTTTCATAAAATTTTTAATATGATATCTGAACATGCATGTTCACTTTTTTGTCCTTAATCTACTGATACAGACAATGCCAAAACATCAGTGTTCTGAATCCTAAAACTAAATGAAGCTTTTACTCCTCATCTTCTTGACCATTTTAGACAGGTACATCCACTAATCTTTTGCTTCATATTTGTGAAACACATTTTCAAAACTCTATGCTGGATTGGTTTCTTCCTATCTTTATTTTGTAATAGTTTACATGTTCCTCTTCTTCTGCCCAGTCATTAAATACTGAAATATTGCAAAGTTCCCTCTGGTTTTTTAGTATTTTCATCAAATATCCAGCCTATTTCATATTCAATCATATCCATAATCAACTTTCACTATCACCTCTCAATATCTAACATCACCTTCTCAGCTCCAGACAGTAAATACAGTTTGATATCTCCAAACAACTTAAACACAAGTTCAAAGTAAAACCTATGGTTTCATATGTCTGTAAAACTGTTTTCCAGCCCCAAACACCTAGTCCTCTTCTAACATTCCATATTCATATACACAATTGCTTCTTTCTTGATCCACCAATCATCCTCATTGTCACACACTACTTCTATCCCACGTTCTATATGTTTCACTTCCTAAACATTTCTCCAGTGAAGCGAACTCTTCCTAGCTCCCACACCATCTGCTCCAAGGTGCCATCATCATTTCCCCAGACTCTAAGTCTACTCTTCTTCTTGTTCTTATGCCAGGTGTTCTCTGCAGAACAGTAGTTGCAATGCAGAAGTCTGCCATTCCTAATAGAGTCTACATCTTCCACTGTTACTGGTTTAAAATCTAAAAATATCATATTCAATACCCATATGGCCATTCTCTTCTTCCCTTCCTTTGGCTTCATGAATCCACTCTGTTGTTCTCTTAGTAAAAGTAAGCCTGTAGCAAAAAATATTACTGTTTACTTTTGCAAATATCTGGATTACTATCCCTATTTTTCTTAGCTCATTCCCATTTACCTTTCAAATATGCCTTCCTTGAGAAACCTTACATAATCTCTTATGTCTAACTCACAAGCTAATTTTTTGGATTCTTTTATTCACAGTAGTTTCTTGCCACTTAATATTTAAAATTTATTAAATAACTTATAAAACCATTTGATTAATGTGTATCCTCTTTCACTGAACAGAAACTTTCAATAAGGGTCCTCAAGGATTCTTTCCCCCTTCTCTGTGCTTCCTGCACTTAACATACTATCTAAACCATGGGAGGTATTTGATAAATATCAACTATGTGGAAGCATGAATGAATAATTGAATGTAGAAAAAAATCATTATTATTTGACAACTAAGTTGAAGTAAGGATAGTAGAGGGAAAATAATTAGAGTTAGCTTTAGAAGTTCCATACGCAAATGTCAGGCAAAGTGACACAAACAAATAACCACAGAATACAGTCATGAAAAATTTTGCAGAGGAGCATGAGAATTTGGGTTTAGGCATTTTCTATCTAGCCTGCTTGTCTGATACACAGTGGGGAGGCTCAACAAATGATTGGAACTACAACTGGTAGTTGAGGTAACCACATGACAAGATGATGGATGAAACTTAGAAGATGGATGATATTCTTGAGGAATTAAGCACTGGAAGGAGAAAATCTGAGGAAAGAAACTAGATATTATAGCTATATTTAGCAGGCAGGATGAGAATGAGAAATAAGGCTATGTTGTGGCAAGAAAACTATTAAAAGGTATGATGGACAAGAGAATAGGAAAATGCAGAGGTCATAGGAAGTAAAAAATTCAGAAAAAAATCTAAAATATACACAACTATCAAGGCGGAGCAACAGTGTGAGTTATTGGCCAAATAGTTATTTTTAATTGCAAGGTAGCTTTATTACATATCTGGATACGCAAATAATCTGATATGAGCTCCTCACATTGTAGCATATTTGATAATGCTATAGAAAAGGTAGAGTGATATGACAGCTGTTTGTGGCTTTTGCCTGTAATCCTAGCTTTCCAGGAGGTTAGGAACTACAGAAACACTCTGAAGCCGGGCCAGGTAGAAAACTGTAAGACTTCATCTATAAAATAATCAGCAAAAAAAAAAGCAGGACTAGAGGTATAGCTCTAGTGGTAAAGTATCAGAAAAGTGAGCAAGCAGGCCCAGGGAGCACAAGGTCCTGTGTGAAAGCCACAGCACTAACCCCCTAGTCCCTAAAATGTAGTTGTAGCAATGTTTATGAAAAATAAAAATGTTATTTTTACAGTTGCAGCTTCAAGTAAATTACAGCACTTTGCCTATCACTTCAATGAATTGAAGAATACACAGCCATAAAGAGAACACAATAGCCAGACAGGCTGCAAATTCAAGGTCAGGTGGCAAAAGATGATTATGAATTCAGTAATAAAAATAGTGACAAATGGCTGCCATATATTGTTTGCTATGTACCAGGCACAGTGCTAAGCACTCTGCTTGTAGTATCTTATTTCATCCTCATGAAACCATGTGAAGCAAATATTATTAGGCTGAATACACACAGACTCTGAAAAGTTATTATTGCACAATCACAAGCCAGAAATGGAAGGCACTGGATTAAAACCAAGAATTAAAATACTGAGTCAGTAGCCACTAAATCATAGGGCTCTGAAGCAAGCCTCGAGCCTGTGACTATTTAAAACGGAACAACAAAAAAAACCTGTTAAAGAACAGTTTTCTAACCTACCAACCCAGGTAAAAGATTATTTGGAGTGAAAATAGGTTCAAGATGTGAATTTGAAGGTCATATCGGATATAGTTTTCACTAAGGGAATGGATGTGGTAGATCTCATTTAGTATTTAGAATGTCATAACTTAAGAGATTCCTTTTAGGACCACTCACTCATTAGCTTCTGTTCTTTTTTTCTTATGGAACATCTTCGTGTGTGTGTGTGTGTGTGTGTGTGTGTGTGTAACAGATGTTAAGCAATCACATAATGATATCTCTACTAGTATAATACATTTCTAAAGTTTATTGGACCCTACAAAGTTACTTATGAGAGTGGGGTCAATTTAGCCTGTAAAGTTTTCAAAATCTCCTCTAAAGAAGAAAAAAGTATGACCAGATCCAACAAAGGAGGGTCAGAAGTGGTTTGACAAATTTGGGGACCTAAAAACAATGCTGGAATATAGCAAGCAAGAATTAGATTACAGATGAATATAACTGGCTAAGAATACGAATTCTGAAGATGCTAGGCGACTAATTGTGAATTCTGATATTCTGATATCATGAATGTCTATGATTAAAAGTCCTCCTACCTTGAGTGTCTGCCTGGACACACACACACTCACTCACTCTCTCTCTCTCTCTCTCTCTCTCTCTCTCTCTCTCTTTCTCTCTCTCTCTCTCTCTCTCTCTCTCTTTTCCTCTCATCCCCCCTCTTTTTGTGTCTCTGTCTTATACACACATGCACACATACATATACACATATGCAAACATACACATTATCATCATTATCAAAAAACAAAGGCCACATGTACCAACTCATCACAGGTGATCACATTGGCTGCAAAACTATGCCTGGAAGTAGTAGGCTGATAAAAGGTAAGATGATTTGGAGAACCTGGTAATGTGACAAATCTCAGGTGGGATGATCAGAGGCATAACAAGAAACCACTCATTTGTTGAAAAAAGAAACTGCATAAAATGGTTTCAATAATTGTATATCAATATAGTCTTCCACAGAGCAATAGTGGCTCATGCTTGTGATCGTAGCTACTCAAAAGGCTGAGCTATGAGTATCCCAGGTTAAAGACAGACAGGAAAGGAAAGTCTGAGACTTTATCTCCGATCAATCTCCCAAAAAAACTATAGTGGAGCCGTGGCTCAGAATGGTAGAGAAAAAAAGACAGTGCCCAAACACTGAGTTTGAACCCTGTGTCTGGAAAAGAAAAAAAGAAAAGAAAAAGATATTCTTGAGATAGAATAATTAATTTAATCAGTGATTTACTGATAATTTACCATATTTGATCAAGATGATAATACAGGCCTCAAAATATTTTTGGCCTAAAATACGAATCCAAGTATTGTCTGGGTTAAATATTTGACCTGAAAGATGCTCAAAGAAATAAAAAATATTAATTTTCTCAAAATAAGGAATAAGATTAGAGAATACTAAATCACTGACAATTGCAGTTTCAGAGAAATCTCATTGATGTGACTAATTTGGGTGAAGTTGTAAAAAACTAAAAAGTGGTACATTTTTTAAGAGAAGCTATTAGTTGATGATGTTATTTACTAGAAATTAAGCAATCTGTTAAGAATATATGTGATTTTAAATTATATCATTTCTTGCAAAAAATAGGGAGATGTTGGAATGCTTAAGTATACTTGAAAATTTGTTTCTGCTGGTTTTCTGAATTTCTAAGCTTCAAATTCCTTTGCAATATTCATTTGTATTCTTTGAAGAAACAATTGGGCCAAGAAACAAAATATATCTGTAGCTAAATGATACTTAATAGTAGTCCAAATTAATAGTGTGAATTTATAAAAATGCAAACTTATTCAAAAGGAGTCCAATGTGAAAAATCTCACTGGAGCTAGCTTGAAAACATAATCTCATTTTTATTCTGAAATCTACATCTGCAAATTCAGTAATTTCATTCTGGTGTTTTATAAATACATTCCTCCAAATGTCTACAGGTATTAATTAACTCTCCTATGGCCATCTGTGTAAATATATAAATTCAATTACAAAAGGAAATTATTTATAAAAGTAACAATAGTTTAAAAGTGCACTTAAGGCATTTTGTCAGATTAACTAATATCAGTTACAAAACTATAGCTGATAACCCTTCTCCTATGGTGAATATAATCTTTTTCTTTTCTCCAAAATAAAGTAAAAGTAAACAAATAACTCATAATATAAAAATATCTTATAAAAGGATTCTATAAGTTTTTCTTATAATATGGGCTGCTATTACTTTTCCAGAGCAACACCCATGTAATCACATCAAGCTCAAGGTTCAGAAATAATTAAAGCTGTTTCAGATAACATTTGGTGGCTATAATCAAACTCAAGAAGGAAACTTGTGAATGAATCTGTCAACAGTTTGTATGTATGAATGTATGTATGTACCAAGCTAAATTGTGGCATGTATTTAAAGCAGTATTTGATTCACTATCAAGTCAACATCAGTCACTAGTTGTATACTAAATGTGAGGGTGTGTGAGGGTCCATCGCCAGCTTAGGAAATAAAAGGTTTGCACTGTCTGTAGATAGTAAAACCAAGCAAAAGTAAGTCTTTTAAAAATTATTTCCATTACATACTGGCAACTCTAAATAGAATTGTATATTATTCTTCCCAGACAAAAATTATTTTTTATCCAAATTTTTAATAGATGATATGGTTAGAGTAGGCCTTTAGTTTTGTATATGAATATATACCCACACAAACATTTATCTTTATCTATATACACATGTATATATGTATGTATATTACCTATTCAATATATATTTAAATTAAGACATTTTTGTTATGTTTTAATTAAACACATGGGAGTTAATATGGAGTGTTTGCAACTAGACAACTGAAAACCAAGCTTGCAAGGAGTTTGCAGAACAAATTCCTAATGGTTCAATTCATTCAAGGTTGTTTCCAGTACTATCAAGTTTGCTAATCATATTCTGTTATTTCAATAATTGATTTTAAGTATGCATGTGATAGCATAATGATTTAAAAGATAAACAATCATGAAGTAGTTTGACTAACTTTATTTCAATTTATTCAATTTTTTCTTGTAAAATTTTATAGGAGCACATGACCCTCCTGGCCCAAGAGGCCATTAAGAATCTCATGAAGTCAATGTATAAACTATGAAATACATGTTAAATTTTGAAGATCTATGTAAAAATTTAATTTGGTCCTTTAAATTAGCATACATTAATAATATAAGAGGGTTCCATTATAATTCCATAGATGTATATAAGTTCTCCTCTTCTATAATTTTACACCTCGTCTTTCTCCTTCCCCTGCCCCCCATTTTCCAAACACTGTTTGGTGGTATCATTATGCTATTCACACACTCACACCTGCACCCCACATCCACTCCCCCACACCGAAGGTACTTTTACCCTCTATATACCTCAGTGTTTCTTTCTTTTCCTTCTCTCTCGTATACAGATCTTTACCTTTTTACATTCATGTCCCATCATCCTCTTCCTCTCTTTTATCTCATCTTCATCATTTTAGGTCTGGATTCCACAGGTGAGTGGAAACATATTTGACTTTTTGGCTTGTATGTGATTTTTGGAATTTTTGTGTTTAACATTTAAGAACAACATAATGCCATGAAATACAGTGCTCTCCCTTGGCAAATATCAATTTTATGCCATACATGAAATATTTTAGTGATTGACTAATACCATTCAAATTGAATTTCATGTTCTTTTAAAGTTGTAATGTGTTTTAATAAGCAAAGAACAAAGGAGAAAATCAAAGGTTACACCACTGGTACAAATGTACAGACAAACTGTACATTTGTATAATTTTGACTTTTATTTGTAATTATTTTTGCCCAAGTGATCTCTCCTTTTCTAAATTTACATTATTCTACAACTGACACTGTAGTGCTGA